>NW_012145856.1:2492964-2502067 GCF_000956105.1 Propithecus coquereli
CTTATGTTAGTTACACGCTGAAATGATATTTTGGATATACTGGATAGTTATTAAATTATTAAAATTAATTTTACCTTTCAATTTTTTTAATGTGGCTGCCAGAGAATTCAAAATTACATATTTGGCCTGCGTTAAATTTCTGTTGGACAGCAATGGTCTACTCTAATTCTGCATGTAGATTTGCTATCCTCTTTTCCATTGAGTGGCCTTTGTAGGATATGACCCAAAGCAATGAAGGAACATGAAGACATATATTACTGTATGTCCAACATGGAGTGAAGATCCTTGATCCTGGCTTAATATAGGAATGCCTACCTATATTCCTCATCCACTGTTCACCACTGTCACTTGAGGTTCTAATCACCATTTTTCCTAAGGAAAGGAAGATTAATCCCACTTCTGTGACCAATATGTATATCCATATCTACAGCCATACGAACAAACGCACTGCACAGTTTGCATTCATTTCAAATTGTAATTAACTGTTTCAGAATCTCTAACAGTGTCAGTAAGGCTGAATGTCAAGATTTCTGAATATAAAAACTACCTGGTTCCCATCCATCACCCAACCATCCTCAGTTCCCAGCATGTATTTCATTTTTACAGAAAAGGGACACATCTGTAACTCCTTTACATAACCCCTGGCTGCTCTACATCAATGTCCTTAACTCCTAATTTAGAAAGCTTCTCATTTACTTGCACTGCCAAATCTCTACAACCATAGAGGACACCAAAGGAGAAGACTGGCAGACCGAGAATAAATTATTCTTGAGTGGTCGGGAACCTGTGGCCTTGGGGCCACATGTGGCCTTCTGGATCCTTGAGTGTGGCCTTTTAACTGAACCCAAATTTTACAGAAGAAATCCTTTTAATAAAGGGATTTGTTCTGTGAAGTTTACATTCAATCAAGGGGCCACACATGGGGATCTGGAAGGCCACATGTGGCCTTGAGGCTGCAGGTTCTCCACTCTTGTAGGAATAATCTATTTGAACATATGCAGATCTGTATTGAGACTTCGGAATGACAGCACAGTTTAAGGAAAATATTGTTAAGGAAAGAAATGTACTGCTGGGCAGGATTAGAAATAACTGTGAAACATAAATGAAAATAAGCTTTAAAAAGGGGAGAGTGCACAAATATTGCCAAAACTTTAAAATATTTACATGATTTAATTATCCCGTCATAAGACATAAGCATCAAGGACTAATTCTAGCACGCTGGAAAACAGCCACAGCCTATGCATCAGGAAAGCATTTAATTGCCAAACATGTGTTTCAAACCCACCTAATATCATCATCCTCCAACAAGGGGTCAAGGACTTGTGGCTTGCGCTGGAGAGGACTTTGAGTGGTACTAGTGTAGGCGGTCCATAAATATTCACTGAATGAATGACTGAACGAACCAGAAAACACACACATAGTGCAACTAATATGCAGAACCCATGGCCAGTTAATCCGAAACCGGAGCCAGAGGTAGAACAAAACAGTACCCCAAGTATATTCCCAGGCCATTCCCCCAGGCGTCAGCTCCCCTAAATTATTTTTGCCCTGTGTAGTTTATTCATCCCCTCTTACTTCTGAAAGTTCCAAGTCCCTCTTAATCAGCTTCCCAGATAAAAAAAAGAGAAGAGCATTTTCCAATCTCACCATTTTTAGGCAAGTAGTAACATATCCATCTAACAATCACCCATAAATGTTCACTGGGACTCCCATAAGCCAGACACTGCGCTAAGGTGGTGAGGTACAAAGGTAAGTGTAACATTACACCTGCCCCTCAAGTACTTTGTGGGGGAGGCAGACAAGTAAACAATTACAGCATAAAAAATGCCTGGAGAATAAGGCAGGAGTGCCACTGGAGGGACCCTTAACTTTGCTAACTGGGGAAGGTGACAGTCTTAAAAGGAGCAATAAAAGTAAAGTCATAACCAAAAAATAAATTATAGTCAAATACACCTGTGATTGTTCTAACAGTTAACTCATCAACTTAGTACTCTAAAAAGTGACTCTCCTAATGAAAATCCTCTTACTATAGAAAAAGCTGAAGATCATGACACTGGCACTGACTACCAGTAAGAGAGAAAAAAATCCACACAATTTGACAGAAGATAATGTGCAAACTTAATTAGTCATGATATCAAGAGGCTTCGCCCACTTACTGTTCTGTCCCTCCTAGCTGAAGGTGACATAAGTAACCCACTCATGTGGCTTCAGTTGTTTTTTCTAGCAACAGTGATGGATTTACAGGGAGACATCCATACTTTCTCCCCAACACCCCTGTGGCCACTGGCAAAGTTTGCTGGACTGCTGGTTGGCACTGTGGCCACAGAAGAAGTAACACTTTTGGCCATTTACATGAACTAGATGGACCCACAGCTCTATTTTGCTGCAATTCAGAAGACAACAACTAAAAACAATTCAACAATTCAATGAGGCAGTAGCCATGATTACCAAATGCTGGGAGGATCATGAGGGAGGTGGCAGAGATGGCACTGTGGAAGGTGCCTAACAAGGCAATTCATCTCTTGCTCATTTCTCTGGACACTGAGAGTTTTCACCTCCTGGTACTCAGCTCTTAGGACATCACATGAGGCATGCGAGCTGGTTTTCCTTTTCTGACACCCCGTAGCTACAGCTCATTTCCAAGCTTCATACCCACCTTGCCTGTCTTTCCTCTGCCAACACCCACCGAGTCTCTTGTCTTTACCATCCCAAGAACACCTTGTCTTTTCCTGACCACTCACTTCCTTCCCATGTAATGTAGGTAATAATGTTCTCTTAGGAAACCGTCTGCCTTATCCCGGATCTCTAACATGAATCAGGACAGGCCACACATATAAAAACTGCCACATTTTTAAAATGCTCTGATCTGTATACCATTTAATGGCTCTTTCCTCAATTCTAATGAAAACCTTCGGTGACTGAAAAAAATATACCCTATCATTTTAAGGAAATGAAAAACATCATCGCCCTCAGCACAACACTAAAATTAATACAAAATTAATCTTCCATAAACAAAGACTTATTATAAACAGTATTCTACTTTTAACCTTTATGAATATGAAGTGTAGGGAATGTTTCCTTTGAGTCTATATTCATGAAAGTAGCCCCACAACAATATTTATAAAGTAATCGAAAAACATTATTTCTAGAATAACTCAACAATATCTTAACCTTCACCAAAAACAACTTTTAGAACTTCCAGTTTAAAAAACAAAAGACCTGGGCAAATGTATATGGTAGGTATCGTAAAGCTGATGTTTTAGAAGTTAATTAATGACTTATAAATACTTGGTCTTCTTTTTAAAAGACTGCAAGCCTAATATGAAGAGATCTGTTTGGTCACTTACATCAGAAGTTTTGTGAGCTCCTACTGTGAAAAAGTTTTACTATATTTAAACAAGATTGCTGCTAATATATCTTAAAATTCTAAGGCTAGCAGGGTAAGGTGGCTCTTGCCTATAGTTCCAGTTACTCTGGAGGCTGAGGTGGGAGGATTGTTTGAGCCCAGGAGTTTGACCCCAGCCTGGGCAACATAGCCAGACCTTGTCTCTTAAAAAAATAAAATTCTAAGACTAAAAGGAATCTCTTTCAAATTAAATTCCCAACTTAAAACAAAACAGTTATATTCTACTACATTTTAACTTAAACATGAATGTTAAAATATGGGGAAATGGGCTTCAAAATGAACTTTATATGAAATCATGAAATAAAAGACCCTACAAATTAAAATATAATGCATTTTCCCATAAATTTACATTCTTATCTATTCCCTACAAAAGTCAAAGCAAATCTAATTCATGATTTATTGAAATGGAAAAAGTTTTAAGAATGTCACAATCTTTTAACAGATAAAAGTTAAAGCAAAATAAGTTGTAAGAAGACATGAGGGTAGGGATCTTATCAGTGGGAGTCAATTTACTTTTCTACAAAAAGGCAAAAGGCACCACATTAGAATCATGTGCTAATTACCAGTCCTGGTTTTGTAGTTCCCTAAATCTTGAAACCAAAATTATTGCAATTCACTCTGGGATTGTCAGTATGTGTGTTTTTGGTGGCAGACAGCATTTTCTGAGAAGACAAAATTAAAATCTACCAAGAAAAGAGTGGTACAACTTTCAAAAAGTTAGGAATGTCATTCTACAACGTATACTTATTTCAAAACATCATGCTGTACATGATAAATATATACAATTTTTGCCAGTTAAAGAAAAAAAAAAACAAAAAAAGGGAACTAACTACATTAATGGCCTACATAGTCTTGTACTTTACATTTTGAAAATAAATTATATTAAATGCTTCTGAGAATAGCGTAACAATACGATCACCTGCCCATTTATCCACTATCATTTTTACATGTGAAAATCCTCCAAAAGCTAGGGGAATTATAAATCAGGTAAAGATAAGAACTCTATTTGAAATCTCAAACAATTTTACCCAAAATCAAGAGTGGTCCAGAAAGAAGGCACTCAAAAAAAGGTGTTAGGGGCAGTGCAGTGGCTCACGCCTGAAATCCTAGCACTTTGGGAGGCTGAGGTGGGAGGACCGCTTGAGGCCAGGAGTTCAAGACCAGCCTGGGCAACATAGCAAGACCCCATATCTAAAAAAAAGAAAGAAAGAAAGAAAAATTAGCCAGATGTAGTGGTGTGTGCCCGTAGTCCCAGATGCAAGGGAGGCTGAGGCAGGAGGATTACTTAAGCCCATAGTTTGAGGTTGCAGTGAGCTATATGATGACACCACTATACTCTAGCCTGGGCAACACAGCAAGACCCTGTCTCAGAAAAAAAAAAAAAGTGTTAGAATCACAGTAGATTCCTTCTCTGAAATTGGGAAAAATCAGTCAGAAAAAAATGGTAATTATTTTGTCATCAATTTGTTTATCCCTTCCTTATGGCACGTTTCACATTGTGCCATGGAAGCTCTGTACAAATGCATCTTCCCCACCAGACTTAAGGTGAAGACTTGTGCCTCATTCATTCATCCCCACATTCCTTAGTAACTAACAGAGTGCCTTATACATAGCAGCAACCAAAAAAAAAAGTAGAATTATTTCAGGCAATATATGTATACCTAAGTCCAGCTAATTAATTATGCTCCAATTCAAGGAAGAACATTCATAATTTCATTTTAGCTAATAAGCACTGTGTAATTTGATAAGAGTTTTTTTAAATCTGCAAAGCCATTAAGCGGATTTTAAGCCCTGAATAACATACTAATATTTTAAATGTATTTAAAAGAAAGTATGGTAGTGAGACATTTTAAAAAATACACATTTAAAAAAATGATTGCTTTCACTGTGTATAATACAGAACTAGATAGTGTTGGTATGGTGAACATAAAGTGATTGGGTGGTAATGTTTGTAAAATGTTTATTAACATGACAAAAACATTACAAAGTGAGTTAAAAGAGGCCCTGGAATTCTCCTTAGAAAAGTCACAATGGACAAGTAGGAAACTTAATTGACGTAGTAACTGATGTACTGCCATCTCTACTCAGACAGGGTCTGGGAAGGTAATGAGCCTGTTCCTTACCCCTGAGGAACAATTACATCTATCCCAATCTACATGGTGCTGTTAGAAACAGAGGTACAGAAGAATTGGTTCAGTTCATGGACTCAGTCACCACAATGGAATACCAAGTAGAGTGGGCCCTTTCTAGACTCCCAACAGTTCCAGTTCCATCAACTCTCTAAAGCTCTAGTCTAGAGCAGAGGTAGGCAAACTACAGCCCTTGGGACAAATCTGACCACCATCAATTTTATGTAGCCCTCAAGCCAAGAAGGGTTTTTATATTTTTAAATGGTGGGGTGGGGGAATCAAATGTAGAATCATATTTTGTGACACATGAAAAGTATATGAAATTCAAATGTCAGTGTCCATAAATCAAGTTTTAATTGGAACCTAGCCATGCTCACTCAATTACATGTTGTCTATAGCTACCTGCGTACTAAAGCGGCAGAGTTGACAAAGATCTCACAGCTTGCTAAGCCTATAATGTTTACTACTTGACCCCTTACAGAAAAAGTATGCTGACCCCTGGGATAGAGCACTTCTCTATGCTCCTGGTTGCATCTGCTTTCTCAGAGGCAGTCCACTGCTTCACAAGGTTGGGCTTCCAAGCTTGACAGGTGTCCACTCTGGGGCTGTGCTGTCCAAGGTTACATCATTAATACAATCATATGATATAGTGCAATTCCTTAGAGTGGGCACAAAGACAATGTAACAAATTACTTGCACATAGAAGGCACTGAAAAGGAAGCACCATGCAAGTACATTATAGCCAGGACAGTTCAGACCTTTTACCAGACTGCTACATCCAGTTCTGGGTCACATTACCAAAAGGAAACAAGGAGAACTACAGAGAATTTGGAGGCACATAGATGATTAAGAGAGCTCAAAAATCATACCACTGAAGATACAATAAAAGAAATAAGATTAGTTGGTCCAAAAAAGATAAAAGTGAGAAAAGAACCGATAACAGTGAGGGTGTCAAACTATATTTGCTGATAGGTCAAATTCTTACTGATGACAATAGTAACAGTCTGAACTAATATTCCGCAAAACATATAGGTAATGAATAAAATGTGATTCATGAGGCTATTCCTGCTTTAGGCCATTAACTACTAGACCCTTGGATGTTAGTCACTTGTCAAATATTGTACTATAAATTTTCAACAGATATATTTAGGAATGTTCCCTTTTCAGAAATATCTGACATTAATACAAGTTACCAGGAAAGGTGTGCTATTAGGGTGCTGAGGTTCAGCAATATTCAAATAACTACAAGGTAATATAAATTTCATAACCACACACATTTCCAAAGGACCAAATAGGGAAAAATGGGCTTAAATTATAGAATGTATAATACATTCAATAATGTTCCAACTATGGGATTTTAATTACTCCAACAAAGCACTGAGAGTGAAGGAAATCTTCCCAGGACAGCATTCAATTAGAATGCTCAGTCTGAAACTATCTGGATGCTTTCTTAAAGCCAGGAGAATGGGTCTCAAACATCCTTCCACGACTATGATTCTGTAATTTTAACTTTCCCAGTTCTTATGAGTAAGAGCCTGCAGCCACTGCTCACTTTCATTTTGTCTAAAGTGGTCAATGTACACAGGACTACAGTTAAAGTTTACTTTAATATCCCAAATTGAAATTTGATTATAACTCCAATTACGACTTTTTTTAAATTACAGAGGTAGGACACATTTCCAGTAAGCAGATAAAATGGGAAAACAGGTATAGCTTCCAAATATTTCTATGTTCCTTTCAATGGAACTAAGTACCTCATTATTTCAAAATGTCCAACACTTGAACACAGTAAGTACTCAATAAATGCTTTGTGAAGAAAATACAGTATACTTCCTATTAGTTTTGTAACTTTTGAAATATAGAAACCTTGAACACAAAATGTTTTGATTCAATCTCAACACTGCAATTAGTAATGCAAATTCTGAAACTTACTCTAAGTATAATTTTAATCAATCTGGGTTTTTCAACCTTGAAATTCTAAGGTCTGTATTTCCCAAAGAATACCCTTCCTTGGCACGCTGTGAAGCACACATTAATCTGACTCACTAAACTTTCTCCACTCCTACATCACCTATGCAAGCATTTTAAAATCAAGAGTATACAATACTTTAAAGCCACTTCTACAATCCTGCATTAACCTTACCAGGATTAATTAACTTTTCGCCAAGTCTCTTAATACTTCTACTTAAAAACCTGTAGTAGTGAACAAAGAAAACACAACCCCCCTCCCCCTTTTCGAAACCATATGGCAGTAAATTAAAGTTAACTTATTTTTTACCAACTCAATATCTATACATCGGCCTTAAACATTTGTCTCTTTGTGCCCTGGGACTGGGCTAGAGCTGTCTGCTTATTTACAACTGTACCCCAATCGTGTTTTTAAATGGTACAACAAAGTCCAAAATGCCCCCTGACCATTAACAGACCTCACCATGGTGATTTACCAAAACCTGGTTTGGTAGGCAGCACACGCCGATGAGGGCCCTGGGGCAGGCCGTGAGCAAGCCCGCTCCAGCGGGGTGACTGAGCAGGGAGTTTGCTCGCCGCGGCCGGGTCGGATCCACCCGGGAACTTGGTTACCCGAGCCCAGGGACGCGCCGAGGCCTAGCCGCGAGGCCAAGCGGGCTCCAGGCGGTGGGAGCTTCCCGTCCCCCGGCCGCAAAGCCTTCCCGCCCGCCCGCGGTCGCCCGCAGGCGGGGGGACTCGCCGTCGTCTCCCGGCGACCGGACGCGCCCGCCAGGTCCCGGGTTGGCTCTTCTGCCTCCAGCCGCCGCCCGCGGCCCTGCTGTGCGACCGCACCGGGCCCTTCCGGGGCGGCGGGAGTGCTAGGCCGCGCCGGGGCTCGGGGCTCCCGGGACGGCCGGCCGGGCCTCGGCGTCCGGTATCAGTCCCGAGAGCCGGGCTCCCGCCGGTAACGGGCCCCGCCGCCTCCCCTCCCCCTCCCCCGCCCCATGACAGTGCAAACCCTCCGGCCGACCCGGCCGCCCCGCCTCCGGCACCAGGCCCATCTCAGGGCCGCGGCCGTGGCGGCGGCAGCGGCGCCGCGGCTCTCCGCCCTCGCTTGCTCCCGGGCCCAGCGCCTCAGGCCCGGCTCGGGCTCGGCCAAAGTCTCCGTCGCTTCCCGGCCGCCCTCCGCGGCGCCGGTCCGGGCGGGGTAGGCCGAGGCCCGAGCGGTGGGGGTGGGGGCGGGGGCTCCTCTCACCTTCATGTCGGGACATCCTAGTTCAGACGGTGGCGGCGCGGCCCCTCCCGGGCTCCGGCTGCAGTGTCCCCCGCAGGGTCCCGGCGCTGCCCGCGCCGGCCGGCCGACTCCCACTCGACTCCCGGGCTTGGCCGCGGGGGCGGGGTGGGCAGGGGAGCGCTCCCGCGGCGGCGGCGGCGGCGGGGAGGCGGCGCGGGGCGGGAATGGGGCCGGGCCTGGCCGGGGCTGAGCTCCTCCAGGAGGCGGGTCCGACGCCGCGGCTCCGCCGGCGCCCGCCGTGACTCGGTCACTCTCGGGCCCGCCGGCTCCCGGCAGCGGCGCCGCGCTCCGCAAATCCCGCTCCTCCCCTCCCCCGACCCACCCCCC
>NW_012145856.1:2502117-2553957 GCF_000956105.1 Propithecus coquereli
CCCTCTCCCCCGGCTCCCGGCCGCCGCCTCCTTCTCCTCTTCCTCCTCCTCCGCCTCCTTCCGCCGCCCGCACGCCGGCCCCGCCTCTCGCTGCCCGCGCCGGGCCCAGCCGCCGGCGGTCGCGGCTGGAGAGGCGCGGCGGCTGCGGCGGCGGCTCGGGGCGCTGCGCTTCCCCGCGCTCGCCAGCAGGCCGCTGTCGGGCGCCCAAGCCCGGCCTCTGCCGCGCAGCGCGTAGGGAGGAAAAGGAAATGCCCGGCGGCCGGCTCCCGCCGCTCGCCCGCCCTGCCTGAGGGACGCCCGCCTGCCCCGCCGCCCCCAGTCCTGCCTGGGACCTATCTGGGCCCAGGCTGTAGGTGTCGATCGCGCTGGGCTGGGCTGACCGTGGCGGCTGGGTGCGGCCCACAGGCGAGCTGCGACCCCGAGAGGCTCCTGTCCCCTGGTGCATGGCTGCCGGCGGGCCGGCGCGGGCAGCGAGCTCCCGCCTCGAGAAGAGGCCACGGACCGCCTGGGGACGTGTGTTTGTGTTTATTTTTTAAGCCAGGAGCCCAGAAGGGGAAGGCGGCCGGCCTCCGGTAGTCGCCCGGTGTTCCCCGGCCTGGTTAGTCGTGGTCGGGAGGGCGTGGGCGCGGGAGGGAAGCCGGGAGGCGGCAGGGCTTGGCTGTCGTACTCCAAAGCCGACACCTTGGGAACCATCACTTTGAAGACTCCGCCGCGGCCAGCCTGGGAGTCCTGCGGGACCCGCGCAAAGTTTGTTCCAGCGCCTTGGCTCACCGTCAATGCACTGCCTTGAAAACGGGTTTTTTTGTTTCCTGCCCGTGGACTGCTTTTCCGATTTACAACTCTTTCCATTTTACCCCCTTCCTTATTATCAACTTTGTTTTCAGGCATTATTAATTCAGCAAATATTTATACTTCCCCTTACCACGTGGCTTGGTGGTGGTAGTGTGGTTTGGTGGAAATAGATCTCGAGCTTTGGAGTCAAGACAGATCACCGCCATGGGATTCTGGTTCTGATATCCTCTGTGTAACCTTGGACAAGTAATTTAACCTTGCTGAGTCAGCATTTGTCTGTTTATTTGGTTTTGGTGGTTATCTTTGTCCATTTGAAATGGGGGAGGGGGTGGATAAAATAGACTGTGTCCCTGAGCTAAGTCTACTGAAATTGAGTTACAGGGTACTGCTTACTTTGGGGTGCTCTTATCCTGTCAGCCAGGCTGTGTGACCTGGGGCAAGAGACTTGTGCCTTGACTTCCCTGTCTTTAAAGTGGGCATAACAACAGACATTTTTAATAAGAGATGTTCGGAAGATTAAATGCTAAAATGTATATAAAATACCTAGCACAGGACACAGTAAAAAGGTTGTTACCATATTTCATTAATTTGGTTTTAAGATACTTCCTGATTTCAAAGATATTAAAAAACTCATCTTAAAGTTAAGGAAATGGGTATCAGGTCACTCAGATCTACCCAAGGGATTGTATTTGGTAGTAACTAGTGATAAACTAGGGTTTAAATGAGGACTTTGTCACCAGAAATACTTCCATTGCATATATGGAGCTTTTGCCTAAATTTTATTCTTGCACAATTGTAGAAAGAATTGTAGAAAGAAGTCCAACCTGGCCATAAATGGGGTTTGTTGGACTAGAGAGAACAAAGATTTAAACAAGAATAGCTATAGTAATTGAATGCCTACCCTGTGCCTGCACCTTTCTAGGCATTTTATGGTATTGACATACGTGATCCTGGATACCACTTAGGAGCCTCAATTTCTTGGGCTATAAAAGTGAGGACAGCACTTACCCCACTGTCTCATATGAGTAAGTGATGTCTATAAATAAACTATATAGATATTAAGCATTATCAATAATATAGTCTGGTAAAATGTTGGAGCAGATAAAAAAGCTTACAAAAATACTCAACTCCAGTAAGGAATAAGAGTAAGTATAGATGTTTAGTTTGTTTGGCTTTGGTGAAGGGTTAGCCAATCTTAAACAAATAACTTTTTCTAAATCCCATGGAATATCAGGTTTTTGATAGTTATTTCATCATTTTCAATCAGGCAAAAGTAAGGAAATGAAAGTAACTAAACATTTTTACTCCTGTTTTAATAAGAGTAAGCAGGAATATTATAGTTATCTGGGGTTTTCATGACCGTTATTCAATTAGAGGTCAGGCTGTTTACTTTAAAACAGTAAACAGCTTCTTGTTGTTCTGCTTGTTGTCCTGCCATATGGGAAATTTCATTTCCAAAAAAAGGATTAATTTAAACTTTTTTATTTTTTTGAGGCAGAGTCTTGCTCTGTTGCCCAGGCTAGAGTGCCATGGTGTCAGCCCAGCTCACAGCATCTTCAAACTCCTGGGCTAAAGCAATCCTCGTGCTTCAGCCTCCCAAGTAGCAGGGACTACACGTGTGTGCCACCATGCCCGGCTAATTTTATCTATTTTTACTAGAGATGGAGTTTGCCTCTTGCTCAGGCTGGTCTCGAACTCACTGGCTTTAAGCAATCCTCCCGCCTTGGCCTCCTAGAGTGCTAGGATTACAGGTGTGAGCCACTTCACCTGGCCTAATTTAAACTTTTATACCAAATTGTCCACCAGATGATTTCTATTCCACTCCAGAAATGTTTTTCTCTTGTCCTCTCCTCGCACCTCAAGTTCTCCTTTCCTCTGAACAATAGTAGCTAACTTGTGTCCTTGCCAGTTCAACCCTTCTTTCATACTATGGCCTAGTTATATTCTTTAAAACAAGCTAATGCATGTAAACACTGATTAAATCTGAATAAGGTCTGAAGTATAATTGATAGTATTGTACCAATGTCAATTTCCTGGTTTTTTGTATTTTTTCATGTTTGGTTTTTTTTTTTTTTTTTTTTTTTTGAGACAGAGTCTCACTTTGTTGCCCGGGCTAGAGTGAGTGCCGTGGCGTCAACCTAGCTCACAGCAACCTCAAACTCCTGGGCTCAAGCGATCCTTCTGCCTCAGCCTCCCGAGTAGCTGGAACTACAGACATGTGCCACCATGCCCGGCTAATTTTTTCTGTATATATTTTTAGTTGTCCAGATCATTTCTTTCTATTTTTTAGTAGAGACAGGGTCTCGCTCTTGCTCAGGCTGGTCTCGAACTCCTGACCTTGAGCGATCCACCTGCCTCGGCCTCCCAGAGTGCTAGGATTACAGGCGTGAGCCACTGCGCCTGGCCTTTTTCATGGTTTTTTAAGATGTTACCATTGGGAAAAGTGTACATGGGCCCTCTTTGCAAATTCCTGTGAGTATATAATTATTTCAAGGTAAAAAATTAAACTATAGGGACAAATCAGATCAGTGGTTACCTGCAGGTATATTGACTACAGAGAACTTTTTGAGGTGATGAAATATTCTATATCTTGATTGTGGTATTGTTTAACATTAACTGGGTAAGTCTGTCAAAACTCAGAACCATACACCTAAAATGATACATTTTACTTTTCTGTAAATTATATCAGACTTTAAAAAAAGAAAAGCAGGCCAGGCACGGTGGCTCATGCCTGTAGTCCTAGCACTTTGGGAGGCCAAGGCAGGAGGATGGCTTGAGCCCAGGAGTTTGAGGTCTTAGTCAGCTATGACGACTCCATCATACTCTAGCCCAGGGAACAGAGCGAGACCTTGTCTCAAAAAAAAAAAAAAAAAAAAGAGAAGCAAGCTCTCATCACCCCAGTTTCCTGTAGTCTATAGGATGCCCAACATGCTTTTCCAGTGCACTGACTTTTCCTTCCGCCAAGGCACCCTGTGGTTCCTTCTTGTGCTACACTGATCTCTGCCTCTGGGCCTTTGCATGTGCTCTTCCTTCTGTTTAGAGGGAGCATAGGAAATTCAAATTCCCTATACTTGGGTAAGCCTTCCCTGCCTCCCTTAGGCCCACCAGTAACTTCCTAACTTCCTCCTCTGTGCTCATTCATGCTGTGCTGTAATTTTTAACTTGTTTTCTCTTAGCTAGACTCCTCCAAGGAAGTGACCACATGGCTCACGTGGTTCATGTTTGTCTCTGGGATCCAGTAGTGTTGAATGAGTGAGTGAGTGAATGAATGATTTAGAACCGGAAGAAAGCTTAAAATAATGGTTATCAAAGTGTGGTCCAGGGTCCCAGAGACTTTGAAGGGATCGGTGAGGTGCTAGGATTTTCATACTTTAAGCTAACAGCACATTTCAACAGATCGAATGCAGAAGCAGATAAGAGAATCTGGCTGTCTTCAATTAAAACAAACATTAAAGAGATTTGTAAAATTGTAAAACAATGTCACATTTCCACGTTTTTTGGAAAAATATATTTATTTTTCTTACAAATATTTATGTTACAAGGTAATGGGTTTATTGTTTTTAAGTAAATGAGTATCTTTAAAGTATTTTTTAATTTTAATTTCTAATAAGAATATTGATAGATACACACATTTTTAAAAGGTTCTTTGGAGTCTTTAATAATTTTTAAGAGCGTAAAGAGATTCTGAGACCAAAAAGTTTGAGAGTCTCTGCCTCAGACTGTTACAACCCCCTCATTGTTCAAATGAGAAATGATAACGGTGCTGAAGTATAAGGAGTGCTCTGGTACCTGTGGTGGGCCTTGTTATGAGCACTTCCCTTGTGGGTATTAGCATGTCTTCATTTTACTGATAAGGCAAGTGAGGCACAGAGAGATTAATTGACCTAGCCAAGGCCACATGGGTAGTCACTGGTGGAGCCAGGATTGGAGCCCCACTGTATTCCAGAGGCCCTGATGCTAACACGGTGTTCTGCCACCTCCCTGAGGCCTGAAAAGGGTGAGAAAGGCTCATGCCATCTGGTTACCTCACCAGCTCAGTGTTCTCTGTCAGTCCCACAGTCACTGTGCAAGAATCACTGAGGCCTTGAATCTGCTTTACAGTCATCCCAAAATCCACCACTCTGAGTGTTTCAAGCGTGGCTTTCCAATGCCTTGATTTCTTCAAATCTAGCACTTCACCTTCCACCATGCGTTCCCCTCTTGTGACCATACTTCAGGCTCTAATAATCCTGTCTTACTGTAAGTTAATATTTTCCAGTTTTGTTACTGTCTACCACTGAATCTATTCTTTTACTTCTTTAGGACTCTAATCCTTTGATGTTTCTACTTGGCCTTATTTTCTTTTTCCTTTTAATCCCATTCTCTACCTGACCCAACTGGTGCCCTGTGATCAATTTAGACTTCTCATTCATACCTTCACCTCCCGAGACCCCTCATCCTCATATTGCACCATCTCTACCAGCTCCCAGTCCTGAGTCAATTGCATGACTCAATTTCTTCCCACATGTATCTTCTTGGGGTGCAGAATTTAGCAGCTAAAAATGATAGAAGTGTACAGATTGGGGCTGTTACAAATCTCGGGGATCCAATTACAGTTGGGCCTCAGTGCCATCGAACAGTCTGTCTTTGGTCAGTACCCTCTGTGATTCTTCTCAGATTATTATAAGCCTTCACCACATGGCTCCAACTGGTTACTAACCCACATCCACAGTAGAGAACATCATGTTCTAATTCACAGAGGGAGGAAAGTTCAAAAACCAGGAACTTGTTCCCCTTCCCACCAGGAGCCTCCAGAGGGATCTGTACATCTGCGTTCTGCTGCCTCACCCTCGCTGCCACCCCAGAATGGCGATGCCCTTTTTCCTGTTCAGCCCCAAGTCTACTATGATCCTAATTCACCCCGTCTCTGGGATCTTGTTCCTTCAGCCACCTTCTTGACACCTGTACTGTACTTTTGGCCTCTACTGGTCCATTTCCCTCGGCTAAAAAAATATTCCTTCAACCCTACACTCCCTCTGGTTATTACCCTATTGCTTTTTTCCCTCCATAGACAAGCTTCTTGAAAGAATTGTTGCTCCTCTTCCTTAACTTCATAACCTGACTAATCTGATTGCTCAGCTTTTGGTGCTGTTGGCCACCGTCTCATTTTCTGAGACACCACTTTCATCATCTCTCCCATCTGTGCTCTTCCTCTCTCCCCTATTGGATTGAGTAGGGTCACCATCAACCTAGTCAGTCACCCAGGATGGAACCCAACAGTCATCCTAGACTCTTCCCTCCCATTTGTCCTCCATAGCCAATCAGTTGCCGAATCCTGTGGGTTTCGCCCATTAAACGTCTGTCAGGTCCACCCCTTTTTCTTTATTCTGATGGCCAACCAACCATTCCAGGCTGCTACCATCTCTCTTCCAGTCTCAGAGTGATCTTCACTCCTCACCACCAGTCACTCCTTTTATGTGGTCCCTTGTACCGCCCTGGGCAATAATGATACTGAAGGGACCCACAGAGAAGAAATCTACACCAGAGAACAACAGTGACCAGGAGAGGCTATAGAAACAGAAGCCAAACAAGCAGAAGGAGAAACCAGTGGTGTCCACCCAGCAGAGTTACCGCATGAGACAGACCGAAGTGCAGCCCCTGGATTTCAGAACACAGATAACATCTGTCAATGAAGGAACAGAGTGAGAAGTCTCACTGCAGTAGGCACAAGGGAGTCCTGGGAAGCCGGGAAACAGAGTAGCTAGAGGGGACTTCTTTCAAAAGATGAGCTGAAATAAGCATATAAACAATGCCTAACCACTAGGCATCAAATAAATACAAATTAAAAGGAGATACCTTTCTAAGTTGGCAAAAAAATATTTTTAGTAATACTTGATAATGAGGGTGTCAAGAAAGGAATATAAATTGTTACAACCATTCTGAAGCAGGATTTCATGGTAGGTTTCAAGACCAGTAGATGTTTGACCATTCTTTGACACAGCAATCTCGCCTTCACTCGTTTAGCCTTTTAAAATGATTGATACATGCAAAGAGTTTAGACACAAGAATTTTTATCACAATGTTCTTTTTTAAACTGAAGACAACCTAAGTTATAGTCTATCCAAACCCAAAGCAGCAACTAAAAATGAGGTGGTAGATGAATAGGTAATGAACTAGAAATATATTTGTGGTATGTTTTTAGCGAAAAAAGGTTACAAAACATATCCTTTTCCAAATTATGTATGTGCAGCATGATGCCATTTTTGTTTTTTAATAAAGGAAATATGTAAAATAAGGATTGGAGGGATATCAGACTCTATGGTTATGGGGGTGTAATATGGACGATTTATGTTATTTTTTCAATTATACATGTTTATTGAGTCTTCTGTGTCTACTGACTGCGGGCACAGGGATGCAAAAGAAAACCAGGTTCCTGTCCTCAAGGCGTTTACACTCTGGTAACAAAATTAATTGAAGCAGTTCTGATAAATGTTTTGAGAACTTATTATGGGGGCGCGAAGGGCTTTTTTTCCCTTTAGTTTTGAAATTTTCTGTAATGAACATGTACTGGTTTCATAGCCCTTTTCTTTTTCTTTCATTTTTTAAATTTGAATTTAAATTTTTTTTTGAGACAAGGTCTCACTGTGTCATCCAGTCTGGAGTGCAGTGGCTAGATCGTAGCTCACTGCAGCCTCAAACTCCTGGGCCCAAGCAATCTTCCCACCTTGGCCTCCCAAAGTGCTGGGACTACAGGCATGAGCCACTGCTCCCAGCCTTTTCTTTCTTTTATGTTTAAAGAAGCTTGGCAGAGAAACAAATAGGAACTAGAAGGTGGGAGGTGGAGAGGCCCAGAGTAAAGAAAAGGATCCTGAGGGATCTTTGGGTGGGAGAGACTCCAGTGTGTTTAGAGGCTTAGAGGAAGGACCCTGGAGAGGAGATTGAGAAGTTCAGTGTGTACCTGTGTGTGGAACAGGGAGGTGGGGGTTGGGGAACGAAGGGTAAGGAGGAGCCCAGATGAGCTTAGCTTCGCAGGGGAGGCAGGACACTTCATCCTCTGCTGACGCTGGAGAGAAGGTTGTCAACGGAGACAAAGGTGTCAGTTTGTGTAGGCCAGGAAGCTATGGGAGTCAGGGCTCATGGCCTCCATTTTCTCAGAGTGGAAGGTAAGACCATGCCATTTTGTGCCTCTGTGTCTGGTGAATTTCTGCTCCTTCCACCTTTAAAAATCAGCTGTAGACCCCAGCCTCTGTGAACCATTTCTTGAAGGAAGGTGCGGGTTGGGACCACTTCAGCACAATCACCCTCAGGGAGGGGAGTGAGGGAAGAGGGAGGGCTTCCTGATAAACATCCAAAGTCCCTGAACACTCCCACATCCTGGAGATCAGAATCTCTATGGAGTGGGGCCCAAAGATTGGCATTTGAAAGAACACCCATGGGGATCTTGAGGATGCAGTGAAGTTGGAGAAGCACTCCAGGAAGTGCTCCCGGTTCCTTTTACTATTCCCCATTACTGTCATTAAACCATTCCCTTCCCCCACTGAGCTGTCCTTGGGCTGCAGTAGGTGTCTCTTCATTGACACACTTTTAGCAGCCCTGCACTTGGCTATCATAGTGGGCTTTGGGCCTTATTTGTGAAATGAATGAATGATGTGTCCAAAATTGGAACACGGTTGTCCTGATCCCCAAACCTACGGTTTGCCCTGTCGCATCATGTTTTATCTGCGGAAGCTGCTGAATTCTCCATGAAGGCATTTCCTACTCTACTGTGCCTAAAAATCATATACCTCACAAATCCACATAGAAAGATCTTTGGAAGGAGAAGACAGAGTATATGGCGGATTGGTTGCTCTAACAAAGGTCAGAAAATGAGATCATCTGAAAGTGAAAGAAGTAGGATTCTCATAAAATGAATGAGTAAGCCCCTGCAGCAGGTGTCACTCCAGTCTCCCCAAAACCCATCAAGGAGTTAAAACACCCTGGAAAAGAGCACTGGAATGTAACAGTTAATAAAGTGGCTCCTCTGAAGGTAATGAGTTAACAGGAGGCTGGTGTGTGGACTGCATGGACTCCAGAAAAGGGGAAGCTGTAGGTTAGAAATTATAGTCTCTCATATTATCCAAGGATAGATCTGCTCTGATACTATTGACTACTGCTGTTAATTTAGAAAGAACTAGCCCCAAAGAATGTAATTCATCTTTGAAGAAATGGGTCTTTGCCCTAAGAACAGCCCATCCCTTTTCTTTAATCATTCAGCAAGTTCTCATAACTCGAGCACCGCCCCTGAGTTGGGCTGTAGTAGCTGTGGGACATGTGAGAATGGGCAAAACAGGCACAGTACCTGCCTTTGAGAAGGCACAGTATTATTCTTGCTCACTCATCAAATTTCCAACCTGTAATTTGGTATGCTTTGTGGGTTTGCATGGCAAGGCATAGTACTCTGAGCAAATGACCAAAGCCAATTATTTTGCCAGTTAGGCCTCCCTCGTGATCTCCCATTATTAACATTCTAGTTTTGAGTCATTTACGACTTGGGTGAGTGTAAAACAGTCAATTCTTCTGGGAATTGATTTTCCCTGGACAAATGGATACAAAGCTAGGCCTGCCAATGAGCTCAATGAGAGACGTCCCCGCCATGGGAAGCCCTGCCAACCGCCAATGCCCTGCCTTCAGTGGGCTCCCAGCTGCTGCCCAGCCTCAGTCACAGCCCCAGTTCCATTAGGTTTATGTGTGTCCTTTCCTGCCTGAATGGCCCACTGAGAGGTCCTTGAGAGGAGTCTCAGAGCATTGGATTCCTGGGTGTCTTGAATTCCAAAGAGCTTGAGTCAGCAGAATCCATAGGGCCCAGCACTGTATTTTCAAGGAAGCAAGGCAGGGCAGATTATGGGAAGTAGAGGAGAGTGGATGTGGCAGGAGGAAACTTTGGATTGGCTGCACCTGTGACTTTGAGGACAGCCCCTACCCCCACATTCTTAGTTCTCCTGACAGAAACCCCTGAGAGCCAAAAACAGGATGCTCAGCTCCTGGTAATTCCTAACAAATAGGCCTCAATCAGACCTGGCTCTGAAAAACATTCATTAAGGTAGATCCAGGTTTGGGGGCCTGAGGCTTATATATTTGGGATGGGTGATTCTAAAAGAAATGTACAATTTGTCTGGGCTCAGTGTCTCATGCCTGTAATCCTAGTAGACTGGGAGGGCAAGGTGGGAGAATTGATTGAACTCAGGAGTTCAAGAGCACTCTGAGCAAGACTGAGCTATATCACCACCACCACCCCCAACCTCGTCTACTATAGTCCCAGCTACTTGGGAGGCTGAGGCAGGAGGACGGCTTGAGGCTGGGAGTTGGAGGTTGCAGTGAGCTATGATGATGCCACTGCACTCTACCTGGGGTGACAGAGTGAGACTTTGTCTCAAAAGGAAAAAAAAAAAAAAAGGAAAGTGAACTCCCCTTTTCACTGTCCCCCCAAAATAAATAAAAACCTTTAAAAATGCAAAATTAGATACAGGACCTTAGAAACCCTGTTTCAGGAAGTGAGGGACCCTAAAGCTGAAGCTTCAACAGTTTCACAATAAATCCACCTATGCATCCAGGCTAGAGAGTAAAAATATCAGGTGTCTGTGATCCCAAAGGATCAGAGAGCTCTCTGTGGATGCTTAGAAGAAGGAAGGAAGCAGGGATGAGAGCAACTTTAATGTTTTACTTCCTTGATCTTATTAATAAATCACATTCCCTTTTCTTCATCCCCTATAACCAGTTATAGGTTTAAATGCTAGACTCTTGAGCTACTCAAGGATAAGAATGATATTTCATTTGTCATTCAATCCCCAGTACTTTGTAGATAGCATAAGTATAACATTTGTTGAAGGAATGAATGGATGAGTGAGTGAGTGAGTTCTCTCAGGCACAGAGAACTGACAGTCCTGTATATCCCTCCTCCCTTCCTCTGGACAGCCTCCAGTAGGTGGCATGGAATAACCATCAGCTCTGGACTCAGACCTGAGCTTCAATCACATCTTTTCCACACACCATCACTATGACCCTGGCAAGTCACCCAACATCTCTCAGCCTTAATTTCTTTATCTGTAAAAGGGAAGCAGTAATACCTCCCCTGCAAGGTTGTTGTGCGAATCAGCAATAATGTCTGTAAAGTGTCTAGTTCTTAAAAAATGGTAGTTGTTGTATTATTACTTTAGGTCCAGGGTAGGCAAACTGCAGCCCATGGGCCAAACCTGACCCCCACCACCTTTTTTTATAAATAAAGTTTTATTGGAACACAGCCATGCCTATTTGTTACATATCATCTATGGCATCTTTCCAGCTACAACAGCATAGTTAAATAGCTGATGCAGAGACCATATGGCATGCAAAGACTACAATATCTACCATGTGACCCTACAGAAAGAGTTTGTCAAACTCTGATTTCGGCATTCATCACTGTACTCTGGACTTGTAGTTGCCTCCTAACTGGCCTCCAAACCTCTGGTCTTTCTCCCATTCTGATCTCTCTCGACTCTGTCGTTTTTTTCTGAAATATAAATCCCATTAGGTCCTTCCTGTACTCAAAAAACTTCTGCTGGCCGCTCATTTTCTGCAACTCCCTAGTGCAGTTTTCAAGATTTGTCACAATCTGCCCCCAGTCTTCCCCTGCAGATTCATCTCTTTCCACTCCCTCCCCTCTCTGTATCCTGCATAGCAGCCACAGCAGACCACGGGCGGCCAGCGGCTCATGCAGCTCTGTCATCTGCACCCTTCCCCGCTCTGTTCTCTGCTGCTCCGATCTCCTGCCTTCATCTCTCCAAGCTTTTCTGTGAAGCCTGTCCTGATCTCCTGCCTCTGTACTCTTATATGTCAGGATAAGGCAAATTATGCCATAATAATAATAATTCCAGTAACTCAAAACTACAAGAAAATGGAAAAGTGCAACATAAGTTCAAGTGTCCCACTCCTGGAGCACTCAACAAGCATCTAGGATGAGGTTTTTTCCTTCCAAGAATAGAAGAAAAAAAAGAACAGCCAATCCTTTTCTTTGTAATGTGCACACTACAATGAATCACCTTATTCACAGATACTTGTCATTTTGCCTAAAACAAATGTTCTCATTGATAAGTAATTGTAAAAAGAGAACTTCATTTAAAGAAGAAGGAATGAAAAGTCCCGGTAAATAAAGTGCAATTAAGGAGTCATACTTAGAATTGCTCTTGGCCACAGTGAGAGCTGGGCCCACTGCTGCTTTCCCTAACTCTAATTCTTGAGCCTGTCCTAGAGGCAGGGAGTGTGTGCGCAGGGGAGGCCAAGGTGGTGGGGGTTGAGAGAGGAGGGAAAGAAGACACAGCCTCTGTCTGAACCAGTGTGATGTTTTATCAGTACCTTCCTCTGGGGGCATAAAAACCACATTTGACTGTGCCTCAGTAGCTCCAGGGAGTTTTTCCAGGGCTATCTCCCATCTCCATCCTGGACGCACTTGCTCTATCCAGACATTACTAGTCCTTGTTCTGCCTCCTAAAATTTGGTTTCTGCCCAGCTCCTTCATACTGACACTTTGGAAAGAGACTCTGCTAGGCTTGCAAGAGACTCTGCTAGGCTTGCCCTTCGCTTTCCCTGATGCTGTCTTGTCTCATGGGCACCCTGTTATGCAGTCTGTAGGCCCACCTTCATTCCAGGGAGCAAGTTGGGAGCAGACTCAGCTCTGTTAGCCCCCAGCCGAGCCCTGAGTTCGTGTTGATGTTTCCCATACCTTTGCTTTATACGCTGGCCCCAGCAGCCAGTGGCCCAGGGAAAGCCACTGATCACATGTTCTTTCAGCCGTCATTGCTCGCTCTGCCCATGATCCCATCCCTGGGCTTGGCCTTTCATTCGGCTCTGCTGCTCTGTCTTGCTGTATTCATTGCTCTCTCTGTGGCCTGGATCTCTGACTCTGAGCACTACCCCAGAGCACTGGATCCTGCCCTTGTTCTCCCAGGCACCGTTCCATGAGAATGCAGGAAAAACCCAGGCTTGGAAATTGACACTGGCATCATCCCTGTGTTCCACATCCCAGACCTGTGCCTCACCCCACGCGTCTTGGCTCCAGTCTGATTTCATGTGCATTCCCAAGAACTCTTGATATAGACCTAGATTAAATTTACCATGTTTTGTTGGGATTACATGTTGTAGCACCAGCCTTTCCATGGGGCACTGAACATCATCCCCTTTTGGGATCCCACTTCTCACTCTGATTTCATTATCAATTCCAGTCTGCAACCTAGTTCCTGATTTTGAACTTCACCTTGTTCCTCTGTTGCTGGACACTGTCCAGGGCTATTCTCTATTAAGGTTCTGAGTTTTCTGTTGATTCTTTTGAGCCCTGTGCCCTGTGCTCTCTCTCCGCACCACTGCTGCCCACCATCCCGGTGCTTAGGCCAAATCTTCAGAACTCGAATGGGCAGACATCCAGGACCACAGGTCCAGAAGGATAAACAGTGGCTTCTCCCACCCAATAGAGTTCACTGATTCATGTAGAGCACTTTGTGTAGTGTCTGGCCCAGAGCAAGTCTATTGAAATGTTCCTTATATTTTAGATGTGCCAATATCAAGCAAATGAAGCAAATGTTCTCTCTTGTACAGGAAGATCTTTGGGATGAAACGTTAAGACAAATCACTGATGAAAATGGTTCATTGGTATAATAATATGTAACTTTTAAAAGAATTTTCTTCACATACCGTAAAATTCACCCTTCTAATGGTTTTAGTATATTCACAAAATTATGTAACCATCCCCACTATCTAATTCTAGAATATTTTCATCATCCTGTCCCCATTAGCAGTCACTTCCCATTTCTTCCTCTCCTAGCCTCTGGCTGCCACTAATTTACTTTGTCTCTATGGATTTGCCAATTCTGGACATCCTATACAAATGGAATCATACAATACGTGGCCTTTTGTGTTTGTTATTTCACTTAGCATGTCTTCAAGTTTCATCCATGTTGTAGCATATATCGGTACTTCTCGTGGCTACATAATATTCTATTATATGGGTATACCATATTTTGTTCATCCATTCATCAGCTGATGAACATTTGTGTTGTTTCTATTTTTTGGCTATTGTGAATAATGCTGCTATGAACATTTGTGTACACGTTCTGTGTTTTTCATTTTTTGGGGACATATACCAAGGAGTAGAATTGCTGGGTCATATGGCACCTCTATGTTTAACTTTTTGAGGAACTGCCAAATTGTTTTCCACAGCAGCAGCACTATTTTAAATTTCTACCATCAGTGTAAGCAGGTTCTAGTTTCTACATATCCTTGCCATCACTTGTCGTGGGCTGTCTTTTTATTATAGCCATTCTAGAATGTGAGGTGATATTTCATGGTTTTGATTTGCACTTCTCTAACAACTAATGATGTTGAGCATCTTTTCATGTGTTTATTGGCCATTTGTATATCTTCTTTGGAGAAATATCTACAGCAACGTCTAACTAACTCTTCTCACACATGTCCATATTCTCCACTAAGATCTGAGACTGTGCACGTGCTCTGATAATTGCTTCTTCAGCTATCATCGGTGGTTTAGAGCAGAGGGGGAACAAATCCCGAGACTTACTTGGAGGAGGAGGAATGCTGTGTGGGTTGGTATTTTTCCTCAAAGTTGCTTCTCTTGGCTGTCAGGTGTCCTATTACTGTGGGGATTAAATTGAGCATTGAATACATGCAGTGTGATATTCAGCAGCTCACATCGGCTCGTGGATATCAGTTAGTCAAGCTCTGGGTCTGCTCTGATTGGCTGATGCCTGTGCCATGATGGTTATTTAACATTCTGAACACCATTCCGGCCTATAGGCATGTGCCTCGCATATGCTTGATAATTGCTAACTTCCTTTTCTTTCTTTCCTGTCTCTTTTGGGCTCCTTTATGTCCCTCATCATTGGTGGTAGGCCATTGATGGCTAGTATCTATGTTTTATTGTCCTGCATCCCTGAATTCTCACCTCATTCCGGACCTTGGAGTGTGCTTTGATATTCTTTACTGAGTGTTCTGGTTCTTTATTTTTATTTTTTTTATTTTTTTGAGACAGAGTCTCACTGTGTTGCCCGGGCTAGAGTGCCGTGGCATCATCCTAGCTCACAGCAACCTCAAACTCCTGGGCTCAAGCAATCCTTCTGCTTCAGCCTCCCGAGTAGCTGGGACTACAGGCATGTGCCACCATGCCCGGCTAATTTTTTCTATATATTTTTAGTTGTCCAATTAATTTCTTTCTAATTTTTAGTAGAGACGGGGTCTCGCTCTTGCTCAGGCTGGTTTCAAACTCCTGAGCTCAAACAATCCGCCCGCCTCAGCCTCCCAGAGAGCTAGAATTACAGGCGTGAGCCACCGCGCCCGGCCTGGTTCTTTATTTTTTAAAAATTTATTTATTAATTTTAAAAGATGGAGTCTTGGCCGGGCGCGGTGGCTCATGTCTGTCATCCTAGCACTCTGGGAGGCCAAGACAAGAGGATCACTTGAGGTCAGGAGTTCAAGACCAGCCTGAACAACAGCAAGACCCCCATGTCTACTGAAAAAACAAAAAATAGCTCACTGCAGCCTCGAACTCCTGGGCTTAACCGATCCTCTCACCTCAGCCTCCTGAAATACTGGGGTTACAGGCATGAGCTACTGTGCCCAGTTCCAGTTCTTTATTATCAAAACAATATCTTTCTGTACAGCCTTGATGACTCTGACAATTGCTCATATTCCCAGAGTTGTCCCTTGAGCCATGATGTTTGTTAACTTGGAGGCCTCTTTTTAAAGGAAATCTTGCTGTATGGACACATTGGTTTATCACACACTGATACCCATGTTGGTCATCAACTGATGTAATGTTGAAAAAGAAAGTATTAATTGTGAGATTATTTGTAATGCTAAACAAACGGAGACAATTTAAATGTTACTAATAAGGCACTGGTTAAACAGAGAATGAAACAGCCTTATATTGCAGGGGTCGGCACACTTTTTCTATAAAAAGCTAGATAGTAAACACTTTAGGCTTTGTGGGCCATGGAATCTCTGATGCAACCTCTCAACTCTGTGGTTGTAGTATAAAAACAGCCAGAGACAATCTGGGAATGAATAGGCGTGGCTATATTTTAGTACAACTTTATTTAGGTGGTGGGCCATATTTTGCCTGCAGGTCATGTTTTGCTGACCCTGATATAATAAACTCTTGCTATGTCACCATTAAAAAGAATCAAATAGAATTATATGTACTGACAAAGATGTGTATCAAGTTGTTTTTATTTTAAAAAGAATATACATACACACACACACACACACACACACACATTGGGAGGGGTCAAAATTACATACACACACATTGTATATGCCTAAAGAAGAATGATAAAGACACATACCCAACTGCTAGCAGTAGTTACACCGTGGTGGGGCAGGTAGGTACCTTATTGTTTGAATGTTGTACAGTGAGAGACTTGAAATAATCAAACAAAATTGAATTGGGGTTTGTTTTTAAAGTTTCAAAGAGTCTTACTAGTCTTAATCATAATGTATATAAACTTGTAGTCTACATAAAATATAATAACAATCCTAATAAACACACATCCATCACTAACACGGTGCCTCTAAACCACGGCTTCTTGTGGTTACAGTGGTTGGATGGATGCATCCAAGGACACAGAGAAGGGAGGTTTGGTTCATGAGCCAGGTGAGAGCCTTGGTTGGGAACCATGAGGCTGTTTCTGGAACCAGGGTCTGAGGTGAGCTGGGGACAGAGGGACCTTGGCTCTGGCTTTCTCTGGTCAGCAGCCCCTTCACATGGAGCTTCTTCTGGGTTTAAAGGATCTCAGGAATGTTAAAGCAGCTTCTAGCTTCCTGGTCGTTAGCTGCATTGTCATCTGCTAGGAGCCTCAATTCCTCCTTTGCTGAAGGCCCACAGCGGGCCAGGCCCTGGTGCCCCGGGAGGAGGCCTGCACCCTCACAGTGGCAGCAGGAGGGAGAGGTGCAGAGAGGTGAAGTTCTTGGCCCTGGAATATGTTCACCTCAGAGGTGAGTGCAAGTAGGAGAGGGCTTTGCGGAATCAATCGCATCTGAGTCACGTCTGAGTCACTCTGAACTATGAATATGAGTCTACCACACTAACCAAGGCAGGGCGGGAAATTCCAGGCAGACAGAGGCCCAGGGATAAAGGTCCAAAGATGGGAAACACTATTGAAGGTACCATAAGAAGTTTATGAACAGAGGTGAGGCTGAGAGGCTGCAGATCAGAAAGGGGAACCTGAAGAGGGTTGCAAGCAGGGGAGACAGGAAGTCGAATTTGAGCTTTAGAGAGATTTTTCTGGTAATAAGGGAGGAAAATGTATGGGCAGAGCAGTTAATGCTCTACTGTCCAGATGAGAAGTAGTGTGGGCCTGGATCCAGACCATAGGGGAATTCAGACCTCCATTTCCTCGCCTGTGGACCCTGCCCGAAGCTGCCCATACACCTGCTGTGATCTCTTCTTTGCTCTTGAAAGAAGAGGCCGGCTCTTCTTCAGTCTTTAAACTCTTAAAACATGGCATCACTCCAATCAAGAAAAGCCCACTGACATCCCCACCCCATCCCTCACCACTCCCAAGCTGGGTCAGGGACCCCTGCTCTGGTCTCTAGGATGCTCTGTGCATTTCTCTGTGTGTGAATCCCATTGCTTTATGATCGTGCTTTCGTTTCTGTTTTATCACTAGACTGTGATTTCCTAGGGCAAGGGCAGGTCTCGTTAGTCTGTCTGTCTCCCATGCCTAGCACAAAACCTGGCACAGAGAAGGTCATTAGCGACTATCTGTGATTGAATGAGTAAAGGACGAATGAAAGTGGAGAGGGGAGATGAGAGAGATATTTGGGGGTTGAATCGGGATAACTTGGCAAGTGACTGGCAGGGCTAGTGGGGAGGATGGGCAGGGAGAGGGTGGCATGGATGGCTCCAGGTTTTCTGGCTTCGGAGTAGGGGAGCTCTGAACTGTTTTTCCTCATAATGCTTCTGACATCCGATGTGTGGGTTTTCCCTGATGCCAACCAATTGTCCAACTCTCTGAATACCAACTGGATATCCAATAATTCAATTCAATTCTGACACTAGTTACCCGGAATTACTGTCAGATTCCACATGTTAAAGGGTTCCCTCCCACAAGACTGCCCTCATTTCAGATGCCAGTTGCTAGTCCCAGGTTGCCATCTGTACTTCTGACCAACCAGCTATAAATCCCAGCTTCCCACAACCCCCTCTTCACATTTGACAATTTGTTAGAACGGCTCACGGAACTCAGGGAAGCACTTTAGTTAGGCTTACCAGTTTATGATAACGGACATACGTCAGAAACAGCTTGGTGGAAGAGGCAAGATGTTGGGGGATGCACGGAGCTTCCATGCCCTCTCTGGTCATGCCACCCTCCTAGCACTTCAAGGTGTTCACCAGCCCAGAAGCTCTCTGAACCCCATCATTTAGGTGTTTAATGGAGGTTTCATTACATAGGCGTGATTGATTAAATCATTGGCCATTGGTAACTGACAATCTCCAGCCCCTCTCCCCTCCTGGAGGTTGGGGGGTGGGGCTGAAATTTCCAACTCTCTGTCCTGCCTGGCTCTTTCCGTTGACTAGCCCTCATCCTGAAGCTATGTAGGGGCCCCCAGCCACCAGTCATCCATTAGCATGCAAAAGACATTTTTATCATTCCAGAGATTCCAAGGGTGCCAAGACCAAGGACAGAGACCAAATATATACTTATCATAGGAGGTGATGGTGTCATTAACCAAGGCAGGAGATATGAGTAGAGGAGCAGACATGGGAAAGAAGATTATTTCGGTTATCTATCATGTCATGACACAAAACAACAACAATCCTTCATTACCTCTCATGGTAATAGGGCTTGAGCCCCATCCCCACTCCTGGACTGAGCCGACAACCCCCAGACACTGGACTTGGCTTTTGACTGACCCATCCCCATTCTCTTTCATGTGTTGACACATCTGTCGCATGTCAGTGTAGTGCAGCATGCCTCTTACTGACCTTCCTCAGTGTCTTTGTTTCATCCATGTATCTAGGGATCTTTCCTCTTCATCTTCACAAGGGATCTCTCTCCTATACCCAGACCTATAGCTCAGGCCTCTGGCAGCTTTGCAAAACAAAATTTGTCATGTGACCAATTTTCTTTGCTCAGAGGGACCAGAGAATAAATGCTACAGCCCTGTCTTGCATTTAACCGAACCCAACTTTAGGCATGGCTGCATCTAGGGATGTGAATGTTGTCAGGCCCTTGATTTCACTCCCTGATGATTCAGTCTCACTTCTTGTTTCTTGGCTCTAATTCTCAGGAGGTTCTCTCTGTGCAGTGGCAAAAATGCTCAAGTCAAGCCAAAAAGAGCAAGCCTCTATTCACAGGTGCCTGCCACAGTGCTGAGAGTCACTCTCATGGGGCCAGCAAGGTTGTCTGTTGGTCCCTGAATGGATCTCTGAGGTCAGCAACCTGCAGCAGGGTCTTGTGCTAGAGGAAGAGGGATGGGTCCCAGGTGGGGGGAGGGGAGAAAACAACAGGCATTCACTATAGGACGGTAATGCTCTGAAATCCACCCTGCTCCCAGATGGAGCTCTGGCAGCATCCACACAGTGCCTACACATTGCAGCCCTTAGGAAATGCTTCTACTTCTGAAAATATGGCAGCATTGAGCCATGACCTAGGATTTTAAGGCTGAAGCTATATCCTAGCTTTCCACTCAGTGTGGGCCCAGAGCTGAAGACGCCTGCTGGTTGAGTCAAGATACCCTACATGCCTACAAAACACAGACCCTTTTCGTTTTAGATATGTAATTACTAGTCTATTTCAGGAAATATAGGTGAGAAGACAAAAACCCCTGCAGGTGGGGAAGTTGCAGAGTCATGAAATCTCTTAAGATTATTATAGTCTCAGTCCTTAACAGTATATGGTTTCCAGTTCTTTTTCCTAGATGGAACCTAGAAGCCCAATTTATTAATTTGTTCACTCATCTAATAAACATTTATTGATCACCTACTCTGGACCAGACACTGGAGGTAGAAAGGTGAATAAGGACTAATTTTAGCTCTCGAGAAGTTCAGAGGCCAGAGTGGGGAGAATGATTAAACAAATGACCACGGTGAATTTGATGACTTGGAATAATAAAGGTATAAAGGAAGAGCTTTGGAAGAAGGAAGCTGCCCCTTCCTCCTGGGGCTCACTCACCTGCTCTGTAGAAGCTGTCAGGAAAAGCACAGTGGGGTTGAAATCATCTCAATTCAAGCCTGGAGTGCTGCCCTGTATTGCAAATACTGTGTTTGGAAGGTATTGCTGGGTAAAGTTGGCATAAACTTGATGGAGGGCAATTTAGCAATAACTAGCAAAATTTTGCCACCATTTTCTCTTTTAGGACTATTTCTTTCCTCGTGCATGTAAGAAATTACATTTTTACAAGGTTTTTCACTGCAGCACTATTGGTATTATAATAACTAAGACTGGAAATAACTCAGTGCTCAACATAAATAACGAAGATGGTACAACCATACAAAGAAATACTATGCAACTAGAAAAACAAAAAGGAAACTCTTTATGTACTAATCTGGGAACATTTGCCAAGACATTCTGCTAAGCGAAAAAGCAAGTACCTGAACCATATTATAATATGATGCCTTTTGTAGGAAAAAAGAGGAAAAAATTATACACACGCAAAATTGTATGTGTATAAACCAGCTCTGGAAGGGGACAAAAGAAACTGATAATTTCTTTGGGGAGAGGAACTCGGTGTCCCAAGGAGGGAAACTTCACTACGTACTCTTTTTACCATTTGAGTTTTGAATGTATTATCTACTTTTTGTTTGTTTGTTTATTTAAAAAGCCCACTCCCCACCTCTCCCAAGCTGGGAGCAGAGAGTGAGGGCAATTTGCATCTCAGGGAAGGTATACAGGCTGATTTCATCTCAAAGATCCTTTATCCTCCACCTGAAAGGCCAGCTTTGGGCTTTTCTTTCTTCCGCATTGATGTGACATGAACTTTTACTGTTATCAACAGCTGCTTAACCTAATATTAGCTTTCATTTCCTTTTCTTGCCTTCCTACAAAAGGCTTTGTGCTTTTGCAAACTTCTGGGTTTGGTCTGTGTAAGGTCCTGGATCTCAGTCTTGGTGGTCACCTTACTGGTTCCAGCTGCCTGCAGCTGTGTGGACGTGCCAACATCTCAGCCTTTTTGCTTGCCAGCTGTGGTTGTTTTTGGCTAAGTTTTTTCCTTGCTCAGAGGCTGTTCCAGTTGTCAGCTCTTCCTCCTACTCTAGTGGGGAAAGTCCCCTTTAAACCCATGTGCTTAAAACTGAAACTGAAGTATAACGGCCAGCCGGCCACCAAAAAGGCGGGGCCTCCACATTCATCTTGGTTCCACCAACTGCAGGCTCCCAAAGTACCTTCTTTGCTGATGACCTTTTCTCGTAGGAAGTTCAAGGCCAAGATGGCTCAAAGAACCCGGCTCCGACAGTTTCTAAATCTAGATTAATTTTCCCTCCAGAGAGGGATTTTTGTCCCCTGCCTCTCCTTCCCACCATGCCTTTTCTTTTATGATTCACATTTTAAATTTAGCCAAGAATTGCAGAACATTTTTTAAAGGTGAAAAGAAGCAACCAGACAATCCTCTCTCTTTTTCTTTCTCCGAAGTGGAGGGTTGCAGAGGAATCTCCCTTATTTTCCTTGGAAATCCAAAGGGTGGGTGTGGCTCGAGGTGTGCCCTAGGGTCCGGGCAGGCAAAGGACATGAGAGCAGCCACCGGGGAGAAGGTGGTAGTGGCAGTGGGCGCTGTAAGAGCTGGGGGTTCCACGGCCCTCTGCTCCAGCCTATAATCGCACCTGGGATTTTTTGGCTGGGGGAGGAGGCACGTAAGATTTTGATGTGAAATTCTATCTGTCTTTAAAACACGGTGAATAGCCAAATCTAGGGTAAGCCTCCTATGTACACCCTCCGGAAAAAGTCTGCCCTTCTGCAGTTTTCTCCTGACTGCTTCTCAGTCTGAAACCTTGTTGGGACTGCCTCAGGGCTGCTGCCCACTACTGACCTTGTACCAGACAGTGCCCATGTCCTGAGTGACCAAAGGCTGTTTGATCAATACGGCCTCTCGAGGAGAACCCAGCCCTGAATTTGGATGGTTTTAATATTTGTTTCGGCTGTTTTTACTGTTTAATCTGTGTCTCTACTCTTTAGCATTTGAAAATCACTTAAAATTACTTATGTTTTTATTGATTATTTTGAGATTTCCACCCCCTACACTCACTGTTTTTGGTAACAGCTTTATTGAGACAGAATTCACATACATACAATTCATCCATTTACATTGTACAATTCATGGCTTTCAGTAGATTCATAAAGTTGTGCAACCATCACCATGATCAATTTTAGAACATTTTCATCACCCCCAGAAGAAACCCTGCTAGGAGCGACTCACATCCCCCCCATGCAGGGGGAATATTGCCAGCCCTGACAATCACCAGTCTGCTTTCTGTTTCTGCAGATTGGCCTGTTCTGGCCATTTCATGTAAATGGAATCATGCAGCGTGTGGCCTTTTGTGTCTGTTGTTTCACTTAGCACCGTGTTTTCAAGGTTCATCCATGTTGTAGCATGTATCAATACTTTGTTCTTTTTTATTGCCAAATAATATTCTATTGCATAGATATACTACATTTTGCTTATTCATCAGTTGATGGACATTTGGGTTGTTTCCACTTTTTGACTATTGTGAATAGTGTTGCTGTGAACGTTCAAGTATATTCTTTTTATTGTGGTAAAATATACATAATAGAAAATTTACCATTTTAGCCTTTTTTGTTATTACAGAATATTTTATTCAATGTATAAAATAATTTCTGGGCTGGGGGTGGTGGCTCATGCCTGTAATCCTAGCACTCTGGGAGGCTGAGGCAGGAGGATCTCTTGCCTGGGCAAGAATGAGACCCCGTCTCTAAAAATAATAATAATAATAATAATTTCCTTAAATTTATGGAACTATATTTGTCTGCTTTATTTCCACTTCTTTGTTTTTTGAAAAAATTTTTGGTAAAGAATTTTAAAAATTGTGGTAAAAAATAATATAAAATTTACCATTTTTACCACTTCTTTTTTTTTTTCTCTGAGACAGAGTGTCACTCTGTCACCCTCGGTAGAGTGTAGAGGCATCATCACAGCTCACTGCAGCCTCAAACTCCTGGGCTCGAGCAATCCTCCTGCCTCAGCTTCCTGAGTAGCCGGGACTACAGGCACCACGCCTAGCTAATTTTTCTATCTTTTTTAGAGTCCTCCTGCTTCGGCCTCCCAAAGTGCTAGGATCACAGGCGTGAGCCACCATGCCCAGCCTCCTTTTTACCATTTCTAAGTATACAGTTCAATGGCATGAAGTCATTCACATTCTTGTACAATCATGACCACCATCCATCTCCTGAGTATTTTCAGCTTCCCCAATTGAAACTCTGTACCCATGAAACAATAACTCCCCAATCCTCCTCCCCTCAGCCCCTAGCAACCACCATTGTACTTTCTGTCTCTATGAATTTGCCTATTCTAAGTACCTGATATAGGTGGAATTGCACAATATTTGTTGTTTTGTGACTGGCTCATTTTACTTACCATAACATCATCAAGATTCATCCATGTTGTAGCATGTGTTAGAATTTCATTCCTTTTTAAGGCGGAATAATATTCCACTGTATGTACATACCACAATTTGTTTATCCTTTAATTAGGTACAAGTTTTTATACAAACATATGTTTTTATTTGTCTTGGGAATTTTCCTAGGAGTAGAATTACTGGGCCATATGGTAACTCTGGTAAACCATTTGGGGAACTGCCAAAATGTTTTCCAAAGTGGTTGCAGCATTTTACATTCCCACCATCAGTGTCTGAGGGTTCCAATTTCTCTACAACCTAGCCATCATTTGTTATTATCTGTCTTTTTTTTTTTTTTTTTTTTTAGAAAGAGTCTCACTCTTTTGCCTGGGCTAGAGTGCCGTGGCGTCAGCCTAGCTCACAGCAACCTCAGACTCCTGGGCTCAAGTGATCCTCCTGCCTCAGCCTCCCAGGTAGCTGGGACTACAGGCATGTGCCACCATGCTCGGCTAATTTTTTCTATATATTTTTAGTTGTCCGATTAATTTCTTTCTATTTTTAGCAGAGACGGGATCTCGCTCTTGCTCAGGCTGGTTTCGAACTCCTGAGCTGAAACAATCCTCCCGCCTCGGCCTCCCAGAGTGCTAGGATTACAGGCGTGAGCCACCCAGCCTTATCTGTCTTTCTGATTATAGCCATCCTCATGGGTATCTGCTATGATTTGAATATGTCCTCTCCAAGATTCATGTACTGAAAACTTTATCTCTAATGCAACAGTGTTGGGAGGTGGGGCCTTTTGGGACATGTTTAGGTCATGAGGGCAGAGCCCTCACAAACGGATTAACACGGCTATTCAAAGGACTTGCAGGAGTGGGTTCTCTTGCCTGCTCTTCTGCCGTGTGAGGACATAGCATTCCTCTCCTCCAGAGCACACAGCATGCAAGGTGCCATCTTGGAAACAGAAGGCCCAGGCCGTGACCTGCCAGTGTCTTGATCTTGGACTTTCCAGCCTCCAGAACTGTGAGAAATAAATCTCTATTCTTTAGAAATCACTCAGCTTGTGGTATTCTGTTATAGCAGCACAAAACAGACTAAGATAGTATTCTATTTACTTCTGTAAACATTTGGAATAAATAGAAAAGCACAAATGGGAAAATAAAAGCTACCCATAATCATACCATCTTATCACCAGAGGTAGATCTACTTTTGATTTTTTGTTTGCATCTTCCTCATTCCTAATCATATATATATATATAATATATACATACACATATGTATATAGTATGCATTCTTTCACAATCTGTTTTTATTTAACTTAACAATATATGATATTTTTCTATGTCATTACATGTTATTTTACAATGATTCTGTAATGTATTTACAGTGATTGTGCTATTTTTAGCTGTACCCCTTCCTATTGTGGACAATCTCCCTGTGTACGTGCTGTGATAGTAGACAAGGCAGAAACCGAAAGGGGAGCTGGGTATGATGGCGTGCACCTCTGGTCCCAGCTACTCAGGAGGCTGAGGTGGGAGGATCTCTTGAGCCCAGGAGTTCCAGGTGACAGCGTGAGACCCTGTCTCTAAAAAAAGAAAGAGAGAAAGAAAGAAAGACTGAAAGGGATCCAGACACTTTGCCACTTGCTACCAGGGTGCTGCCATGTTACCAAGCTTGGCCAATCCAGCTCTTCCCCAGGTAGAAGGATCTGAAAGGACTGACCCATAGATGACAGACACATAGGGATTATTCTCAGCAGCCATGGCAGTGGAGTACAGACTGCAGCTTTAAGTAAGTTGACTGAGATCTGAGAGCTGGTAACTAGCAGGCCTAACTCCAAACCTTGAACTCTGAACCACCACAAAATGTAAGGCTTTTATGCAGGTTTCCTCTGCCTTTGATTCTGTGGCAGGAATGATAGAAGCTAAGCTCAGGCACCAGCTGGGGTGCTCCTCACCTTCCTTGATGGTGATGTCACTAGATTTTTACATAACAGTTTTTAACACTAAGACAAAAGGCATTAGAGAAATAATGTAAAATCAAGCCTGGCAGCTGGCCTTTTCATAAGCTGGCTTCCAAACCAACCAACAGGTCAGCCCTCCCACCCGTATTCCATGAACCAGTACCTTCTTCCGGCTGCCCCCCAAAGTTAGAGCCTGGTTCCTGCCCCCACCCACGTAGTAACGCCACCAGGAGAACCAGCAACCCCAGGCACAAAGCAGTTAGGACACCCAGAGGCCCCTTGGCAACTGTGTTATGCCCTCCCTTCTTTATAACTTGCTTCCAAATGATCTGGGCCAGCTTTGGCACAGCTGGCCACACAGCCACTGCTGCAGAGAACAGAAAGACAAGCTTTCTCCCACAAATGAGGAGATGGCTCTGTCACACTGAAGTAGATAGGAGGAGTCACAGTGGGCAGAATGATTGCACAAAGGCTCACAGTTCAGTGAATGTAAAACATAAGCTAGGATTTTGGGGAGATGTTGTCCAACTCTTGGCCAGTTTAAAAATAGCAATCTAGGCTAGGTGTGGTGGCTCACGCCTGTAATTCTAGCACATTGGGAGGCCAAGCTGGAAGGATTACTTGAGGCCAGGAGTTCAAGAGCAGCCTGAGCAAGAGTGAGATCCCATCTCTACAAAAAATAGAAAAATTAGCTGGGCGTGCTGTCTTGCGCCTGTGGTCCCAGCTACTCAGGAGGCTGAGGCAGGAGGATTGCTCGAGCCCAGGAGTTTAAGGTTGCAGTGAGCTGTGATGACGCCACTGCATCTTTAGCCTAGGCTACAGAGAGAGACCCTGCTTGAAAAAAAAAGAGGGGAGAGCAATCTAAGCCAGGAGTTGGCAGATGATGGCCAGTAGTGCAAATATAGCCTGCTGCAGGTTTTTATAGGACTTGGAAGGTTAGAATGGTTTTTACATTTTAAATGGTTGAAAAAAAATCAAAGGAAGAATTATATTGCAGGACTTGTGAAAATTATATGTAATTCAAATTGCAGTACTCATAAATAAAGTTTTATTGGAACACAGCTATCTTGTTCATTTACATACTGTCTGTGACTGCTTTTGTCCTACAAGAGCAGAGCTGAATAGTTACAGCAGAGATTGCCTGGCCTGCAGAGCCTATTGGCCATCTGTCCCTTTATATGAGAAAGGTTGCCAATCCCTGTACTAAGCAATTAAATTGCCTTTTAAAAAATTATTTATTCTTTTATTGTATATATTTATGTGTACAGTGTGATGTTTGTGTGTTTCTTTCTAACTGAGACAGGGTCTTGCTATGTTGCCCAGGCTAGACTTGAACTCCTGGGCTCAAGTAATCGTTCTACCTCATCCTTTAGAGTAGCTAGGACTATAGGTATGTGCCACGAGGCCTGGTGCCAACGTTTTGAAATGTACATACATTGCAGAATGGCTAAATGGAGCTAATTAACTTATGCATTACCTCACGTAATTACCAGTTTTTGTGGTAAGTTAAGTTATGTTTTTATGCCATTTTGCTGTAGTTTTGCAAACACTTCATGGGTGAACAAAGACACTAGGAAGTAGCAGTGCTCAAAGTGAGGCTTGGTGATGGTTCTTCTAGTGATTTACTGAATGTTCATTTTGTCGAAGGCAGGTGTCGGATTTCAGCCGCCTTTACAATTTTTTTTTTTGAGACAGAGTCTCACTGTGTTGCCTGGGCTAGAGTGCCATGGTGTCATCCTAGCTCACAGCAACCTCAAACTCCTGGGCTCAAGCGATCCTCCTGCCTCAGCCTCCCGAGTAACTGGGACTATAGGCACGTGCTACCATGCCCGGCTAATTTTTTCTATATATTTTTAGCTGTCCAATTAATTTCTTTCTATTTTTGGTAGAGACGGGGTCTCACTCTTGCTCAGGCTGGTCTCGAACTCCTGAGCTCAAACGATCCACCCACCTCGGCCTCCCAGAGTGCTAGGATTACAGGCGTGAACCACTGCGCCTGGCCTACAATTTTTTTTTTCTTTGAGACATAGTCTTGCTCTGTCGCCCAGGCTAGAGCGCCGTGGTGTCAGCCTAGCTCACAGCAACCTCGAACTCCTGGGCTCAAGTGATCCTCCTGTCTCAGCCTCCCAAGTAGCTGGAACTATAGGTGCTCACCACCATGTTGGCTAATTTTTTCTATATTTAGTTGTCTGACTAATTTTTTTTTTCTATTTTTAGTAGAGACGGGGGTCTTGCTCTTGCTCAGGCTGGTCTAGAACTCCTGAGCTCAAGCAATCCTCCCACCTTGGTCTCCCAGAGTGCTAGGATTACAGGCGTGAGCCACTGTGCCCAGCCCTTTACAAATATTTGAATGAAACCATTTTGGTCAGGTCATTATTGTAGAAGTTTGAGGCCTCATTTGCCTGTGCACTCACTGTAATGTAGAATTATCTTCTGAAGAGAATCCTGGCTTCTCCAGCAGGGATTGCCCTGGATAAGGGGCAGGTCACCTTTGACACAGATATGGATCTCCCTTGGCTGCTGGTCACTGCGTGGAAATCCTAGGCTCAGTCCCTTTAATGGTATGTGCTTCCTTCCATGCAGCCCAACTTTGGAGAAACATGGCAGCAGGCCACATTTCCTTTAGCTTTACTCACATTCTCTGTGCTCTCCAAACCACCACCACCATCACCACCATCACCATCATTACCCCTCCCATCCCTACCACCCCTACTATCACCTCCTCCACTACCACGACCACCACCATTATCACCATCACCATTCCCACCACTGCCACCCTCATCCCCTTCACTACCACCATTGCCACTACTGTACTTGCTACTACCACCATTACACCAAGATCACCTTGCAACTTTGTCTGTAACAGACATAAGTGAAGGATTGGGGTAACTAAATAACTGAAAAGAACTAACATTGGTCATGTCTTGGTGTAGCTAAAAGAATAGTCAGAGTGCATCCCATGGATCTGACGAAGGCCAAAGGAGCTCTACTAGGAATATCCCTTCTCTGCGAACTTGCTGGTGTGTCCTCCACTCAGTAAACTAGAAAATTGTGTGGATTCCGAAACTGGCATAAATACACTCTGACATGCGTGGGAACTTGTTTCTTAGCATGTAATCTGATGGAATGAACTATTAATATAAGGTCTGTTAAAGCTCGTAAGAGCTCAGTTAAATTCTTACCCGAGGATATTCCTCCTCTGGTTTCACTTTTTGAATTACTAATAAGTCATAAACACAAGTCTTCTTTATAGCAAACTCTAGGATAAAGGTGTTATTTTGTTATGTTTTGTTTTGTTTTTTCTAGTCTTAGTACTAAGAAGAGTTGTACTTGTTTGGATTCAAGAGTTTGCCTTTATCTCACAGACATTGTGAATTGCGTAAGTAATCAGATATTCTTTTCCACATAGGTTGCTAGGAAGCTTGGAGCCAAATGTACAGCCCAGCTCTGGCAAGCATTTATTTCTTTTTTTTGAGACAGAGTCTTGCTCTGTTGCCCTGGCTAGAGTGCAGTGGCGTTATCACAGCTCTCTGCAACCTCAGACTCCTGGGCTCAAGCGATCCTCCTGCCTCAGCCTCCTGGGTAGCTGGGACTACAAGTGCGCTCCGCCATGCTTGGCTAAGTTTTTTCTATTTTTTTGTAGAGATGGGGTTTCGTTCTTGCTCAGGCTGGTCTTGAACTCCTGACCTCAAGCGATCCTCCGCCTTGGCCTCCCAGAATTGAATTCTTTAAGCTCTGAATTTTTGAGCCCCATTTCTGGCTTGACTTTGTCTCTACCTTTCTTTTTCTAAAAAAATTTTATTTTCAATTATTATAGGTATGTAATTGTGCTAAAAGTGATGGGGGAGACCTCTGGATATTGCACGTTGAAATTAAGGTTGTTTGAATAAATCCATGGCTCTAATCGCCTGACAATTTTTGCTGTATCTCTGCAATTTTAGCAGTGTAAGCATTCATTTATTCAACAGATATGTATTAAGTACCTACTGTATGCCAGTCACTGTTCTCAGTGTTGGGGAAACAGCAATGAGAAAAAGCAAAAAACCTCTGCCTTGCTGAGCTTGCCTTCTAGTGGCGTGATGGAATAGTCTCTGAAAATGGAACTTCACGTCTACCCCCTAATAACTAGTGTCTTAGGGGAAAATCACTTTGGGTTGCAGTTTCCTCATCTGAAAATTGGGGATAACATCTAACTGTTAGTACTATATGAAAAGTAACTAAAATATATGTATGTCATTAAATGAGTCCTACCCAGTGGGAGGCAGTAGAACATAGTTCTTACAAGCATGGTCTCTGGCGTTTGATTCCTGTATGTGTGGCTTTGCTGAACAAACTGTTTAACTTCTTTGTGCTTCTATATCCTAATTATACTAATTTTTAAAATGGGGACAGTAATGGCATTTCTTTCGTAGGATTGTGAGGACTAAAAGGGTTAGTAAATGGAAAAACTGGCACAGAGCAAGCCCCAATGAAAGTTAACTGCTGTCAATTACAACAAAGTCTTAGCCCTGTGTCTCATGTCTTCTCTCCCCCTAAAAATATAGTTAATATTTATATAGTCATCCAATCAGGACACCATACAGGGTAAGAAAAGCATGATAATAAGCCACATTGCAAGCACCAGGGGGACAGGAAGGCTTGGAATGGGGTGGGGGTGGGGTGGGATGGAAGGCAGGTTAGAACCATCCAAACTGAAAAGCTTCTGGGGATGGGAGTGATCTGTTCAGATCATTCTTGTAACCAAAGACGACAAAGATACTGAGCTAATTTTCCCTCTTCACCCTTTTTTTGCATATCAGAAATGTCATTTATAAGAACTGCTGCTCCCTGGGAAGATTCCATTATCAAGGAAGGCATTTCAGATTCTGGCTTAAAGTGCACCTCTGAATGTGCTGCTACATACTCTGTTTTAAGGGAGGAAGCATTCTGCTCTTGAAGAAAAATACCCCATTTTTCTCTTTTCTCTAAGGCATTTTTTAAAAGTATGATGAATGCTTTTGATGAGAAGAGTGCCGAAGAGCAGCAAATGACAGAGAACACCTAGAGGCCAGAACAAAGAAGGTTGGGCTGATCCTTTGTGTGAGTGAATCCCAGCCCACAAATTCAGGTGCACAAAGAGCGTAACTTTCTGTATTTAAAAAAAAAAAAAAAAATAGGCCAGGCATGGTGGCCTGTGATCCTAGCCCTCTGGGAGGCTGAGGCGGGAGGATTGCTTCAGGCAAGGAGTTTGAGACCAGTTTGAGCAAGAGCAAGATCCTGTCTCTACAAAAAATAGAAAAATTAGTCAGATGTGGTGGTGCTCAGCTATTTGGGAGCTGAGGCAGGAGGATCCCTTGAGCCCAGGAGTTTGAGGTTGCAGTGAGCTATGAAGACGCCACTGCCTTTAGCCTGGGCGACAGAGCCAGACTCTGTCTCAAACCCCCTCCCCATCAACCAAAAACAAATAAATCCAAACAAAACTCACCCTAATTCCTATTTTTCAGTGAATAGAATCAATTGCTAGGGTCTGTGTGATTTTGGAGAGCATGCAGAGGATCCTGGCAGCAGGGTGGGCACCAGGGGTGAGGAGAGGACCCGTCCTTATTGTTGTCTGTGGGGCTGGTGCCCAGCGAGGCGGACACTGTTCTGGTCCACGAAGGTTGCTGCTGTGTTGTGGCTTCTAACTGAGGGCCTCCCCGGGCCTGGTTTTGTCAAAGCGCCTTTCCACAGGAGAAAGCTGGCTGCTTCTCCTCCCACACCAGCCTGGGATAACAGTGTTCTGGGGCTGTCTTGGGCCTCTCCTCACTACTGTGCCCCTGCCATGCTCTGTGCCGGAGAACTCCCAGGCCTCCCCTCCCCAGGGTCTACCCGGGAGGGGAGGGAGAGGTCTCTCTGCCCTCAGACCCCACCCAAACCTCTCTGGGCTGTCTCCTCTGGCTTTTCCTGTAGCTCAGGCCCTTCTCAGATCTTTTTCATTTCCACCCCTTCCTGCTTCTCTTAGTCCTTGTCACCCCTTCCCCCCTCCTCCACTCTCTCACTCTTTCTGTATCTCACAGTCCAGGACATTTTTTTCTTACTTCTCAGGGGAAAACCTTACACAGACTGATTGAATAGTCTTCTAAATCATCTTTGGATTTGGGAAGCACCAAAGTCAAGACTCGGACATTCTTGATCCTTGATCCTTTGTGATCACTGTGCCCCCCCCAGCGCCCCCCACCCCCGCCACTGGTGCCCCCATGAATCAGTGGGGGACCCCTGGTCTAGCCGTCTGGGTAGGGAGGGTCACCGGGTAGCAGGAAATACCAGGGAAAAACACGTCTGTCTGGACACGTATGTCACAACACTATCCATCAGTTTAAGCTTCATATGTTTTTTAAAATAATAGACTATTTTTAGGACAGTTTTAGATTTACTGCAGAATAGTAGATAGTATAGGAAGTTCCCATACAACTGCCTCCCACAGTTTCTCCTATTATTAACATCTTGCAATGCTGTGCGACATTTGTTGCAATTAATAAACCAATATTAATACATTATTATTAGCCAAAGTCCACGGTTTACACTAAAGTTGATTCTTTGCGTTGCACAGTGGTACGGGTCTTGCCAAGTGCATGCCATGTATCATCATTACAGACTCATGCAGACCAGTTTCACTGCACTGAACCCCCTCTGCCTCACTGATTCATCCCTCCCCTCCCCTGCCAACCACTGATCTTTTTACCATCTCTATGGTTTTGCCTTTTCCAGAATGTCACACAGTTGGAATCATAAAGCATTTTCAGAAGAGCTTCTTTCACTTAGCAGCATGCGTTTAGGGTTCCTCCACCGTCTTTTCTTGGCTCGATAGCTCACTTTTTAAATTCACTTACTCATACTTCATTGTATGGATGTGCCACAGTTTGTTTATCTAGTCACCTACTGCAGAACATCTTGGTTGTCTGCAGGTTTTGGCAATTATGAATAAAGCTGCTATAAACATTTGTATGCAGGCTTTTGTGTGGACATAAGTTTTCAGCTCAATTGAGTAAATACCTAAGAGTGTGACCGCTGGATTGTATGGTAAGACTATGTTTACTTTTATGAGAAACGGCCGAACTCTCCTCCAAAATGGCTGTGTCATTTTGAACTCCCAGCCAGCAATAAATGAAAGTTCGTATTGCTCCACATACTCCCCAGCCTTTGGTATTGTCGGGTTTTTTATTTTTTTATATTTTAGTCATTCTAATTAGATACGTGGTGGTATCTCATTGACGTTTTAATTTGCAGTTCCCTAATGACATATGACATGGGACAGCTTTTTGTATACTTATTTGACATCTGTATATCTTCTTTGGTGAGATATGTTTAGATCTTTTGCCCATTTTTTTAATGAGTTGTTTCTTTTCTTATTGCTTAGTTTTAAGAATTTTTGGATACAAGTTCTTTATCAGATAAATATTTTGCAAATATTTTCTCCTAGTCTGTGGTTTATCTTTCATTCTATTCATGGTGTCTTTTGCAGGGCAGAAGTTTTTAATTTTAATGAAGTCCAATTTATCATTTATTTCTTTCACAAATTATGCTTTTGGCGTTGAATCTAAAAACTAATGCTATCTCAGGTTGCCTAGGTTTTCTCCTATGTTATCTTCTAGAATTTTTATAGTTTTGCATTTTACACTTATGTCTATGATCCATTTTGAATTAATTTTTATTAAAGGTGTAAGTTCTGTGTCTAGATCAGTTTTTTTGCACATGGATGTTCAATTGTTCCCAACTATTTGTTGAAAAGACTATCTTTTCTCCATCGAGTTGCCTTTGCTCCTTTGTCAAGGATTAGATTACTATATTCGTGTGTATCTGTTTCAGGGCTCTCTATTCTGTTCCATTAATCTATTTGTCTATTCTTTTGCCAATAGCATACCACATTGATTATCGCAGCTTTTTAAGTAAGTATTGAAGTCAGATAGTGTCAGTCCTCTAACTTTGTTCTTCCTCTTTAATATTGTGTTGATTATTCTGGGTCTTTTGCCTTTCCATATAAACTTAAGAATCACTTTGTAGATATCCACAAAATAACTTGCCAGGATTTTTCACTGGGATTGCCTCATATCTACAGATCAGGTTGGGAAGAATTGACATCTTAACAATGTTGATTGTTCTCGTTCATGAACATGGAATATCTCTCCATTTATTTTTGTTAGATTTATTCCTAAATATTTCTTTCTTTTTTCTTTTTTGGTACTAATGCAAATGGTAATGTATTTTATTTTACTTTATTTTATTTTATTTTTTGGAGACAGGGTCTCACTCTGTTGCCTGGGTGAGAGTGCAATGGCATCATCATAGTTCATTGTAGCCTCCAACTCCTGGGCTCAAGTGATCCTCCTGCCTCAGTCTCCTGAGTAGCTGGGACTACAGGTGTGTGCCACCAAACTGAGCCAATTTTTCTATTTTTTTTGGAGAGACAGGGTCTCATCGTGTTGCCCAGGCTGATCTTGAACTCCTGGGGTCAAGCAATCCTCTTGCCTCAGCCTCCTTAAAATGCTAGGATTATAGGCATGAACCATTGTGTTTTAAATTTCAAATTCCAATGGTTCATGCTAGTAAATAGGAAGAGCAACTGATTTTTTTTTTTGTGGAAACAGGCCTTCTCACTTTGTCACCCAGGCTAGAGCGCAGAGCAATTGACTTTTGCATATTAACCTCCTATCCTGCAACCTTGCTATAATGTTTATTAGTTTTAGGAGGTTATTGTTGATTCCTTGGGCACAGAGACATTCATGTCATCTGTGAACAAAAATAGTTTTGCCTTACCAATCCATATACATTCCCCCCTCCCTTCTTGGCTTATTGCATAACCTAGGACTTTCAGGATGATGTTTCATAGGAGTGATAAGAGTGGATATCCTTGTTTTTGATTTTAGGGGAAAGTATCTAGTTTCTCACCATTATGTATGATGTTAGCTGTAGATTTTTTTGTAGATATTCTTTATCAGCTTGAAGAAGTTCCTCTTTATTCCCAATTTGCTGAGAGTGGGTGCTCATTTATCATGAATGAGTGCTGGGCTTTGTCAAATGCATTTTTCTGCATCAATTGATATGATCATATGACTTTTCTTTTCTATCCTGTTGATGTGATGGATTATGTTAACTGATTTTGAATGTTGAACCAGCCTTGCATACCTGGAGTAAATCCCACTTAGTCATGGTGTATAATTCTTTTTATACATTGTCAAATTTGATTTGCTAATGTTTTATTAAGGATTTTTGCATCTATGTTCATGAGAGATATTGATCTGTAGTTTTCCTTTCTTATAATGTCTTTATCTGGTTTCGGTATTAGGGTGAGGCTGGCCTCATTCAACGAGTTAGGAAGTTATTCTAAAATGTGTACCTGGGATTTGTGTTCATTAGTATGGTAAGGTGACAGGCACTGAGACAACTTGCTTTTGAAAGAAGAATTTATTACTTATGTTTCCCAGGAAAAGAGGGGAAGCATCAAAGTAGGTCAGGAGGCAGAGGGAGCAAGGGGAAAGCCTGGCCCAGAGTCTTTGGTGGGCTTTCCATGGGAAAGGCAAGGCAGGCAAGGGAAACAGCTTAGGATTGGCTGGTTTGAATAATTCCAGTGGGTTTTGGGGCACAGGGACTGTCCCTAGTTGTCTGGTACCTGACCCTGGGTTGATCTAGGGCGGGGAAAATGTCTTGATGTGTGAGAACTAGATAAAAAGGGTGGCTCCGAGTATGGACTCTGGGTCGCATGCTCTATTAACAGGTGCTAACAACTGTGGCCATTAGTTTGGTCCTGTGACTAATGGATGCTAAATAGACAAAGAATCTAACAAGACACAGGCGTGTTGTCTCTGCTTCTATTTTCTGGAAAAGATTACAGAGAATTGATATCATTTAAAAAATGTTTGGTGTACGTCACCAGTGAAATTCTCTGGGCTTGATATTTTCTTTTATGGAAAGTTGTTATTATTAATTCAATTTCTTTGATAAATATAGGCCTATTTGGATTATATATTTCTCCTTGTGAGTTCTGTTAGTTTATGTCTTTCAAGGAATTGGTCTATTTCATTTACATCATCAAATTTGTGGGCATAGGGTTGTTAATAATATTCCTTTATTATTTTTTTAATGTCCATGGGCTCAGCAGTGAGGACCCTTCTTTTATTTCTATTATTAGTAATTTTTGTCTTTTCTCTGTTTTTCTTGGTTAGCCTGCCTAGAGGTTTATTAATTTGACTGGTCTTTTCAAAGAACCAGCTTTTGGTTTCATTGATTTTTTTGTACCGGTTTCCTGTTTTCAGTTTTATTGATTTCTGCTCCAATTTTTATTATTTCTTTTCTTGCTTAGGCTGATATTACTCTTCTTTTTCTAGTTTCATAATATAGAAGCTGACGTTATTGAATTTCTGATCTTTTGTCTTTTCTATTATATTTTCTATTTATATTCAATGTATCCAATGCTATAAATTTCTGTTTAAGCCCTGCATTTTGCGCAGTGTTAGGATCATAGCTCACTGCAACCTTGAACTTCTAGGCTCAAGTAATCCTCCCACCTTGGCCTCCCAAAATGCCAGGATTACAGGTGTGAGCCACCATGCCCAGCCAAATTTTTTTTATTTTTTATTTTTTGTAAAGATAGGGTCTTGCTGTGTGCTATGTTTACCTGGGCTGGTCTTGAACTCCTGGCCTCAAGCAATCCTCCTATCTTGGCCTTCCAAAGTGCTGGGATTATAGCCATCACGTCCGGCCCCCTGCTTTCACTGCATCCCACAACTGTGGATAAGCTGTACTTTCATTTTCATTTAATTCAAGATATTTAAAAATTTCTCTTGAAATCTCTTCTTTGACCTATTTATTTTGAATATTTAGAATTATATTGTTTAATCTTCAAAGGTTTTGGGATTTTTCGGCTGTTTTTCTGTTACTGATTTTTTAATTCCATTGTGGTCTATGGACATACTTTGTATGCTTTCTGTTCTGGAAAATTTGTTGAGGCATGTTTTGTGGCCCTGAATATGGTTTATCTTGGTGAATGTTACATGTGAGCTTGCGAAGAATGTGTATTCTGCTGTTGTTGGATGAAATAGTCTATAAATGACAATCAGATACCATTGATTGATGGTGCTGTTCAGTTCAACTGTATCCTTAATGATTTTCTGCCTGATGGATGGGTCAATTACTGGTGCAGGGGTGTTGAAATCTTCAACTAAAATGGTCAGTTCGTCTATTTCTCATTGCAGTTCCATGAGTTTAAAAGCCTCACATATTTTGATGCTCTGTTGTTAGGTGTATGTAGGTTAAGGATTGTTATATCCTTTTGGAGAATTGACTCTTTTATTGTTTCATACTGCCCTGTTTATCCAGGATATTTTCCTTGTTCTCAAGTCTGCTTCGTCTGAAATTAATATAGCTATTCCAGTTTTCTTTTGATTGGTTTGACATGCTGTATCTTTCTTCCTTCTTTCACTTTTGTGTGTGGGTGTGTGTGTGGTTTTTTTTTTTTTTTTTTTAATGAAACAAGGTCTTGCTCTTTTGCCTGAGCTGGAGTGCAGTGGTGTGATCATAGCTCACTGTAACCTCAAACTCCTGGGCTCAAGCGATCCTCCTGCCTCAGCTTTCCAAGTAGGACTACAGTGCACGCCACTATGCCCAGCTAATGTTTTTCTTTACTTTTTGTAGAGATGGGATCTCACTATGTTGCTCAGGCTGGTCTCGAACTCCTGGCCTCAAGCTATCCTCCAGCCTCTGCCTCCCAAAGTTATATTTTTTTTAAGGGACAGGGTCTCACTGTGTTGCCCAGGCTAGGGTGCAGTGGTGCAATAATAGCTCACTGCAACTTCGAATTCCTGACCTCAGGGAATCCTTCTGCCTCAGTCTGCTGAGTAGCTGGAACTACAGGTATGTGCCACCTGGCCTGGCTAATTTTTTTTTTTTTGTAGAGACAGGGGTCTTGCTATGTTGCCTGGGCTGGTCTCAAACTCCTGGACTCAAATGATCCTCCTGCCTTGGCTTTCTAAAGTGCTAGGATTCCAGGCGTGAGCCACCTCGCCCAGCTCATTTTAACCATTTTTAAGTGTACAGTCCAGTGGCATTAAGTACACTCACAATGTTGTATAAACATCACCACTATTTCCATAACTTTTTTATTATATTAAACAGAAACTCTACACCCATAAGACAATAATTCCCCATTCTTCCCTCACCCTAGGCAGATAATGCCCATAACCTCTATTTTACTTTCTATAAGTTTGCCTACTCTAGTTACCTATATAAATAGAATTATACAATATTTGTCCTTCTGTGTCTGGCTCCATCCACTTTTAAATAACACGATACCAATTCGCAAGTACTACAATAGTGCAGGTGCTTTGTAACAGTGTTCACAATTCCTCCTTCCCGTCCCTTATAACGCTGCTGTTATTCATCTCACTTACCATATGTTGTAATTGCCACACACATCGTTGCTTATTAGATCAATTAAGAATAAGAAAAGAAGATTTCATTTTACCTTGATTTATTACTTCTATAACGTTTTTGTTTCTTTATGTGGATCAGGGTTTCTGATTTATATCGTTTTCCTTCTTCGAAGAACTTTAAACATTTTCGTTTTCTTTTAAAATTTTAATAGATTTAGGGAGTACAAGTTAAATTCCGTTACATTGAGAACTTCTTTTAGCGTTTCTTTTTTGTCGTTTTTTCTGGGCTGGTGCGGCCCTGAGGTGCTACATTACTCTGAGTTTTTCCTGCTTCATTCAAGGTCGTGGGACAGAGTCGGAGCAAAATATGAAAGTGTTCCAGTTCTCTGCTGCCACTCCAAAAATGACCACCAGATGGCACTCTTTCCCCCGTCTAAGGTCTCTAGTCTTTGGCACAGTAGTCAGGACCTGAGCCCTGGCGTACCTGGAATCTGCTTACAGCTGCCTGCAAGCTGGTATTGAGTTCCTCGGGCTCCCTCCAATCCTGCCCAAGAGAAGAGGTCTGCTCTCCCTCTAAAAGTGTTTCCTTGAGGGAGGACAGAGTCACAGAGAATGGAGTTCTGAGGGAGGATGAGGGAATCCCTGAAATAGGGGCAGCACAGATAGTGCCCATCCGAAGCAAGGACAGTACCGTGCAGAACTGTGTCTGGGGGCCCTGTAGGGACCAGGGCGGCAGCCTTTCCTCGGGAGCCTGGGCGCCTCAAGTAGTCATGTACTGCTGATGATGGGGCGGGGGGCACCCCCAAATCATCCAGTGAGAAGGACTGCAGGCTGGCAGCATACCTCTCCTGCCACTGGCAGTCATGCCACGCAAGGTCAAGCGCGACCTTGCAGGGTCACGAACGCACGTGCCTCAGGGCCAGGGAAGTGACGCAATGGGTGCAGCTGGGGTTAATTACAGACTGTAGGGAGCGGTGGGGTCTGTGGGCGAGCAAGCTCCTCTTGAAGGTGTCCACATCCCAAATTGCTTAAAACACTGCTGGACTAAAAAGGCACATCTGTAAGCTACTTAGCTTTGAAATGCCTGGTGCAGGACAAAGTCCAAACTCCTTAGTAAGGCTCTGGGGACCCTTCACAGCTATTCCCACCCTCCTTTGCCATGCTCATCTCCAGCTGCAGCCCCGCGCACTTTTTGCTGCGTCTAGACCGAACGTGCCACGCCCCTCTACGCCCTTTGTCCGGGGCACACGCCCTTGGTCCAGAAGGCCCCTTCTCTTCCCCACCTCTTTCACAATCCAGCTCAGGCGTAGCCCGGGCTGCTCCAGTGGGCTGTGGGTACAAGCAGAGCGGGCAGAGGCAGAGGTCCAAGGGGCACCGTTCGCGTGGGAGCGTGTGAGAGTGGCGCTCCCGGAGTCCCAGCGGGTGTGCGACGCCGCTGCCGGGCCCGCAGCCGGCCCTCCACGCGACCTAAGTCAACGGGGTTACTCCTCTCGAGGCTACCTCCTCGTCTAGCCACCAGATGGCGCCCTTCCACCCTCCGGGGGACTCCACACTACTTTTCGAATCCACAACGCGGGAGCCAGTTTATGCACCGGAGGGTGGCGCTCTTGGGTCTCAAGCTTCCCTTTGCTTCTCGTGGCCCCTGGACCTCCTGAGCCCAGTAGGGGCCGGCCTTGAGGTGCATTTCCACCCCATACTGCCCCATAGCTGCTCCCGAACACCCCTCAGCCGCAATTCCTGCCCACATGCACAATGTGGGCTCAAGAAATTGCCCCCTGAGTCATCAGACCCTGCTGTGACGCTTAACCTGCAGTATACTAGCCCTCCACGCCCGCTTGCCCAGACCTGCCCTGGACCATCAGCCTCTGCTCTCTGGGCTCGGGGAGGCCAAGAATTGGGCTTGTGTGAGGGTAGGCCAGGCAGACAGCCCAGTGAGGGTGACGTAGAGACTCCCTGAGCTCCGAGGGCTCCCTCGGCTCCCTGAGCCTGTGGGCGGAGGGGAGGACCCAGTCGTGGCAGGGGAGCTGGGCACGAGAGATGGGACAGCCGTGGCTGAAGAGCCATTCATCTGCCTTGCTTCATATCCTCAGTAGCGCCTGCAGGATTTCTAAAAAGAAGGGGCTCAGGGGCAGCCATCTGCTTGGAAGCAGGTGGTGGGTGGGGTGGGGATGAGGGGGCACCTACGGATTTGTCGTTAAGCTTTGTGTGTCTAGTAAGGATGCTGCTTTTGCAGCTTAATAAAAGCCACATTTTCCAGAGATGCCCTTATTCGCCTGACCTTTATATGAGGATATTTTTGTAAGTGTTTGTTTTATTTACGAGGTTAATGAATCCCTTGGTACAAATGGTGTCCTGGGTGACAGGTGCGTTCTTGAGCAGTGTTGGTGGTCAGGAAATCTGGTGGGTTTTAGCATCCCATTGCGCCACTTCAGAAAGGAATGGCCTGCAGAGGGGTTCTAAAGACCAATGGGGGAGAGATTATGTGGACTTACCCCAAGGGAGGAGGATGGGAGGAAGTGGCAAGACAGTGGAGGGAGGTTTGGGAAGACTTCCCAAGACGGGGAGGGGCCAGAAGTATGCAGTTTCCTAAGGAGTTGAGACCCACACCCACACCCTCTCCCTGTCCAGGGGAGTGGCCTTCCCTTGTGGAACATGGATGTGGTAGGTATATCTAATAGTGGGGCGCTGGGTCAGATTTAATTTCACTAGAATAATATGGTAATATAGGGGGACGGGCCTGCACCAAATCTGGGCTGTATTAGGAATGTCTGTGAGGTGAAGGATGAAGGAGTCTGAGCTGGGACTCAGGGGTGCAGGGACTGGATGGGCAGCAATGAAGGCCAGGAGGTGGGGATGGCAGAGACCTGGGGCAGATGCTAGGTGTGGGGCCCTGGGGAGCAGGTAAAAGAAACCATCCTTTCTTAAATATGGTACAAAAATCCAAAGCCACAACAGAAGTGATGAACTTTATATGTAGAACTTTGGTGGCTAAATGACATCACCAAGTTAAAAGCAATAGGCTGGGAGAAGATATTTGCCACATGGATTAATTCTGATTAACATCCAGAACCCCTATACACCGATAACGAAAGGACAAATAGCCCAAATAAAACAGAAGCAATTCATTTGATTAGGTAAGTCACAAAAGAAGAGATACAAATGTCCAATAAACTTGTGAAGAGTGCTCTCAGCCTCATTAGTAATCATGGAAACACCTACTCAAAGGATATACTATTCTTTTTATCCATCAGAGTGATAATCATTAAGGATTATTAAATATATTAATAACTAATCTTTATTTCATAAAGATTATTCCTATTAAAGTGACAATAATTAAACATTTCCAGTGCTGGTGAGGTATGGGGGAAAAGCATCCTTGTCTATAGTTGATGGAAGCATTAACTGGCCCAACTTTTTGGAGGCCGGGTGGTGGTATGAGTAAAATGTGCACGAGTGTTCCTTCGATTCACGGAGTGCGCTGACAGGAGGCCTTTCCCCAGGAACACGGGCTCAGGTTTGCGAAGGCTTGTGTATTAATACATGCGCATACTTGGCAGCATTATTTATCATAGCAAAGAACTGTGACAGCCTATATGTTCATCACTGGGTGGTGATGGAATTACATCACTGGTTATGTGGAATTATAAAGAAATAAAATGGAAATATTTTTAGAAAACAAGATTGGTCTGTACATACTACAGTTGAAAGATGCCATATTATTAAGTGGAAAAAGGAAGTTGATGAATGTGTCTTATGTAAATAGTATGACCCCGGCAATGGTCATGCCACAAACAAAACTACTATGTGGTTGTACAAGTATATGCACATATGTAGTATATAAACGTATTGAAAAAGGTCTGTAGGATACACACAAGCTGCGCATAAATAAGTTGCTTCAATATGGCCAAAATGTTCAAGGGGGATTGTGTTTCATCTGCATTGTTGAAATTTCAGCAAGAATGAATTCATATAGTATTTGGCAAATATAAAAGATGCATAGATCAATGGGACAGAATAGAGAACCTAGCAATAGTCCCACACAATTACAATCAACTGATCTTTGAAAAGGTACAAAGGCGATTCAATGGAGGAATTGAATTTGAATTGATTTGAATTCAATTCAAATCATATTGGAACAATTGGGAAAAAAAACCAAAAAGCAAAAACCAAAACAAGCTAAATCTCACATATATACAAAAATTAGCTCCAAATATTAATAGATCATAAGGCCGGGCACACCTGTAATCCTAGCACTCTGGGAGGCCAAGGTGAGAGGATTGCTTGAGCTCAGGAGTTCGAGACCAGCCTGAGCAAGAGCGAGATCCTGTCTCTACCAAAAATAGAAAAAGTTAGCTGGGTGTTGTGGTGCACACCTGTAGTCCCAGCTACTCAGGAGGCTGAGGTGGGAGGATCACTTGAGCCCAGGAGCTTGAGGTTGCAGAGAGCTATGATGATGCCACTGCACTCTACCCAGGGCAACCTTATCTGGAAAAAAAAAAAAATCATAGACTTAAATGTAAAATGTAATACTCAGAACCTAGGATTTGGTGAAGAGTTCTTAGACATGATACCAAAAGCACTATTTATAAAAGACAAATCTGTAAATTGGACTTTACCAAAATTAAAGACTTTTGCTTTGGGAAGATGCTTTTTAAGAGGATGAAAAGACAAGCTACAGATTGGGAGGAAGCATTTATAAACCACTGATTAGTTTCCTATTACTGCTGTAACAAATTACCACAAACTTAGTGGCTTAAAACATCACAAATTTATTTTCACAGTTCTGGGGTCTGAAATTAAAAATCAAGGTGGCAGCAGGACTGGATTCTTTCTTGAGGCTTCAGAGGAGCATCCATTTCCTTTCCTTTTTTGGCTTTTAGAGGCTGTCCACATTCCTTGGCTGGTGGCTCCTTCTTCAAATCACTCCAATCCATGTTTCTATTGTCACATCTCCTACTCTGTCCCTGAGCCTCCCACCTCTCTCTTACAAGGATGCTTGTGATTATATTGGACGCACTCAGATAATCTGGATAATCTCCCCATCTCAAGAGCCTTAACAAAATCACATCTGCAACGTCTCTTTTGCTACATAGAGTCACATACTCACAGGTTCTGGGCATTAGGATGTGGAAGTCCTTGAGGGGCTGACAAAGGACTCATACCTAGATATATAAAGAACTCTCAAAATTCAACAGTATAAAAAACAAGCAATCGTATTAGAAAATGAACAAAAGATGAGACATTTCACTAAAGAGGATACACAGATGGTGAATAAGCACATGAAAAGATGTTCAATTTCACAAGCCACCAGGGAAATGCAAATAAGGACTGTGATGAGATATCAATATGCATCTATTAGAACAGCTAAAATAAAAAAAATAGTACATCAAATGCTGGTGTAGATGTGGAGAAATTGGATCTTTCATACATCGCTGGTGGAAATATAACATGGTACAGCCACTCTGGAAAATAATTTGACAGTTTCTTTAAAAAATTAAACATATACTTGCCATATAATCTATACAACTTAATCACACTACTGGGTGTCTAACCAGAGAAATAAAAACTTAAATCCAAACAAAAATCTGCCCATGACTGTCCATAAAAGCTTTGTTTGCAATAGCCGAGAATAAGCAAAATGTCCCTTAATAGCTGAATGATTAAATAAACTGTGATACACTCATACCACGGAATATCACTCTGCAATAAAAAGGAATAAACTGTTGATACACCCAAGAACCTGGATAAATCTCCAGAGAATTAAGCGAGTGTAAACAGCCAATCTCAAAAGGCTACATATTGTATGATTCCATTTATGTATCATTCTTAAATTGACAAAATTATACGTTTGGAGAACAATTTAATGGTTGTCAGGGATTTGGGACGGTGGAGGGGGGCTGGGTGTGACTTTCAAGGGGTAGCCTGAGGGAGATCTTTGTGGTGATGGAACAGTTCTGTATCTTTTTTTTTTTTGAGACAGAGTCTCACTGTGTTGCCTGGGCTAGAGTGCCGTGGCGTCATCCTAGCTCACAGCAACCTCAAACTCCTGGGCTCAAGCAATCCTTCTGCCTCAGCCTCCCAAGTAGCTGGGACTACAGGCATGCGCCACTATGCCTGGCTAATTTTTTCTATATATTTTTAGTTGTCCAATTAATTTCTTTCTATTTTTAGTAGAGATGGGGTCTCGCTCTTGCTCAGGCTGGTCTCGAACTCCTGACCTTGAGCAATCCATCCGCCTTGGCCTCCCAGAGTGCTAGGATTACAGGCGTGAGCCACCGCGCCCAGCCCAGTTCTGTATCTTGATTGAAGTGGCAGTTATACAAATCTACACATGTGATAAAATGACATACAACTATACACGGACATTCCACCAATGCCAAATTCTGGTTTTGGTATTGTGCTATAATTATGTGAGAGTAGAAACTGGGCGAAGGGTATAGGAGACCTCTCTGTACTATCTTTGCAACTTCCTGCGAATTTATAATTATTTCAAAGTAAAAAGTTAAAAAATAAATATAAAGGAATTAATTAAAAAGAAAGAAAAAAGAAGAGAGAGAGAGAGAGAGAGAGAGAGAGAGAGAGGAGAGCCCATCAGAGTGGAAGAGCAGATAGACTGGCAGTTGCAGATTAGGGCTGGAGCCAGGCCAGGCAGCCCAGGGCGGGGCAAAGATGAGTGTGGGACAGCTAGCAGCACCAGTTTATCTTCCGAGATCACATTCTGATCTTTATTTCTGATTCCATTTTGGCCTCCTTGGGTAAACCTAAGCAGCTATCCAGCTACAACAGCATCCCCCACTCCCAATAAAATCTGCCCTTAGGAAAGGTTCTAACTTCTGTGCTCCCTCTTTTCAGGGACTATTTTTCATGGTGGAGCGAAGGCAAGATAAAATCAGTCCGTGTATCAGCAAAGGCGGCTGGGATTTGGCGGTAAGACAATATTGAGAGGCAATTTTACATATATTATCTCATTGATTGTGTACAGGGCATTGGCCCTCCATTTTTCAGATGAGGAAATTGGGGCTTGGAAAAATTACCTAACTTTCCCAAAGTAGCCCAGCTGGTGCAGGTCCAGGCAGAGTTGCTCCTTAGCACTCTTGAAGCCACCCAGCCCTTGGCAGTACATGGCTGCCTCCTTGATCTTTGGGAGACTAGGGTAACCAATCAGCAGTGGCTGTGGACAGGGACAAGCTGAGGCCTCCCTTGGAGCAGTGCTATGTGGTCCTTGGACTTGGTGCCTGTGTAAAAAGCCCTTCCTCACTCCAAGATTAGGAAAAGTATTCCTCTCTATTTTTTCTTGATTATTTTATGTTTTTGAAAAATATTAAATCCTTGGAATTTAATATTTGAAATTCCATCTGGAATTTCTTTTGGTGTCTGATGTGACAAAAGTATCTATTAAAACATTTTAATTATTATGTATTTATTTATGATAAATGGTACTTATGTTTTTTTCAGCATCGATTTGAAATGCCAGCTTTATCATACATATACATAATGACAAATGTTTGGATCTATTTCTAATCAATTACATTGATCCAGTTGGCTATTCTAGCACTAGCTCCAAACTAAAATTTATTGTATATTTATAAGGTGTTTTGGTATCTGGTAGTGTGAACATTTGTGATGGTTAATTTTGGGTGTCATTTTGCCTAGATTAATGGATACCCAGATAGCTGGTAAAGCATTATTTCTGGGTTTGTCTGCTAGGGTATTTCCGAAAGAGATTAGCATTTGAATTAGTGAACTGAGTAAGGAAGATCTACTCTCATCCAACATGGGCGGGCACCATCCAGTTGGCTGAGGGCCCAGATGGAACAAAAGGCAGAGGAAAGGCAAATTCACTCTCTTTCTTCTGGAGGAGTCCCAGTTTGGGACATCAGAACTCTAGGTTCTCTGGCCTTTGGACTCTGGGAATTGCACCAGCAGCCCCTGGGTTCTCAGGCTTTGGACTTGGACTGAGCCATGTGATCAGCTTCCCTCATTCTCCAACTTGCAAATGGCATATCAAGGGACTTCTGAGCCTCCTTAATCTTGTGAGCCAATTCCCCTAATAAATCCCCTCTCATATATCTGCATCTATATATATCCTATTGATTCTGTCTCTCTGGAAAACCCTAACATGACAGTCTCCTAAATTTTTTTGAATATTTCTACTATTTATTTTTCTAGAATGAATTTGTTAGTTTCAAATGATAATTTCATTGGGGTCTTAATTTAAATTGCACTAAATTTATAAATTAATTTGGAGGATAATTACCATTTTTACAATTTTGAACATTTCTATCCAGGAGCATTGTATATCTCCCATCTTATCTAAGACATTTTATTTCCTCTAGTAGAGTAGCTTGGTAGTTTTCTGTATATAGGTTCTGTACATTTCTTGCTAAATTTATTCTTAAACATGTTTTGTTCTTGCTTATTGCTGCTTAACAAATGACTCTGAAACTTAGTGTCTTAAAGTGATAACCATTTTATTATTCACACATATCCTGTGGGACAGGAATTTATTTAATAAATTTTTTTAATGGCTGTAAAATACTCATAAATATAAAATGTACTGTTTGCATTAGTCAGAGTTCTTCAGAGAAACAGAATCCATAGGCTACATGTATATATGATGAGATTTATCATGAGGAATTGACTCATGCAATTACGGAGACTGAGAAGTCCCATGATCTGCTGTCTACAAGCTGGAGACCTGGGAGAGCCTGGGGTGTCATTCCGTCTGGGTCCAAAGGCCTGAGAACCAGGGGAACTGATGATATAAATCCCACGTTGAGGGCAGCAGAAGATAAAAGACATCCCAGTTCAAGCTGTGAGGCAAGATAAAAAGGAGTGAATTCCTCCTTTCTCCACCACTTATTCTATTCAGGCCTTCAGTGGTTTAGACATGCCCACCCACATTGGAGAGGGTGATCTATAAGTCCACTGATTCAAATGGTAATCTCATCCAGAAACGCACTCATAGACACACCAGAAACAGTGTTTAACTGAGCCCTTCATGGCCCACTCAAGTTGACACATAAAATTAACCATCACAGGCTCACATTGAGATACGCATTTTTTTGTTTTACCAATTAATGTGCTGAATTATGGCAATAGATTTTCTGATATTGAAATTTTGTTGTATTTTTGTAATAAAACTTAATTGGTCATGTCGTAGTGCTATTTTAATATAGTTCTTGATTAAATTTGCTAGTATTTTATATAGAATTTTGCCACAATATTCACATAGATTTTGTTTTCACGGTTATATTGGCTTTGTAAACTGTATTGGGGGTGCATTAATCACAGTTCTCCATAGAGAACTATAGAGACAGAACCAATAAGACATGTATGAGAGTGTGTGTGTGTGTGTGTGTGTGTGTGTGTGTGTACACAGTTGGCCCTCTGTTGGTGGGTTCTGCACACCAATTCAGCCAACTATGGATCAAAAATATTGGATTAAGGGCCGGGCGCGGTGGCTCACGCCTGTAATCCTAGCACTCTGGGAGGCCGAGGCGGGCGGATTGTTTGAGCTCAGGAGTTCGAAACCAGCCTGAGCAAGAGCGAGACCCCGTCTCTACTAAAAATAGAAAGAAATTAATTGGACAACTAAAAATATATATAGAAAAAATCAGCCGGGCATGGTGGCGCATGCCTGTAGTCCCAGCTACTCGGGAGGCTGAGGCAGGAGGATCACTTGAGCCCAGGAGTTTGAGGTTGCTGTGAGCTAGGACGACACCACAGCACTCTAGCCTGGGCAACACAGTGAGACTCTGTCTCAAAAAAAAAAAAAAATATTGGATTAAACTGAGACCCCATCTTTATAAAAAATATTGGTGGTGCATCCCTGTAGTCCCAGCTACTCTGGAGGCTGAGGCAGGAGGATCACTTGAGCCCAGGAGTTCAAGGCCACAGTAGGGTATTATCATGCCGCTGCACTCCAGCCTAGATGGCAGAAAGAGATCCTATCTCTAAAAAAAAAATTATTTTAAAAAAAGTATCTGTACTGAACATGAAGAAGTACAGACTTTTTTCTTGTCATTATTCCCTAAACAATACAGTATAACAACTATTTACATAGCATTTACATTGTATTAGGTATTATAAGTAATCTAGAGATGATTGAAAGTATACAGGAGGATATGCATAGGTTATATGCAAACACAACACTATTTTCTATCAGGGATTGAGCATCTGTGGATTTTGCTGTCTGTGGAGAGTCCTGGAACCAAACCTGCACGGATACTGAGGGGATTCATTAGGGGAATTGGTTCATGTTGTTGTGGAGGCTGAGCAGTCCCATGACAGGCCATCTGCAAGCTGGAGACCCTGGGATGCTGGTAGCGTGGCTCAGTTCAAGTCCAAAGACCTCAGAACCAGCAAAGCTGGTGGTGTAACTCTCTGTCTTAGGCCAAAGGCCTGAGAACCTCCTGGCAGGGGGTAGGGGGTGCTGATGTAAGTTTCAGAGCCCAAAATCTTGGGAGCCTAGAGTTCGTTGTCCAAAGACAGGAGAAGGGTGTCCCAGCTCCAGGAGAGAGAAAGAAAAATTTGACTTTCCTTTGCCTTTTTATTCTATCCAGGCCCCCAGCTGATTGGAAGGTGCCTGCTCACATGGAGGGCAGATCTTCCCCACTCAGTCCACACACTCATATGCCAATCTCCTCTGAAAGCACCCTCCCACATATACCCCAAAATAATGCTTTACCAGCTTTCTAGGTACGGTAGTCCCCCTTATCCTCAGTTTCACTTTCTGCAGTTTCAGTTACTCCAGGTCAACTTTGTCTGAAAATATTACATGGAAAATTCCAGAAATAAACAATTCATAACTTCCAAATGACACACCATTCTGAATATCGTGATGAAATCTCATGCCTTTCCACTCTGTCCCTCCCAGGATGTGAATCATCCCTTTGTCCAACATATCCATGCTGTCTATACCAGCTGCTGTTAGTTAGTCACTTAGTGGCCATCTCAGTTATCAGATTGACTGTCACAGTGTTGAAATGTTTGTGTTCAAGTAACCCTTGTGTGGCCTAATAATCGTGCCAAAGTGAAGGAGTAGTGATGCTGGCATATTGTTACAATGGTTCCGTTTTATTATTAGTGATTGTAGTTAATCTCTTACTGTGCCTAATTTATAAATTAAACATTATCATAGATGTGTATGTATAGGAAAAAACAGTATATACAGGATTCGGTACTATCTGCAGTTTCAGGCACCCACTGGGAGTCTTGGGCTGCATCCTCGGTGGATAAGGAGGGAACACTGTATTCCTTAATCCAGTCAAGTTGACGGCTGAAATTAACCATCACCGGAGGCATATGTCCTTTTCTAGCTACTGAAACAAATTTTGAGGTATTGAAGTTATTGCTTTCTTGCAGCTTTGAAAGAAACCATCTGTGAAACCATCTGGGCCTGGCACTCTTCTAGGTGGTAACAATGTGCGTGTTCATGAGTGTGTGTGTGTGTGTGTGTGTGTGTGTGCATGTGTTTGTGTCTGCATGTGTGATGTTACTCAGTGCATAAAGATTTATGGCTGATTTTTAAATAGTGGACTGCAATATTAAACTACTCTCTTTAATTATGTGATGTTTTCTGGCTTGAATTTTACTTTGTTTGACATTAATATCCTAATCTTACTTTTCTGAAAAGAACTGTTGCAGATGTGTCATTCCTGAAAAAGGTATGATTGAAAGTGGTTTTGACCCAGTCTGAGAATCTTTTACAAGGATTTTAAAAAAAGTTTATATTCATGGTAAAAAAAAAATTTCCTTAGTCTTATTTCTGTCATCTTGAATTATGCTCTTTAAAAAAATGCTTCCTTGTTTAGTCTTTTGTTTACCATCTTTTCTTAAACGAACTGTATTTACTTTGATTTTTGTATTCCATAGTATTGGGCTCAGCTGCATATGACAGAAAACCCCCTAAAACCTAGTGAATTAAATATCATAATAGAAGCTTATTCCTTTCTCTGCGTAGGAAGTCTAGAAGTGGTAACCCAGGCCTGGGGTAGCATCTCTGAGATCCCAGGCTCAGAACAGAGGCTCCTTCCAGCTTTCTGATTCACCATCTAGCATCTACTTTCTATCCTCAGGGTCATTTCCTGGCCCTGGGTGGGGGTGGGAGCAGGACTTCTGTATTCAGGGTTCCTGCTGTCAGCGGCCTGGCGTGGGATGGATGGGTGCCCAGATCTAGGGAGACAATGCCTCCTGGAATCCGGGTGCCTGTGTGGATGACATGGAAAACAAATCCTCAAATACTGTGATGGCTAATTTCATGTGTCAACTTGGCTAGACTGTGGTGCCTGGTGCCCAGTTTTTTGGTCAAACACAGTCTAGATATTGCTATGAAGGTATTTTGTGAAGGTGGATGTGATTAACATTTACAATGAGTTGATTTGAAGAAAAGGAGATTATTGTTGTGGGTGGACCTCATCCAATCAGTTGAGGCCTTAAAAGCAAAAACTGCAGTTTCCCTGAGAAGAAGGAATTCTACCTAAGACTATAACATAGAAGAACTGCCTGAGATTCCAGACTTTTGACCTGCCCTGTGGATTTTGGACTTCTAGACCTCACAATTTTATGAGCCAATTCCTTAGAATCTCTCTCTCTGTGTATGTATGTGTGTGTGTGTGTGTGTGTGTGTGTGTGTGTGTGTGTGTGTACACACACATATATAGTGTGTGTATGTGTATGTATATGTGCGTGTATATATATCTCCTATTTGCTCTGTTTCCCTGGAGAACTTTAACTGATATAAACACTGAACACAGTTTTGGGACTCAGGAATGGCTTCAGCTATTACTATGGATGTCGCCGCACTCCGAAGCCTGTTTACACATCCCCTGAGATTCAGCTTCCTCACTCGGCCCCTAAGCCCTGTTGCTGAGGCCAACCCACCAGGGCTTTCAGGCTGAGCTGTAACTTATTGTGTCCATGGTTTGGTTTTCCGTTTGCTTTAATGGATCATTCTAAAGGTAAATATTTCATAAATATCCCAGTTCACTTTACTGGTTTTTTAAAATTATTATTTCTTCAAAATAATATAAAGATAAAAGAACTTTGTGATGTGTCAAATCCATTGTCAGTTTAGACCACATGTCTGATTTTCCATAGTGTTGGACTTGGAGTAGTACTTATGTATTACTCTCTCCTTTTTAAAAAGCCATCCACTGTGAATGGTCATATAATTTTATTTTTATTTTTTTAACTTTTTATTTTGAAATAATTTCAAACGTACAGAAAACTTACAGGAATAGTACAAAGATCTCTATACTCCCTCCACCTGGATTCAACTGTTAATATTTTGCTACACTGTTTTTCCTTCCCTGTACACACATGCGGGCGTGCACACACACACACACACGCACTGGTATTATTTTGCTCAATTAGTTGAGAGTAAGTTGCAGACATGTGTCCCTTCATTCCTAAATACTTCAACCTGTGTCTCCCAGGGACAGGGCATTCTCTTATATAACCACAGCACAATGATCAAAAGCAGGAAATTTAGCATTGCTAGAATATTATTCTCTAATAACAGTCCAATTTTAATTTTAAATTTCTAATTTAATTCAAATCTCACCAATTGGCTGGGCACGGTGGCTCATGCCTGTAATCCTAGCACTCTGGGAGGCTGAGGTGGGAGGATTGTTTGAGCTCAGGAGTTTGAGACCAGCCTGAGCAAGAGCGAGACCCCGTCTCTACTAAAAATAGAAAGAAATTAGCCAAACAACTGAAAATAGAAAAAATTAGCCAGGCATGGTGGCACATGCCTGTAGTCTCAGCTACCCTGGAGGCTAAGGCAGGAGGATCCCGTGAGCCCAGGAGTTTGAGGTTGCTGTGAGCTAGGCTGACGCCATGGTACTCTAGCCCAGGCAAGAGACTGAGACTCTGTCTCAAAAACACACACACACACAAAAAAAACAAAAAAAAAAAAACCAAAAAACAAATCTCACCAATTATCCAATAATGGTTTTTACAGCAACTATTTGTCCAACGCAGAATTCAATGCCGAATCAAGCATTGCATTTGGTCGTTTTGTGTCTTTAGTCTTTTAAAATCTGAACAACCGGCTGGGCACGGTGGCTCACGCCTGTAATCCTACCACTCTGGGAGGCTGAGGCGGGTGGATCTCTCAAGGTCAGGAGTTCGAG
>NW_012145856.1:2554193-2623125 GCF_000956105.1 Propithecus coquereli
CAAAAAAAAAAAAAAAAAATCTGAACATTCTTTCTTTGTCTTTTGTCATCTTGACATTTTCAAATGATATAGGCCAGTTGTTTGTAGAATGTCCTTCACATAGTTTGTCTGGCATTTCTTCATGACTGGACTCACGTTATGCATTTTTGGCAGGAATATCACGAACGTGATGCTGAATTCATATTAGTGTATCATATCAGGAGATACATAATGTTGGTTTATTCCATTATTGGTGATGCCAACTTTAATCTGATTTTTTTTTAATGATAACATATAACCTAGGTTTAAAACAATCTCTGTCGGCCGGGCATGATGGCTCACGCCTATAATCCTAGCGCTCTGGGAGTCCTAGGCGCGAGGATCACTTGAGGTCAGGAGTTTGAGACCAGTCTCAGCAAGAGCAAGACCTGTCTCTATTAAAAATAGAAAAAAATTAGCCAGACATCTGTAAATAGAAAAAACTAGCCAGGCATGGTGGTGCATGCCTGTAGTCCCAGCTACTCGGGAGGCTGAGGCAGAAGATGGCTTGAGCCCAGGAGTTTGAGGTTGCTGTGAGCTAGGCTGATGACACGGCACTCTAGCCCAGGCAACAGAGTGAGACTCTGCCTCAAAAATAAATAAATAAATAAATAAAGAAAGAAAGAAAGAAAGAAAGAAAGAAAACACAACAATCTCTGTCTTCTCTTTCACTAGCCAGAGTGATTAGATCAAAGATGGGCCCCTGTCTTAATTCAGGCCGGTGAAAGATAGGCCCAGGATTTTTGTTTGAACTGGATGAAAGAAAGTTCTCTTTTCTGCTGTTCCTACACCTAGGAGGAATGTAATCTTTGAGGTGTAGCAGCCATCATGTCACCATGAGGGGAGAGTCAGCCCGGGACTAAAGAAGCAGAGCTGAGAGATGGAGAAAGAGAAACCAGGTCCTGTGACATCATCTGACTTTCTCCATCAGCCACACCTGAAGGAAAACCTACTCCGCGGACTTCTCATTTATGTGAGTAAATAATCCTTTTTGCTTAAGCTAGGTTAGAGAGAGTGTTTTTTCTTTTGTCTTTTTTGGTCACAAACCAAAGAATCCTCACAATACAATTATGCACTTTACTGATTTTTTTCTAAGAACAAGCCAGATCAAGTAACCTGAACATCTATGTAGCAGGAAACAAAATAAAGGATAGCTTGGCAAGGAGATAACATTTGGACAAAAAAAAAAATGACTCAAAGAATAGGTTCTTTTTAGCTACAGATGCCTCAGATGAAGGTCTTGCGGCTGCACTGACTCAAGAGTAAGAGTTTTTCTTGGCAGAATTGTCTTCCTAGAGAACAAGATTTCTCCACAATATAGAAAAAATTCTTAGTTATGGATGGGGTGTTTGATAACCTTAAATAGCATTCATAGGGCCAGTGGTTTTCAATCTTCTAAATATTCTAACTGATAGCCAGGCCAAGGAGCCAAGTCCTTCTGATCTCGTTGATTTCTATGAAACACACCAATTCAGCAGTAAAGAGACAAAGATGCCACAGGATTTCAGAGTAAATGTTGAGTAAAGCCAGGATGGAGCCAACAGGGCAGTCTCTCAGACAATGTTAAGATCTTGGTCTTCTGAATTTTGTTGCGAAGGTAAAAGAAACAAGCTTAGTGCCCTTTTAGTTTTAAATCAGGATACAGAATTCTATGATCCCATATTTTGTCATTAATCTGGGTTATCTGTTCATTTTGCCTGTGAGAGAATGAGGTTAAAAAGAATCCATTTTGTTTATCCTGAGCAAGTACCTAGCCTAGGACCCCCAGTACTTAGCAGATGCTGGATAAATGTGGTTGAATAAAAGGAGAAAGCAATGAATCAGTTAATAACTACAGCTCCTTCAGTTTGTCTGGCCCTAACTAGCTGTTGATTCCCACCAACCCAGCCTGCTTTTCTCCCCTCATGTGCTTCCACCCCCACTGGTGTTTGTTCTCTGGGTTTGATCGATACAGGTTCTTTGACACTGTGATGTCTTCCAAATTCACCCTGCCCTTCTCAGGGATCAGAGCCATAGGCACCAACTTTATTGTGGCCTTGTTTTATTGTCTCTCTTTACAATGTGTTGGCCATAAAATTAATTTATGATACTTATTTGGGAACCCATAAAAAACACTTTCTCCAAAGTACTGTGTCTCCCTATGTACTTTCTGGGAAATGCCCTGGTTATAGGATGCTTAGTCGTCCCCTCTGGAACTAAAGGAAGAAAAATGAAGTCACATAGACAAATAAAAGTTTCTGTTTGTCTGTAATTTGCCCACATAATCTGAAGTCTTGCTACTTCTCCCTCTGCAATATCTTTTATATCAGCCCTGCTTTCCTATCCCTGTAGTTAGTGGTGGGCTGCAGCCAACTGGCACCAGCTTGCAAAGAGCCAATTATTAAATTTGCAGAAAGCAGGCAAGGTGGTTGTTAAACTGTCGGCAGCTTGAAATTGGCAATATTTATACCATAGAAATCAGCAAATGCTACAAATCAGTTCCTCCCACCTCAACCCAGAACCGAGTGGACTGCTAGATACTTGCACATACTGTTAATATTATGTAAAGGTCTTTCTCTGATTCAAGTCCTCATTCCCTCTCGTCTGGACTATTACAATATCCTACTGACCAGTATCTCTGCACTTGGATTCTTCTCATTCCAGCTGATCATTGTTAGAATACTCGTGACTATAAGTAACAGAAAACACAACTATACATTTCTTAAATATAAGCAAAATTTATTATTTCATATAAAAAGTTCAAAGATAGGGCACTCTCAGGAAAACTCAGCAGCTCAAGGGCTTTTTCACCAAGTACCCAGATTTTTTTCATTCTTCAACTTTGCCACCCTCAGCATGTTAGCATTTGCCCTAATGGCTTCAAGATGACTGTCATGGTTCAAGCAGTACATTCTCACACAATGACATTTGTACTTTTTCCTTACGTCCTTGTTAAAGAGCAAATACGAGCTTCCAAGAAGCCCCTATGCAGGCTTCCTCTTGGGTCTCCTTGGCCAGAATCACAGCCCACACCTATTCTTAAGTCAGTCACCGGCAAAGGTAATGGAATTATTGGGATTAGTTTAGACCACTGGTTTCCAACCCACTAGAACCAACACCTCCTTATATGTAAAATATTTTATAACACTCCTCTTTCCTGAAATGAAAATCAAAGATAATAAAGCCTGCCCCAACACACACTTTAAAAAAATAAATCTATATAAACCCTAGCTGGAATATACAGGTAAAATAAAGAAACTTGATTTATAAAAAATCATAGGTATATACATTTTAATATATATGGTACATTGTCTGATGGGTTCTAATTATTTCCTGCTTTCCCTATAACAGAATTATATATCCCAGCTTGATGGCTTGTGACTAACAGTGCCTCACCAAATTGATGTAAGTCTTGAAGATTTGCTTTGGCCAACATAATGTGAATGGAAGTGCCACAACTGAGAAGAGCTTGAAAAGCCCTTGCCTGACTCTGCCACTCCTTTTTCCTTCTGCCATAACAGCTGCTCCTCTCCCCTGGCTCTCAGAATGAGAAGGATATGTGGAACAGAAGCACAGCTGCAACTGATGTATAATGTGAAGGAGAAATAGATTTCTATTATTGTATGCTGGTGACATTTTGGGGGTTGTTTGTTACTGCAGCATAACCTATCAAAAGCTGACTAATACAAAATGGCACAATAATATTCTAGAATATAAAGAGGCAGTTTGCACTTTGTGTATGTTTTTACCTACCCATAGCATTACCATGATCCATCAGCTTCAGATGAACACTGATACAATTGTGTTGTATGAAACAATTCAGAAACCAAGAGGATATTGCTGTTAGTGCCATGATTTTCTGCAATGGTGATCAACTCTTAGTGAAGCTGTGAGTTAAAAAAAGGCATCTCTCAATTTATATTTGCAAGTTTACATTCTTGGAAAATGAAGTCTATAATAAAATTGGCAAAATCAGTTGTTGCTAGACTCATATAATTATGAGATGTTTCACCTACATGAAAAGAAGTCGCGGGTCTATTTACATAAAGTTCAAAAACAGGCAAAATGTATACATGTTGTCAGAACATACATAGGTATGTAGACTGGAAGGAGGCACCAGGGTGTGTTCAGTTTGTGAAGATTCATCAAACTGTACACTTATGTGCATTTTTCCATATGTATGTTATACTACAGTAAAGAGTTTTATAAAAGGCACGCGGGGCATGAAACAGATCTTGATGTGTAGGATTGTCCTATGCATTGCAGGATGTCAAGCATTCCTGGTCTCTGTCCATGAACTGTCAATAGTGTCCCCTGATGATTTTGACAACCAAAACAAAACAAAATGTCCTCACAAATTTCTATATTGCTGAATCCCCAAGTGCTATAAATTTATACTAATCAAGCCTCACTCCCTGCGCTGAGCCCCTTGAAGCTTATCAACTGCCTGATACCTGAATAAAATTGGTCTTCCATTATCCATTCTTCATAGGCAGGGTGGAAGGGGATGAGGCATGGGTGGTGGTGATGGTGGTGGTAGTGATGATGATGATGGTGATGGTGGCAGTGGTGAAGGTGATGGCAGTGGTGATGATGGAGGTGGTGGTGATGGTGATGGTGATGGCGATGATGGTAGTGATGGTGGTGGTGATGGTAGTGGCTGGGTAGATAACCACCCGTGTCTGTAACAGTATCCTCCAGATGCTATCACATACATCTCAGATCACTTTGCCCCAACCCCTCATATCTCCAGTGGCTGTCAACTATCTATAGATAAAACACACCCAACTTACCTTGTAGGCTAATTTTGAGGCTGCTTCAGTTTTCGCTGAACCATTGCCTTTCCCTTTACTGAACGCATCACTACGTGTTGTCCCTCCTTCCGTTGAGAAAGTCCTGCTTTCATTTTCACTTCTCTGGGCCTTCGTTCAAATTAATTCCTCTTCTATGAAGCAGCCCTCTGTCCTGAGTTAACCATTCCTTTGTCTACCTTCCCACGGTACTTTACTTATATCTCACTTCAGCATTTCTTTCTTTCTGCCTTTTGTATAGTTAGTTGGCATATGTCTTTTATAGCTTCCACAGGCCTCGTACTGTGATAGGCACTCACAGGCTGCTAAACGAATGCATGCTGAAGTAAACTGAACAAGAACACAGCTTCTGAATTTCACAGAAATCAGCACCCGAATATCCAAAATCTTTTAACTGGCTGAGACCTATAGTTGTCATCTGGCTAATATAGAGCTTTCTACCAATCGCCTCAATTGTGAATTAACTGTACTTCCTCTCATTGTAACAGGATTGTATCCTAGACTGGCCTCAGGGAAGGAAATGAAGATGTTTGGCTTCCCTGAACCAAAGTAACTTCCACAAATTCATCATGCTAGGGCCCTATCAATGTACATGGGAATCAACAAGACAGAGGGGGAGGGCAGCTGGTGGCAGCTCAGCATTAGCAGGGCCAAGATGGAGCAGGTAAACCCAGGTGATACTTCAGTTACAATTCAGTGAACACTCACTGAGTGTCTACTATGTGCTGGCTACTGTGTGGGAGGTCACCAATATCAATAATAGGAATCCTTCTCCATTAGCTCTACCCAGGAAGGCGATCACGTGTACCAGGCGGGAGGTACAGATAGGAGCTGAGAGGAGGAATGTCTCTGGGCATCAGTTTCCATGGGCAGTGGCTTCCTTGGCCTGGGTGTCCCGACTCTGGTCTGTTGTGGCTGCCTGTCTCACTAGATTTGAAATTCCTTGTGGACAGGGATGGTACCTCATTTGAATTAACTGCCCTCACCCAGTGCTTAGCCCCTTGGGGCCAAGCAAAAATGTGAAACAAATCACCAAGCAATGTGTCACCCTTTCCTCCCTCCTTAAAGAAAACTCCACCCCTGGAATGATAAGCCAGTTTCTTCTGCTCCTGAATGCCTTGCAGCCCCAGGCTCCAGGCCCCTAGGGGCTGGTGCTACCCCTTCTGTGGGTTCAGGGTGTGACCCCATGGGGCTCTGCTGTCAGTGCCAACCCCCCTCCCCCCCTTTCACGTTCCCACCCTTCCTGCTGAGCACAGCACTGAACTCCCTCTAACGGCCAATGCTTTTGTGAGAGGTTCTGAGCCAGGGTTAAAAGACAAAAAGCTAGGCTCTCCGTTCCTCCCCCTCCTCCCTCCCAAGTTCTAGTGTGGGTTCATCTAGTTCCCAAGTTCCTGCTGCTGTTTCCCTAGATCCCGCCTTTGTTTTTGTTGTAACGCCTCTTTTTTTAAGCTCCGGAAGAAAGCCTTCTGGACTTTGTGACCTCACCCAATTTCCAACATTCCATATTGTGTTTCCTCCCTTTCTTCCCAGACTTTAAATCACTGTTCTCTTCCGCTGCAAATCAGCTATGAGAAGGCGAGAGGGAAACCAGTGGGACTCTAAAAGCTTATCAAAACCAAACCCTGCTCTTTTTCCCAAACAGCTTGCAGGAGACAAAGTTGGGTTAAATTTTACATGGATTGCATTAAGAGCAGGAGCTAAGCAGCTAGTAAGCTATGAATTCTTATGGAGAAGCAGGTACAGCCAAAACTGAAAATGGTCCCTCCGAGCCAGCCCATTCTGCGACCCCCCTCCTCCCTCCTGCGGCAGGAACTCGATTCCGAGGAGTGGGGCTTTGCTGCAGCGGCGCTGCCCACGCATACTCAACTAAGAGACTCAGACCACGCCAGCCATGCCACGAAGTGTGTTTTATTTTCATTAATCATACAAACAATTTTCTATAATATCCCAGGCAAACCGGAGAATTTGGCAGTCCGATTAGGGGTCCCTTCAAAGACCCACGGGCCGGTGGCATCGGCGCGGAGTGCCCGGGTTCACAGTGCAGCTTGTGGCGCGTGTCCATCTTGCAGGTGGCTCTTCCTCCACATCACGACTGGGGTCTCGAAGATGACGGGGACAGTGAATCCTCCAAGCTCTTAGGAAATTTCACTCCGCTTCTCCTGCTCAATGGCTGTGGAGAGCGGGAAGCGGGCACGGGAGGGTGAGGCCACCTGCAACCCCCCAACCGTGGCACCCACGAAGTCGGGGATTAAGAAAGAAGCTTGGGACTGGGGAGGGACAAGGCGCTTTGTGTAACTGACAGGGTTGCTAGGGCCGCCGGGAGCGGGGCGGGTTTGCAAGGGCAGGGCAGGGTGAGGGGCTGGGCTGGGGGCCCGGGAGGCGGGGGCACACTCACTCTCTTTGGTCGGCAGGGTGTTCTTCTCCTGCGTCTCCGTCTTCTTCAGCTTGGCCTTATCGAAGCTGGCGATTTCCCCCATGTCCGGTTTGTCTGCCATTTTCTTAAAACAATCCTAGTGGGGAAACCAAGGCGGTTGGCCTGGGGCTGGGGCCAGCGTCCCGCTCCGCGCACGGCCGACGCCTCTCGACGTGGCACTCGCGCCCGGGCGTTCCCGGCAGCCCCGAGCCCCACACCCCGCTCCCAAACCCCGGGCGTGGTCGGCCCGCCCGAAGTCCCGTCGGGGAAGGGCGCCTGTTGCGGCCGCGGCGCGCCCACCGGATGCACCGGCTCCGACCCCACCCCGGCCGGGTGCCCCCCAGCGCCGCGCTCACCCTGGCGTCCCGCTCCGAGCCCGGGCTCCCGGTGCTCCCACTCGAGTTGCTGCAGCAAGAGACAAAAGAGCGGCGCCCGCCCCTCGCCTTATATACGCCGCGCCCCGCCCCGCCCCTCACCCGCCGCAGCGGGGGCGGCGCTGGCACCGGAGGGGCGGGGGTGGCGCGGGCGGCTCGTCGCCCCGGCGCGCTCTCCGCGGGGCTGCCAGCCAGGTTGGGCGCGGCTCCTCCCGCGCCCCGCGCCCCGGGCTCGCCGTGTCCTAGGCGAGGGGGCTGCAGGCGCCGCTCGGGTGTGCGCCAGGCCCCCGGGTTTTCTTTTTAGCTGCATTTGCCTCTCTCCCGGGAATCTGCTGCTCAGCCCCGCAGAAAGGGTGTGGAGGCCGGAAGGGGAGGGGTGCGTGGTTTTGAGTGTGTGTATGCAGCGTGCAGTTGTGGGAGTGGATGTGCGGGCGTGCACGCACGCTCTGCAGCAGTCCTTGGTCGTAGGAGACACGCCACCTGTGTCGCCCCCACGTTTCTCGCCTTTGCCCCTCTTTTCCTCTCCTTGGTGAATCTGAGTCCATCCTCGGTCTCGAACTAAAACAACCCGAGCCCAGGGCCCCAGAGGTGAAGCGGGGGCGGGAGAGGGGGCCGGGGGGCGCAAATAGGTTTCCAATGCTCTTTGCTCCGGTTGGGGGCCAGTTGCTCTCTCATTGTCGTCCCCCTTTCCGGATCTGGGCAGTTGCCGCAGGAGCCTTGGCGTGGCGGGTGCTCCCTAAATGCCGTTTGGAAGCATTGTCTAAAGGGCGGTGGTGGGAGCAGGGAGTCCCGGAGGGCTCGCAATGTTCCTTCTCTCCCTGGGTTCCTGGGAACACTGTATCAGCGGGTGCGATTTTCTTCCTTGAAGTTAACCTTGAAGGTAATAGAGACCCATATGCCTACAAACGTTCTTGTTTTTCTTATCAACTCATTATAGAAGTAGTATAATGCCATTATTCAAATCGTTCTTAGAAAAGTTGTACTTTCAGCCTGTGCAACACCTTTAGACAATAAGTTCCATAATTTAACAGCCCAGGGGGTGAAGCTGATCATTCTTTTATTTGTCCTGAACGTCCCTTTTTCAAGTGTGAAGGAGTATTACCAAGCTCTGTTTAAGTGGGATTTGATGGAAATGTCCTACATTCTGTCCAGTCCCTTCCTAATTTTATCTGCCTTTCTCACATTCCCTCAGTGTATTTGGAACAGTGGGAAGAAAATTTAGGCTTATGCATTTGCTGTAACAAATTGTGTGACCTTGGGCAAGTGTTTTCCTACACCTCGGTTTCTTTGTCTGTAAAATAGCTTTGGCTTAAGCTTAAATGAGATAAAGAACAGGCATCAAGTGGATACTTAATTGACAGTCCCATTAGAATGCCACACACAAACTTTGTTAGTGTATCGTCAACTACTGCCACAATATGCTACGTAAAAAAGCACCCCAAAACTCAGAGGCTTAAAATAATGATTGATTCTTGTTCATATATGGGCAGGTAAGATGGTGCTGGGCTGGGCTAGGCTGGGCTTGGCTCCAAATTGTGGGTCACGTCTGGATTTGCTCCACCGGTGTCTCATCCTCTGGCTGCTTCTCCAGGTGCTGGCAAAACAGCAGAGGGCTGTAGTGCAAGAAAGTGTAGAAATGTTGAAGTATGAAAGTATATCATAGCATGCTATGTCTGCTAACATCCCATTGGCCAAGCCCACCAGGGGAGTGGGGAAGTATATGGTAGGAGAGGAAGAGGAGTGAATATTTCCTGAATGAAAATCGAGCTTCACAGTCAGGGTAGGCAAATAACTGTAAAACAGCCTCCAAGGTGGCTTAATACAATAAAAGTTTATTTTCCACTCATGCAGCAATATTCTATGCTGCTGTTCCTGGTCAGGCAGCTCTCTTCCATGTAGTGACTTAGGCACCCAGGCCCCTTCTCTCTTGTCACTCTGCCCTCCCCTGGGTCCTAGAAGTCCACATTAACCAGCCAGTGGATGGGGAAGGAGGAAAGGATAGAGGACCACATTAGAGTTTTTATGGGCCAGACTTGGAAGTAGTCTCCATTGCTTCTGCCCTTATTTCTTTGGCCAGCGATCAGATGCATGTTCTCACCTAACTGCAAGGGAGGCTGGGAAACGTAGTCTAGCTGTGCCTAGGAGACAAAGAAATCGGGGTTGTGCGACTAGGAACAGTCTCTGCCACACATTGTTGAAGGATCTGCTGAACTTGAACATGAAAACATCCAGACATCTGGAGACAGCGAGCCTTCAGAGGGTTTCACTGGCACTTGATTTCCTTTTCAGATGCAATGCCAAGCATTGTTTAGATATTACCTTCCTGGGCCTCACATTTGGCCTGGATGTGGGAATATTCAGTTGTCCCAATTTGGACCCATGGTGAACCCCAATTCCAACTTCCTTATTATTTAGAAAACAAAGGAATCTATTTCTTTTAACTATAGCTGTGGGGACACAGGTTTGGATACACAATAAGCATGCAGGATTCCTAAGCAAAGGTGTGTAAGTGGACCTGCAGCATTCCTTATTCTCACTCAGTGCAGACCTGTGGTCCATCTCTGTGGCAGTGGTTTTAAAGCATCTGCATATTCTTTGGCACTTCCCACCATTTCTTGAGTATAGACTGGCCTTAGTGACTTTCTTCTAATGAACAAAATGTGGAAGAAATGATGCTTTGTGACTTTTGAGGCTAGATCATAAAAGACCACATGGTTCTGCCCGACTTTCTCTCAGGCTCCCAGGACTGAGAAAACTACGCATCTACAAGGAAAGGCCACACTTAGGCATTCGGGCCATAGCCTTAGCTGAGATCAGAGCTAACCGCCAACATCGGCCACTATCTGTGCAAGTGAATGAGGCTTCAAATCTTCAAACTGCCCCAGCTAATGCTGAGTGGAATAGAGACAAACTGTTCCTATCCAAATTGCAGGCTCATGAGCAAGATAAACGTGGTAGTTGTTTTAAGATACTAAGTTTCAGGATTTTTTATTACACAGCATTAGATAACTGGAACACGATGAGACAGAAAAATCATAACGCGGTGGCCCCAGGGTTTCAGGTCCCATTGGGGATGTTTCCTAAATATTTTCCATAACACTCACACATATACTTATTCAATAAATGTTTATTGAATGTCCATGAAATACCTGGCAGTGTTCTGGGGGTAGAAGATATCATGAGACTCTCGAGTTACAAGTCTGGTGTAGTAGATGGATGACTCAGAGTCAATCAACAATGTTGATGGTCATGCCTTTTGTTTACTTATGACTTGGGCTGTCATTTATATGTGACAGCATGTCAGCCTGCTGCTTGGAACAGATTTTATACTGTTCACAGATGGTATAGAATAAGCTGAGCCACTACACTCCAATTACATTTCCATCTTCTTTGTTGAGAAGGATGCCCTGGAAAATGTAGAGCTGATAAGAGGGACCTGAGAGAGTCTTGATGACTAGACCTGGCAGGAAGGTCAGAGGAAAGCAAAGGTTTGCAAGGGGGTTCATTCCTCAGACTTGTCCAGCTTGACGTTTTTATCAGATTGGAATGGGGATGCAGATAGCATGATGATTACAAAGGACGAATCGCTGTAAACTCCGAACCCAGCTGGATCCAGTAATCCAGAGAAATGGATAAAATATGAAGAGATGAACCTGATAGGGACACATGTGTAGCCTTCTTGGCCGTCATGCCAACCCAAGAAGTACAGGGAGATGTGATTAATGTGGTTAACCTCTCAAGTGGCAGTGAGATTTGTGGCTGTATGGATAGGAAGGAAGAGTCCAGTCCGGATTTCCTTTGATTATAAGGAAGCCATTCACTCCTGCCTTAGGGCCTTTATCCTTGCTAATGCTCTTCTTAGTCTAAATATTCACATTGTGCACCTGCTTCCTTCAGTCAGGAACCTGCTTACATGTCTGTCTCCTTGGAGAACCCTCCTTGGCCACCTGTATAGAGATACACCCTTGTCATTCTCTAACTTTTTACCGTATTTCATTTTTATTCATAGAATCCATCTCTAACCAATATATAACCAACCATGTTACATACTCATTTCTTTGTTTATTGTCTGTGTCCTGCAACAGGAAATGGGAGATCTCATCTGTCTCATTCATCATTGTATCCCCGGCACCAAATGCAATGTCTGACATACAGGAAGTGCTCAATCAATATTTGTTGAACAAATGCTTTGACTTCCTAATCAAAATGGAGTGAGCTACTGTGGGGGAGGGGATGAGTTCCCTCTCATTCAAGGAGAAGTGGGTAGCAAAGTGTTTGGACGGTAACAGAGACGATTCATACCTTGGGCCAGAGTAGGCTCACAGTGAGTGGCGCATCTCCCTAGATGACCTCCCTCGTCTTCCTTTTGCTGCTTTTCCATTTGTGAAACAGCCTCCCTTTGGTGCAAGTTTTGCCAGCCTGAAAATAATTGTGTGACTCTCACACAAAGGAGGCACAGGAAGTAAAGAAATCAGGATGTGACCTCTGTATTTTCCATATCATCAAAATGCTGAGGTTTTTTTTTTTTTTGTAGGTCATGGTTTAAGGGCTCATCCAAGATAAAATTGTGAAGAAAGTAAAGTGTAAAGTGGGCCTTTGACATGTAGCCTCTGCAGGGATTGTCCTGTTCCGTAGATGTGTGGGTTATCTACTAAATAAACCTTGGCAGTTGCTTAGGTAGCCTAAGGGGCTAACAGCCACAGTGTGAGTGAGAATATTACAGTTTCGTTTTTCATCTCTGCTGCTAGAATAGCGGTAATGACAGCAAGTCACATTATTGAGCAGTTAGTGTTCTCAGATCCTGCACTAAGGACTTTATATGTATTATGTCACTTAATCCTTACCAAAATAGTGCGAAATGGCACTATTTTTAACATCTCTGCTTTTCAGTGTAGGAGTCTGAGGCTTGGTCAGGGTCACGCAGCTGTCATTGGCATTGCCGGGACTTGAATCCAGATCTGGTTGACTGCAAAGCCTGAGCTCTCCACCGCTGCGCGACTCTCGCCCAGACCTTGCAGCAGAGTTGTGCAGACTAGCAGCCTGCACTCGCTGGCAAGTGTATTTTATTTGGCCACATTAAATTTAACAAAAAACTTCAGCCAGTCCTCAAACATTGGAAGAGTTCCATAGTGAAGATCTAGTAGCCCTGGGTCTATATTTTCTCATGACAACATTGTGATCAGCGGCTGCCCCCTTGAAATGGGGCATGTCCTCTTCACTTTGCTGGATTCGCCGCCACCTTCCCTAATGTTTTCCCAGCATGGAAACCAGTGTCAGTTGCCACTTATCATATTTGTACTGGTGTTTGGCTTTATAGTACAGAAATATTTCTTGTTCCTCAGTCTCTGTGGGAGCTAAACTGTGAGATGGCCTCTGTTCCCATCCTTGTGTAGTTCCCTCCCTATGCTGCACCAGGGGTGCTCTGTGTGCCCAACGGCATAGGGCAGAGATGATAGTATGTTGTTGCCGAGTTTAAGTCATAAAAGACTATAATTTTGGTGCCTGGCTCTATCTATCTGTCCCTTGGATTTCTCACCCTGGGGGAAGCCAGTTGCCATGCTCTGGGCCGTCCTGTGGAGAGGCTCACGTGGGGAGGAAATGGAGTCACCGGCTAACAGCCAGTGAGCAGCCAAGGTCTGCCAACGACAAGGAAGCTAAGAAGTGAATCCTCCAGCCCCAGATGAGCTTTCAGATGACTGCAGCCCTCACCATCAAGTCTAATGAACCTCATGAGAGATCCTGAACCAGAAACCATGAGATAATAAATCTTTGTTGTTTCATGCTGCTAAGTTTTTGAGTAATTTTTTATTTAGCAATAGATAAACCAATGCATTCTCAAGAGAAAGAGAAAATACACAGAAACAGAAAGTAGAACAGTGGTTGCCAGTGGCTGGGGGGAAGGGAGAATGGAGAATTCTTGTCAACGGTGTAGAATTTCAGTATGAGATGATGAAAAAGTTCCAGAGATGAATAATCTCAATTGTTGCCTAACAATGTGAATGTACTTAATGTCACTGAACTGTACACTTAAAAATGGTGAAAATGGTAAATTTTATGCTATGTATATTTTACCACAATAAAGAAAAAGGTGAAAAAAAAGTGAGGAGAAAAGATAGATCAGGAGCGCTATATGATTCAAGAAAATAAAAAACAGCATATTTATTTGTGGAAGTGAAGGATATTTATATCATTATAAAACCTGCCATAGTAAGAACTTGTATGTGGGAAAGATGAATGACAAATCTTAACAAACCAGGCCTGTTTTACTTCTTCCCATGGTCTACCTGGCCCCTATGTCTTTGAAGCAGCCGAGCTTGCCACAGAGCTGTGGTTTTTAAACTGTTTTTGACCTGAGAGACCACCCCCAAGAAGTACATTAAGTACATTTCATATGGTGACTCAGTACTCACATGAGCACACACGAATGAAACAAAAGTTTCACTGGAACAATACTCACCCTTACTGTGCATAAGGAACTATGACCTTCTATTCTATTCCTTTTCATTTAAATTTTTTTTATTCTGAAATGATGATAGATTCACAGGAAGTTGCAAAGATAGTGCACTGAGGTCCCCTGTACCCTGCTCTCAACTTTCCCCAGTGGTAATATCTTACATAACTATAATGTAATATCAAAACCAAGAGAAGGACATTGGTGTAATCTATAGGCTTTTTCCAGATTTCTCCAATTTTTACTCATTTTTGTGTGTGTGTGTGTGTGTAGTTCTGTGCATTTTTATCACATGTATATAGTTGTATAACCACCATCACAATGTAGTTACAGATTTATTCCATTACCACACAAGGAGTCCCTCGTGCTATCTCTTTATAGTCCCACGCACCCCCCCCCCGCCCCGTAACCCCTGGCAACCACTAATTTGTTCTCCAACTCTAAAATTTTGTCATTTCAGGAATGTTATACAAATGGAATCATGCAGTATGCATCCTTCTGAGATTGACTTTCCCCACTAAGCATAATGCCCTTGAGATTCTTCCGAGTTGTTGAGTGTATCGATAGTTCATTCATTTTTATTTTTTAGTATTCCATGGTATGGATGTACCACCTATTGAAGAGCATTTTGGTTATTTCAGATTTGGGATATTAAAAATAAATGAACATCTGTGTACATTTTTTGTGTGTGGACAGAAGTTTCCATTTCTCTGGGATAAATGCCCAAGGGGGTGATTGTTGAATCATATGGCGAGTATATGTTGAGTTTTATAAGAAAATGCCAAACAATTTTGCAGAGTGGCTGTGCAATTTTATATTCCCACCAGCAATATATAAAAGATCCAGTTTCTTAGCATCCTCAGCAGTAATTTGTATTGTCACTGTTTTGTTATAATTTTAATTGTACTAATAGGCACGGAGTGATGTCTCATCACGGCTTTAATTCGCATTTCCCTAGTGGCTGGCGGTTGAGCTATTTCTTTCCATTTTATTATTTCATTAAAAATGCTGATTGTAACCTGCCAATTTGATTTTATTGCCCCCTAATTGGCTGTGACCAGCAATTCAAACACTGCCTTAGTGGGACCACTTCATCAGTGGCTTAGCGTCTATTGTTCAGAAATCATCCCTTTAACATCTAAATTCTCCTTGCGCATTCACAAGATAGACGTTTCTGAAATTTTATGTGTAACTCAGCCATTCTGTGGAGTCCGACCAAGATCTAGCTAAGAATGATTCCAACTCCTGTTTGATGCTTTCCCATGATTTCTCTGAATTTTCAGGAATATTCTGTTCTTATGGTTATTTCTGACCTCTGTGAATTTTTATGTCTCCACGTTAATGCACCTCTAAACATGGTAGAGAGCCCTTGGCCTTGTTTCATTTTCAAAGCAGCTATGTAAGGCTGGCATGTGTTGCACACTTTTATCAGAGATGTATGGATTAAGGGGAGGTGCAAACATATTTTTAATGACATACCCTTGTGCAATGGGGGACCCGCCTCCACCTGAGCTTCTCTCAGGTAACCTCAAACTCACACTATCTCACTACCTTCTCCTCCTTTCTGATTCCCTACTACCTCTCTTAAATCTTCAGTTCAGAAATACCACTCCCCTCCTCCTCTCCAGCAGAGCAGTGCACTTGTTGTTTGCTACCTTGGTTCTTGCTGAAAGGAGGTTTTTGGGCTTCCCTTTCTGCCACAAGCAACTAATTGAGATATTTCCCCAAAGATAGTTCCTTTCCTCAGTGGAATTTTGGTTTCAGCTGTTAAGATAATACTAACTACCCCAGGGGGAAACAGAGAAGCTTCCAGAGGCTAAATTTGCAGGGTTGGTGGGTCACCAATTCAAGGGTGAACTGGCTCTGTAAAGATGGCCCCAGGGAAGGCTACCCAAGCCCGGGATTTAAGGAAAGTGGCAGTCCGATCTTGGGGAATTTGCAAAGTCAGGGAGGTAAAGGGGAAGGCTGAGGCATCAAAGAGACCCCTGGACCGTGACTCTGCCAAGAAAGCAGGCCCTGAGGTGTGCAAGTGGCAGGGGCTTCCACAGCAGATGCAGCAGGAGTGACGAGAGGACAAGAGCCACGAATGTCTTCTCTCCCTGAAGACCTTGAGGCAGGTAAGCCCTTGGCCTAGGACCTCCCTGGGGAGGAGGGAGAAAGAAGGAACCCCTCAGACTGAATATTTCTGCCCGGGAGACTGAATGAAGCCCAAGAAGACTACTTCAAACAGGAAGAGACTGAGTCTTCTTTAATTGGCTTACCCACTGCGCAACTGCATCCAAGCGCTGACTGAGAAATAAAGCAAGCTGCATTTTTTTTCTAAATAGATTGGAAGGAACAGAAACTCACTGAAGTTCCCTTAAGCAAAAGGGGGAGTGGCAGGTTGCATTTCTTTGGAAGCAAACTCTGAGACTGGTTTAGTGTGCAGGATGTTTATTAAGGAGTTCCCTTGGATTAAGTCCTATTGAAGGGGAGGAAGGAAGCAGGCTTGGGCAGAGGGAGAAGTCAAGCTGTGAGGAAGGCTAAATGACAGCCTCAGCACCCCCAACACCCCAGGGGGCCTCTGAAGTTAGAATTGTCCCAAGATGGGCTGAGATGGGCTGAGACTGGGAGGGAAGGTGGCTCTCAGTGCTGCAGGGGCTGACACCACATTCCTAGCCAAGGGGGACAAGTCCTCCCTGGAAGGGACATCTGAGCAGTGCCTCACAGTGCCATCCCAGGGCATTCAGGGTGAGAATGCTTTAGGACTGCAGCTGGACTGCTGCCAGCAGCCCCCAGGAGCTCTGAGTTTCTCCCTCCCTCCCCTGCTTTCCCAACCCCTCTGCTTTCCCTATAAGCTGTCTCTGCTTCCTCTGTGCCTCTGGTCTGCTCGCTCCTGGGCACCTCCTGGATTGCCCTTACCATGGTCTTCTCACCAAATTCTGGAGGAACCATTCACAGTGACCTAGGTCTGTGATTCCCAAACTGTGTTCCTTGGAACCCTAGTTCTGGAGCTGTTACTATGTCCTGCAAAAGCTGCGGGGTGGAAGGCTGGCTGCAGTGGCTCATACCTATAACCCTAGCACTCTGGGAGGCCAAGGTGGGAGGATCGCTTGAGGTCAGGAGTTCAAAACCATCCTGAGCAAGAGTGAGTCCCATCTCTACTAAATTAGCTGGGCTTGGGGATGCTTGCCTGTAGTTCCAGCTACTAGGAAGATCACTTGAGCCCAGGAGTTTGAGGTTGCTGTGAGGTAGGTTGATGCCACGGCACTATAGCCTGGGTGACAGAGCAAGACTCTGTCTCAAAAAACAAACAAACAAAAATGCTGGGTGGTACATACATACATGTGAGTTCATTATACTCTTCTCTCTTTTTTTTCTTTTTCTTTCTTCCTTTTTTTTTTGAAATGGGATTTGTCACCCAGGCTGGAGTGCAGTGGCTCCATCATGGCTCACTGTAGCCTCGAACTTCTGGGCCCAAGCGATTCTCCTGCCTCAACCTCCCGAGTAGCTGGGACTACAGGTGCATGCCACAGCACCCAGCTAATTTTTAAATTTTTTGTAGAGACAGGGTCTTACTGTGTTGCTCAGGCTGGTCTCAAACTCCTGGCCTCCAGTGATCCTCCCACCTTGGCCTTCCAAAGTGCTGGGATTACAGGTGTGAGCCACCTCCCTTGGCTTTCTCTCTTCTTTTGTGTGTGTTTGAAAAATAGAATATTCAATTATGGGTTTTTTTTCAAACACACACTATTCTATAATTGGCATTTTTCAAACACACACACATTCTTAAAATGCTAGCTGGCAGTGAGAAGAGGCAGTACAGGGAAGTGGGTGAAAGTTTGGACTCTAAAGTTAGAGTGTGTGAGTTCGAATTCAACACCTGCTAGACGTATGATCTTGGGCAAGTAATTTAACCTTCCCATGCCAACCTCTGCTTCTCTGAACAAGGGCTGTGTACGGGGTGGCTCCTGTTAGATGGGGACACTGAGAGACTGGCATGTCCATGGTAGTTATTTTCTGAAAAATATGAAGTATGAAGCCCAAAATGTATTTTAATAAAACTGTGTATATATATGTATACAATGACCAACTGTAAAAAATAAAATAATTTTATTGATGCTTCATTTCTGGGAGGCTGTAAACCATATTTTCCTTTGTAGAGATCGATCTTTCCTTGGAGTAAGCGTGTCTGTGCACATCTGGGGACAAGCTGCCTCTTGGGCTGGAATTCTGGGCTCACTAAGAAAGTTGCACAGGAGCCATAGGAAGAAGGAAAGTAGATCCCTGACCCCCTCATGGCCAGGTCAGCTTCTGGCCTGCAGAGGAGGGGATCTGGGCAGATCTTCTCCCTTAGCTAAAGCTACCGGCATTAGTCTGTGAGGCCAGGCCCCATATTGCTCACTATTCATGTGGCAAAAGGAACTTGCTACCCAAGAAACAGTGGATCTCTGGCAAGGAATGAAAGAAGTAGGAAAGAACACCCATGCTTCTTTTACCCCGTCATAAAAAGTATCAGTTGCCAAAGGCTGGTGGGGTTTCAGGGGCCACACAGGGGTCATGGCAGCCAACCAGCCAGAGAGATCAGAGCACGTTGTACCTGTTGGAAAGAACCAGCTAGGCCAGCGCCGGGGCCCTCAGGGCCACTGCTCATAACAAACAGATCAGAACGACAAGAATGATAATCCCGATGTTTTCTGCAGCACTGATTTTCTTCACTGCACTCTTCCCTGCAGCATTATTTATGATCATGAAAAATGGCAAATAAGTCACGTCGTAGGAAGCTCTGTAGTCAGTAGGAAGAATTAGTAGATTGTTATGCTTTGAAATATAAGGCACACTCCCAATTGGACTGGCCACATAACACATCCCCAAGAAGCAGCCAGTTTTTAAAAAATCATTAAAATTAAAGAAATTATCAAAGATGTGCTTGTTATTTAAAAATACTATAGAAAGCATAGAAAGTAAAAACTGAAAGGCCCTCCTTCCTTCCCTGCCCCACCCCACACCGCTCCCACTCCCTCCCCAGAGAAGTGGGCAGTTTACCCTGTGTCCCTCCATTCCAGAACCTAAAGATCTACTTGTTTTGTTAGCTTTCCATTATAAGGATTGTTTGAGACTTTTCACTATTTTAATGCTGCAGCAAACTGGCTCAGTGATTTCCCAACTGTGGTGCGTGTGTGTGTGTGTGTGTGTGTGTGCGCGCGCGTATGGGTGTGTTTGCACACATGAGTCAATATTTCCTTAGGACAGATTCCTGTGATGGAATTTCTAGGTCAAAGGGCATGCACATTTTAAGTAGTGTCGACTGCCTTACAAAAAGCTTTTACTTCTTATTTGTCATTGCTATGCTTTTATTTTTGCCAATTTGAGAGGTGAAAATGCACCTACTTATTTTAATTTGCTTTTGAAAAATTATTTTGTTTGATTTTTTAAAAATTGTGGTAAAATATATATAATGTAAAATTTACCATTTTAATCATTTTTAAATGTACAGTTTTGGGGCATTAAGTACATTGTTGGGCAACCATCGTCACCCATCTCCAGAATTAACCTGTTTTTATTTGATTAGCTAGTGAGAACTTTCTCATTTCTTTATGAACTATTGTCTTGCTCCTTCTCTCCCTCTCTCTTCCCTCCCCGCTTTTTCCTTCCCTTCTCCCCCTACCCCCTTTCTTTTTCTCATCTCTTTATTTTCTTTGCAGTATTTTGTTTGGCTCCTTATATATTACATAAGTTCTGGTCTTTGCAACATCCCTGCAAGACAGGTATTTTTATTCTCATTTTGCAGATGAAGAAGATATAGTTCAGAGATGTTATGTGACTTGCCTGAAGTCATAAAGCTAAGAAATGGCAGAGACAAGACGGGATTCTTGTTCTATCCTCCTCCAGGGCCAGAGTGCTTTCCACAGTGCTCAGGCCAAAGGTAAACTGCCTGAGCCGGCAACACTCTGCTAAGGGCAGGCAAGACTCGCAGGGTGTCTAGGAAGGCCAGGGGGAGTTCCAGAGACTTCAGGGGGAGGCTGGGATAAAAGAATTGGGGTGGGTCTAGAAGTGCTCCTGAGCACGGGGGAAGTGAGAGTCAGACTCCTTCTTCCCCTTCTGCTCTCCTGGCATGAAGGACCATTGAAATGCTTATGAAATTGGAGATCTGGTGGGTGTTCACTCCTCTTGCCACTGTGGCTGCCGAGCTGAGGCCAGAGGGTGTGGTCTGGAGGCCCTTTCTGGGCACTAATTGCGGGCAGTTTCTTGTTGTCCTCCTCCCCTAGGTACAATTAGCCACCAAGTGTGGTGAATTTTACTTCCACAATAGCACTTTGCTCTTCTTCAGCCCCTGCCAGAGCCTGGAGCAGGTCCCCATCGTCCCCCCTCGCTCGCCTCACCATTTCCTCTTTCGCTTTCTCCAATTTCCCCTCCACCCTGCAGCCTGAGCGATCTTTCTAAAATGTGCACTTGATTACACAACTCCTCGGCCTAAAACACTTTGATGGCTCTGCAATGCCTTCAAGATGTGGGCCAAACTCCTCAGCCCTGCCCACAGGCCCTCTGCTGGTTTCTGCAGTCTCTCTCGCTCACCCTTACCTGCCGTGGGCTACCTGCAACCAGACTGAATCCCATGAGCACAGGGTACTCTCTCTCATGCCTCAAGGCCTTTGCCTGTGCTCTTCCTTCTCCCTGGAATGCTGTGCTCTGGTGAACTCTTACTTGAATCTTAGGTCTCTGTTTAGACAACATTCTGGTGGGAAATGCTCCCTGGAATGATGGGTGCCGTTATGGGCTGTGATGGACCTTGTCGCACTCATACTACCATCTTGTCGTTTTCTTTTTGTCTGTCTCTCCATCCTGGCAGCACATTAGAATTACCAGGGCAGCTTTTAAACTGCTGAGGCTGGGGCCGCACCCCCCAGAGATTCCGAGTTAACCAACCAGGGCAAGGCCTGGGTTTTGGCAGTTTTAAAATCTCCCCGGGTGATTCTAATGTGCAACCAGGGCTAACAGCCCTTGATACGAAGTTTCAGGGGGTGGGGTCATGCCTGTCACAGTCATCATTGTCAACCCTCACTTGGCACTGAAATGCTCAGGTATTTAATAAGGGTGTGGGAGAACAAAGAAGCAGTTTCTAGAAGGGATGCAGGATCCCTTAAGGACAAAAATTGGTGCATACCAAATATGCATTGGGTAGCAAGTTAGAGCTTTTTGAAGGTTTTGTGGAACAATCACTAACTTGTCTTATAAAAGAGTGACTGAGCATTCAGGTCACTTTTAGAAAATATTTGTAGTTTTGTTTACTTTAGATTCATAGTAAAAATGACACATTTAGATCATTGTCACTTGTGTGTGGCTGGGCCCCCTATGGAAGCCTTCTCTCTCCCCTCTGCCCACATTGAAGCCAAATGCCACATTGTCAGTGGCAAAAACCTTCTTGCTATGTCCTCATGGGGTTGTCCCTCCATGTGTTTCCCTGGTGTCTCTTTTATGTGTGTAATTTAAATTTTACTGAAAATTTCCTGAAATTTCCATTGCTCATGAACAGTAGAGCATAATAAAAATCCCCTGGCCAACATCGCCACTTTCTTGCCCTCCAACGGCGTCTTCAGACTCCTTGTCCCCATTCCTTCACCCTTCCTGGCTTCAGCAATTTAGCTCTTTCTCTCCACATGCCAATGCCACATAGTGAGGCAGAAGGCTGACGCCAGCGGCACAGTGACCACCCACTGTTTCTCCTGTGCTCTCCTGGGAGGCCTCAGTTTCTCCTGACCTACTATTAAGCCCTTCCTGTCAGGAATCCTTTGCGCAGGCACTGGTGTTGTACCAGGCTTCCAGGAGCAAGTTAGCACTCACCTCCGCACAGTGGTATGAAGGGCGGGGAGGGGCAGGAGAGGAGGAGTACGGGGGAAGATGGGCACCTGCCAACACCAGGAGATCCTCTCCCTGCACAAGGTCTGATGTAAGACCAGTGACAACGCAAGGATGGCGTGGGTGCTGGCCAAAGTCACCCCAAGTAGACAGACAGTTACCAGTGCCCTTCAGTCAAAGATCACCGGACACACCTGAAGCTGAATTGGTTGGATTGATTGCTCTTTGTGATGGAAAAGAACTCTCGCTTTTGTGTGTCCAGATGTCCTCATACCTTGAGGAACTGCAGGGCGTCTCAGTAAGAGGATCTTAGAAGGGCTTGTTAAAGGATTTGAATTTGTGTTGTCAGGTGATTTTGGGGAAGGTTCAAGGAAGTGGGGTTTTGCTGTGGGTTGGGTGCTCTCAGAAAATGGGTATAATTCTGAGTATCTGTATTAGTCAGCTCTGGCTGCCATCAAAAAATACCCCAGACTGGGTGGCTTAAACAACAGAAACTTATTTTCTGTTTCTTTTCAGTTCTAGAGGCTGAAAGTCTGAGATCAAGGAGTCGGCAGCTCTCCTTCCTCCTGAGGCCTCTCTCCTTGGCTCGCAGATGACCACCTTCTTGCTATGTCCTCATGGGCTTGTCCCTCCATGCGCACCCTGGTGTCTCTTTTGTGTGTCCAAATTTCCCCTTCTTATGAGGACACCGGTCAGATTGGGGTAGGGCCCACCCTAACGGCCTCATTTTAACTTAATCATGTCTTTCATGACCCTATCTACAAATACAGTCACATTCTGAGGCGCTGGGGGTCAGGGCTTCAACATATGACTTTTGGGGGAACATAGTTCATCCCCAAACAGTATCCTAATGTATCTCATCTATAAGGAGGGGAGGAAATGAGGGGAGGCGAAAGCTGGCATTAGTAAAAGAACAGCAGTCACTCATTAGCCAGGAGAGGGGGATGTCTGGTCCTTTTTGTGGCTTGGACAATGTTCACGTTTTGTTTGTGTTGAGATGTGATTATGGAGAGGTCTTGTTTTTGTCTTCATCTATCATGGACACAGAATGGCTTGCCTGATACTGATGCTCTGTGAAATTGCTTATGTTTAACAAGAGAACACCATGGTCTAGCTGTGGGTACCAGCTGGCTTATAGCAACACCAAAGCCTGACTGATGAGCCAGGCCAGCTCCTGACTGTCAGGTGATGTTTTCTCTTTCTCACAATCTGGTACGAACAGTGTGTTTGCTAAGCAGATGAAGCTTTGGGATAATTACTACCCTTTCCTACTCAGAAATTCCAGTGCTAACACGGGGTTACTGAGGTAGTGTGGCAACACTTAGTCCCCTTCCAGGAATGCACGGAACCTGCAGACCTGGATGTGGAGGAAGTAGGTGTCTCCACAACTCTATAGGCTTAGGTCTTTAGCTGCTCACCTTGAGGACACACTCTGCTGGTTGAGTGCCATCCTGGAACTCCTGGGAATGTGAGTGGCACCCGAATTCACTTGGTATATTAGTTATCTATTGTTGTGTAACAAATTACCACCAACTTAAGTGGCTTAAAACAGTACATGTTTATTATCTCAGTTTCTTTGAATCAGGAGTGTGGACATAGCTTAACTGAGTCCTCTGCTTTGGGTCTTATGAGACTTCAGTCAAGGTGTTGGCCAGGACTTAGTTCTCATCAGAGACTCAACTGGGGAAGGATCTGTTTCTGAGCTCACCTAGGTAGTTGGTAAAATTCATGATCTCATGATGTAGGACTCATGGCAGCTTGCTTGTTCAAAGACAGCAATGGAGAGAGAGACTCCAGTAATACTGGCACTACACTCTTATGTTGTCATGTACAAGCAATCCCAGGACATCCCAGGACCTTTATCACATTCCACTGGTTAGAAGCGAGTCTCAGGTCCTGCCCACACTCAAGGGGAGGGTATTAAACAGAAGAGTGACTATCAGGAGGCAGGAGCAAGGGGGCCTGTCCACCACACCTGGGCTGTCCTGACCCCCTTGGGGACTCTGCAGAGTGTGCTAAGTGATTCAGATCTTGGATGGCTGTACATTGGCCAAGCCAAATAGGAAAAGGTGGGGTGAAGGCACAGAGGTGTGGCTGAAACCACAAAAAATCCTCTGCGTACTCTGAAATGTTTATTTTTGAGAGTAAATCTGATTTTTTAGAAAAAGCAAAAAGGTATCCACAGTATAATTTTCTCAGGTGACTGCTATGAAGGGGACAAGCCCACAGATTTGTGTAAATTCAGAAAGTCATTAGTAGAGGTAGAAAGGAAGAACTTAAGAGTAGGTTAAATACAAGGAGGTGCTATAGTTTGAGTGTGTTCCCCCAAAAGCATGTTTTAGAAACTTAATCCCCAGTGCAGTGTTGGGAGGTGGGGCCTAGTGGGAGGTGTTTAGGCCACAAGGGCTCCACCCTCATGAATGGATTAATGCCAATTATAAAAGGGCTTGAGGCTTCAAGCTTGACCTCTTGCTCTCTCCACTCTCACCTTCTGCCATGGGATAATGCAGTAGGAAGGCCCTTGCCAGATTCCAGCACCTTGACCTTGGATTTTCCAACCTCCAGAACTGTAAGGAAATAAATTCTTGTTCTTTATAAATTACCGAGTCTGTAGTATTCTGTTACAGCAGCACAAAATAGACTAAGACAGGAGGGTTGCAGGAGTATCGACTGGACGTGAAAGGGAAAGAGAAAGGAGCGGGGTAAGGTTCAGAAGCATTCAGGCCTCTGGCAGTGGGAAGCCAGAGGTGCGGTCCAGTAACAATGCTCGAGGTAGGGAGCAGAACTCAAAACTCTGTGGATAGGCAGAGAGGACGTTAGGGATGCATGTAGCATCTCTTTCTTGATCAGGAAGTGAAAGCCAGAAAGGCCTGCAACCAAACATCTTTAGAAGGCAGGTGAGGACCAGACTATGTCAGCCGACAGTCAGCAGGTCTGGGTCAGCACCGCGGAGTGATGGTGGACTTAGGAATGTCTGCAGAGGCAATGTATGTAGAGTAGATGTGATTCTACTGAATGTTTGGACACTGAGTGTCTCTCAGAACAAATCCTACTTGGTGATGGGTCTGGCTAAGACAAGAAGTCTCATTTAAAAAAGTGTCAGAGCCAAACAAAGTTATCCACATACTAGACATGTCAAACTCAGCATCTGACCATATGCTGGGCCGTAAAACAATTCCCAATAAATTTAAAATGATTAAAATCATACTCAGTATGTTCTTTGATTATAATGGAATTGGGTCTGGCCTGGTGGCTCACACCTGTAATTCCAGGGCTTTGGGAGGCCAAGGTAGGAAGATCACTTGAGGCCAAGAGTTCCAGACCAGCCTGAGCAACACAGACCTTATTTCTACCAAAAAAAACAACAACAAAAAAAATTAGGTGTGGTGGTGTGCACCTGTAGATCCCCTGAGCCCAGGAGTGTGAGGCTGCAGTGAGCTATGATCACGCCACTGCACTCCAGCCTGGGTGACAGAGCAAGACCCTGTCTCAACAAAACAAAACCGAACAAAAACGGAATTGGATTAGAAATCAGTAACAATAAGATATCTAGGAAAACTCCATAATTTGGAAACTAATCAACATACTTCTAAACAATCCATGATCAATGAAACAATCACCAGAGAAATTAGATAATGAATGATAATGAAATACAACTTTTCAAAATTTGTGTGATTCAGCTAAAGCAGTGCTTACAGGGAAATTTATAGCTTTAAATGCTTATATTAGAAAAGCAGAAAGGCTTAAAGTCAATGACTTATGGTTCCACATTAAGAAGCCAGAAAAAGAAGCGCAAAGTAAACCCCGAAGTAAGTAAAATGCAGGAAAAAGCAAAGGCAAGAGTATAAACCAAGGAAATAAAAAAGAGACAGTAAGAGAAAATTAACAAACTCAGTCATGTTTTGTGACACATCATTCCTCCCCTCTTGCCTCTCACCACATTGATTGGTCGATAAATCATTTGGAGTGGGGGAAACAAAATGAAATAATAGGTAATTACTTCCTGTTGAGTTCTTGTGCGTTTCCCTCCCCCCACAGCCGGAGGAGAACGCTTTTGCCAGTAGGTGGCAGCGCTGGCACCTAAAATCCCAGACCGGCGGCGTTCTGGGTTGGCCGGGGGACCAGCGATTGCCGCCGGGTTGAAACCGCGGAGTCATTTGAAGACTGGAGAGCGTCAACTCCAGAAAGCAACCCCCCGCTCAAACTTAGAACTGGAAAAAGTTAGCAATTTCACAAACGCATCTCAGCCCCAAGCGTTAGAGGAATCAAAGCTTGAAAAATTTGGCTCTTTAAAGCCAGGGTTTTTTTACTGGAGTCCCGGAGACCGGCTTCCGCGTCTCAGAAAAGCCCCGCCCCCACTGTATGCAAATCTGGGCCCCTTCTCTTTTGTCCTGGGAAGTCGTCTAGTTTCTGTTGGAATTTCAAAATGGAACTGTGATTTAAGACAATTAAGAACCACTGCGACAAATACCTCACTAAACACCTCTCAGAAATCAGTGACGCATAAGTCGGGACTATGAAAGGAGGTGGTTAAGCGCACTCAAGCGTGGGTGGGAGGTGGGGCAGGCGGGGCCCGACTAGGTGCTTTTATAATTTTTTTTCCTTTCCTAAGTGCCAACGCTGTGAGAAATCCTTGGTGGGGGTTTGGAGCCAAAAAGGAGCGAGTACATTCTGCGGGCCTACTATGTGCGCCTAACGAGGTGCTTTTCACAAATGTCCTCATTCAATCTGCAGCAATCCTCGGCGTTCGGTGCTGACATCCTTAATGTTATCCCCGAAGACCCCTCAAGAGGACAGTTACTGGAGAGCCGGCTTTCGTGGTCCCGGACTTTAAGTGGATGCACGCACTGACCATCCCCCTCTCTCTTTTACGGACACAACTTCCATGCGACTTTCCTTGTTTAAATGAACTTTCCTTTATAAATAGCCTCTCGTTTGTTTCTTTGGTCTCTTTCAATCAAGAGCCACCCTCCCGTCGACACTGGCAGCATAAGCACAGAGGTAAACGTAGGAACCAATACAATTTTAAGTTGAATTTTGAAGACGGCGTTGGAACTGCACTTTTCCCTTCTTGCGGGCTCACCAGGTGGGCGGCGGCCCTGGCAGGGTCGGAGCGGGAGAAGCGCGGGCCGGGACTCCGGCGGCTGTCTCGGCGCCTCGGGCACGGGGGTCAGGGCCGCGCCCCACGTGGCCGCGGCCGCGCGAACTGCAGAGGCAGCCGGCGGGAGGCTCTGGGCGGCAGGCGCACGTCCCCGGACCCTCAGCCCGGCGCACATCTGCGCCGCCGGATAGCCGGGCCGGGCGGCCCCCGCTGCCCCACTCCTTCCCTTCGCGTCCCGGGCTTCGGATGTGCCGTGAGGACGATGTCCCTTCCTGCTGCCGACCCTCTGCCTCCTGCCCACGGGCGCAGCCCCTCGGCGCCGGGCGCCCGCCGCTGCCACCCGCGATCTCAAGCCCCAAGTAAGGCGCGCGTCGGGCGCGGGCGAAGCGGCCTCCCCGCGCCTCCCTGGGGTGATTTCCTTCTGAACCCCGCGAGGCACCGCGCTCTCGGACTCGGAGCCGATTCTCAGGGCTGGGCTTTCGCCTGGCACCGCGGCGCCTCCTTGCTCACGCGCCCCCCGCGCACTCGGCTCCCCCATTCCCGCCGGGGCGCAGCCCGTTCCCGGCGAGGGACTCGGTGCCCCGGCCCTTGCCCCCGCCAGCCCGAGGGCGTCACGGAGAGCCCCAGGGTCTCGCCAGCTGCTTCGCCGGCATCCGGGTGACGCATCCTCGAGGGCAAAGCGGTGCTGGAATTTGGGCATATTTACTTTGGAAGTTTGTTTTGCCCTATCTTCCGTAAGCGTTCGATTTTACCTGTTTTTATCAAAATATTAAAAGCACCCTGCATCTGCTTGATCTAACCTTTGTATATTCATTGCCTGAGTTAGAAGAAACTTGAGGGAGCTGAATCCATTTCCCGTGTTTTACTGGGAAATTGCGGCTCAGAGGAGGGCCTGTGTGCTCCGGGTCACAGAGCGCTTTCGCGGAGTGACCACTCTCTGACAGGCTCGCACACGGCGTTTCTTTAGATAGTCGCGTCAGTATCTATTTTGCCGGTGAGGGAAACTGAGGCCAGGGAGGCGCAGTGACTTGCCCGGGTCCGCTCAGCGCTAAAGGAGCAGAAGCGGAGCGGAAACCGGGCAAATCTTGCATCTCCGAGGCTGGACCTCTTTCGGGATGAAGTTTTCTTCTCTTGATCAGTTTTCTTCGGAATTTTAATTCCTTCTCAAGTCCCTCTCTTTTGAGTGCGGTGGAGGTTGAATTTTGCGCATTTGCATCAGCGGGTTTGATCTCCCCGCCTCCGGGGAGGGCGATCCAAGGCTTGCCCTTCTGGTGGCTTGTGCGCCCTCGGACGCCAGGTGCAGGACTTCGGTGGTCGGCCCACCTCCGATGACAGCTCCGGGCCGGCCTCCACCGTTGGCGGTTCGCAATTTTATTCATCGTCCTACCCACAGCAGAGCAGAGGGTGGCCTGATGGAGCGGTTCCTGGCCGGGAAGCCGCACAGTGTCCCTGAGGCGCCGCGCGGCTGCGGACACTGAGGCTCACACTCTACCGAGGCAAAAGAAGCGGTAGCTAGAGAGGGACGTCCGCGACAGGCATGGTTTCAAGTTTTGCTGCGGTGTGGCTTGTTAGATAAGGCAGGACTCCGTCTCTTCATGTGAAAGCAGAATGTCTTTCACGCCTGCAAAATCTGTGACCAATTATGTTACGTAATTACGACCAGCGAGTCTTGACAAGGTCTCTCTCCTTTCTTTTGAATCTGTCTTCATGAGTCTTTTATGACGTCGGTTCTCTAGCCTTTTGGTCCACTCTAAAAAAGTATTGAGGACCTCAGAGAGCTTTTTGAAAATGTGAATTAATGGGGATATTAGTAAAACACAAGAATACACAAGCACATGTTTGATTAACCGTAAGAGCAGCCACGTCACTACATGCCTATAGTCTCCAGAAAATTCTTCACTTTGCTTGTGAGAGACTGCAGGTGAAAGAGGGAAATATCTTAGTATTATGAAAATAGTTTTGACCTTACAGACTCCCTGAAAGGGTGTTGGGGACACCCGCAGGCTCCTGGACCACACTTTCAGAACCGCTGTTCTGTTCTGTGGGCAAACTGACTTACCCACTGCGGAGCTGGGCAGGCCGCTCAGTGGCAGGGGCGTATGCCTGCCCCGCATGCTGTAAGGGTCCCTCAGGGGCTTGGTGTGTTGAGGTTGCAAAGTGGAAGCTCTGGAATCCAGCCAACAATCAAGGGCAGCTGCCCACTAGGATTCTGGAGGACTGTGAGCTTGAGAGCTGCTTTGGTTTTCACGGTGGGTTAATCATTAGAGAGGTCTTCTGAGTCCAGGTCGGGGCCCAGACGCTGCAGGGTTTACCTTGAGCATCAGGCAGCGCAAATCTCTTCCGTATCAATACTCAAACAGAACTCTTGAGTGTTCTTTGCTATTCCTGCTGCCGACTTTAACATTGCTTCTTTTTCCCCTGGAAAGTTCTTTCCCCTTTTATCCACGTGCTTGCTCCCTTACTCGCATCTGATCTTGGCCCAAACGTCTCTCAGTGAGGCCCTTCCTGACTACCCTATTAAAGGTGATGTCACCCCCCACACCCCCCCCTGTAATTTTCATAAGGGTAGGGATTTCTGTCTGTTTTCCCTCTGAATCCCCAGTACCCAGAAGAGTGCCCGGCCATAGTAGATGCTCAACAAATATTTGTTGAATGAAGAGGGTAAAATAAAGCCAACTTTAGTAACGTTCAGTCTGGTGTGCTGAAGAGTAATCTTGAAAAACTGCTATTATCACAGGTCCTAGGAAGCTAGGATGGAGGAGCTGAGGGGTGCAGGGTTCTGGGGAGTTAGCCTGCACTACACAGTGGTTTGTACCCCTTTGTTCTGTTTCATTGCGTGGACCACACTAAAAACTCAGTTTGATTCACAGGTGACAGAACTTGTAGCCACCCATAGCCATGGATGATTGCAACAAGGTTTAGAAGGGACATGTTAATAGTACTCAGGATTTTTTTCCTGAGTACTCATCATAATGTTAAAATATATACCTTCCTCTAATAGCATGTGGAGGCCAAAGTTACAGTGAAATAGGGTAAAATAGGGTAGTGGAGCTTTTTTTTTTTTCCCTCCTTTGTGGGGACAAATAGCCCTACCCTTGAGGATATTGGTGTGAGGGAGGCAGAGGCAGTTGCTCCTGTACGGTCAGTGTGGTGCGCTGGGGACTCACTCCTGGGCAAAGGCAAGGTAAGAACTCCCTGTTCAGAAGCCCCAAAGACTCTTCCTTCAGCTTGTGTCCTGCCAAAGGCGTGCCTGGTAGGGCAGTATCAATAGCCGTCAGAATAGAACTGCACGTATTGAAGAAGCTCTACAAGGTGAGATTCGTCTCTTTAAAACACACTTTTTGAGTTCTCTTATAGTGTATGGCAAGTATTTCACCATTTGAGAATATGAATGTGAAGAAGATACAGCCCTTGGCATATAAAAAAAGGAAAAAAGCCCCTGAATTGTGTTAACCTAAAAGAAAGCATAGGAAGGTGGCATCCTGAGGATATAATGATGTCAGTATTGTATTAATATTTACTTGGGGAGATCATCTGGGATCAGAAAGGCGAGCTGGTCAGAGTCTTTCTAGATTTGGAGTCAGGTAGCACTCCTGAGCAACAGTACGACGAGTAGGGTATTCATTGAAAAAAGATATAACTCTGAATTGCAAATGAGATCTGTCTCATGTTAAGGCCACATAACGTGGTGTTTAAAGCCCAGAGCTCGGGAGCCGGCCTGTGGGTCCACCACTTAGCACAGGGCAGGTTTTTGTCCCCACCACGCCACCAACATTGTTCTTGTCTCGGTCTCCGGTGACCTCAGTGTTGCTTAATCCAGAGGTCAGTTCTCAAATTCTCTGCTTATTCAACCCACCAACCACACTTAACCCACTTGCTTACTTTCTCCTCCTTGAAGCACTTTCTTCAGCTGGCTTCCTGCTCTTCTGAGTTAACCTCGCTGCCACTTCTCATTCCCCTTTGCTGGCTGCTCTTCCTTTCCCCGGCTTCTTACGGTCAGAGGGCCCCAGAATCCATTCCTAGACCTTTTCTCTCTTGTTGACACTCAGTCTCTTGGGGTGCTCATCCAGTCCCATGGCTGTAAATAGCATCTAAATGGTGATGATGCCCTCGTTTTTATCTCTGGCCCAGGCCTCTCTCAAACTCCAGACTTGTATACTCGGCTACCATCTTGACCTGGCCCCTAGGTTGTCTGCTTGACATCTCAACTTGACAGGTGCAAAACCGAATTTCTGACCTTCCCCTCTAATCTGGTTTCACCCCTGTCTTCCCCATCTCTGTTGATGGTGACCTCATCCTTTCTTGTTTTCTGGCTTCTAGAATATATCCAGAATCTGATCACTTCTCATCAATCCTGCCACTCCCACTCTGTCCTCTCACTTGGATTATTTTGGTCATGTCCTAGTTGACCTACTTGAGTCTGCCCTCGTTCTTCAGTAGTCTGTTTGTCACAGCCACCAGAGTGATTCTTTTTACACATTAAGTCAGCTCATGTCACTCGTCTCTCAAAAATCTGGGCTAGCTCCATCTGTCTCAGCTTGAAAGCTTGGTCCCTTCTAGGGGCCCACAGGCCCTGTGTGGCCTGGCCTCCTGCTTGCCTCTTCAGTCATCCCTGTAGAGTCATGCTGGCCTTCTTGCTGCTCCTCTGACACCTTGAGGACCTTCCTGCCTCAGGGCCTTTGCACCACCCTTCCCTCTTGCTGGAGGGAATGCTCTTTTCTCAGATGTCCTTATGGCTGCCCCTCACTTCCTTTGTGGCAAGGCTTAGATGTCTTTCCAGACACTCAGTGACTTTCCTGGTCCCCCTATTTAAGATCATCCCCCACCATTGTGCCACGGCACTCTGTCCCTTTGCCAGCTTCCATGTCCTCCACAGGAATAATCACTGAAATACCTGAGGCGGGTACCTGTGTTTCACTCTCTGCTGCATTCCTAGTGCCTCGCACAGTGCCTGGCACATGAAGAAGAAATCGTTGTGTTGAATGCAGGCAGGGGACAGTCCGTGTGAAATGCTTGGATGGCGTCTGGCTCACAGTGAACGTTCAGCAACAGCTGGCTGCCCCTAGCATCATGGCTGTCATTGCATGGCCTGAGGCCAGAACATGAGCGTGTGTTCAATTTTTATAAATCTAAGCATTTTTCAGTCAAAAGATCATACAATGACCTAATTTCTAGACTAATAATAGTTGAAAAGGCAATGATAAAATAAATAGTAAAATAAAAATAGATGCATATTGAATAGACTGTTTCTGAAAAGAAGCACATGTATTTTGAAGGAGGAGGGGGCATTGTACAGCTTAAGTGAAAAACCAAACCAAAATGAACCCCACCTCCTCTATGATCCTGCAGAATGGGTTTGCTTTTCCTGGGAATTTATTTGTTTAACATGATGGTGTCCTGACAGACGACAATGAAGAGTACTATGGCACAGTGGTGGGAGGGGGATTTTAAATAGGGGTTTAATAATACCCATGGGTTTAATAATACCATTTCAGCTTGTTTGCCATGTCTCCCCCTTGGAAACTGGGTAGAAGTCCTTTGGTAGACCGTGTGGAACTTGTACAACTACATCTCTGACATAGGTCAGTGGTCCCCAGACATTGCACCAGCCCTCTTTGATCATCAACTCTTTGCTGGAAAATGAACAAACAACCAAACTAAAATTACACTTTGTAGGTGCCTCCACTTGTTTGTAGGTAATAAGTATTTTGTAATCTATTTAAAATTAACCAAAGCCATAACTGTCAATCTCAGCTTTCGATTAGCATCTAGGTAACCAGTGTTTTCTACCAGGTTGATCTAATTCTAACCAACAGTGAGACATTTGATTGCTTAATTAGCCTTGGCGTCCATTTCTTGGTAGATGTACAGTTTCCATTTGGCTTTTTGAAGTATTTAAATAACCCCAGGGAGGCTGGGCGCGGTGGCTCCTGCCTATAATCCAAGCACTCTGGGAGGCCGAGGTGGGAGGATTGCTTGAGGTCAGGAGTTCGAGAGCAGCCTGAGAAAGAGTGAAATCCTGTCTCTACTAAAAATAGAAAAAATTAGCTGGGCAACTAAATACAGAAAAAAAAAATTAGTCAGGGTGTGGTGGTGCACACCTGTAGTCCCAGCTATTTGGGAGGTTGAGGCAGGAGTATTGCTTAAGCCCAGGAGTTTGAGGTTGCTGTGAGCTAGGCTGACACCACGGCACCCTAGCCTGGGCAACAGGGTGAGACTCTGTCTCAAAAAAAAAAACAAAACCCAGGGACCTCATTACTCCACTGGGGGCAGGAGGTCCTGTTTATGATGCATCTCTTAATGTTACTTGAACAATTAATAGGTTTTTAAAATTGATCCTAAGTACACTAATTTGATCTTTACAAGTCATATGACTGCATTAAATTATCACATATACCCTGAAACTGTGTACATCTATTATGCATCAATCAATCAATCAATGAAAATGTCTTATAAACACAAATAAACATTGCCAATTAAAAGATATGTGTATTTATTTTTTCATTTATTTAACAATTATTTGTCTGATTTGTTTATTATCATAACCTTATGACAGGGGTTGTTAATTTAACTTTTACAGATGAGGAAACTGAAGTGCACAGAAGTGAAGTGGCTTTTTAAAATCTCAAGGGAGTAACTGAGCCACAGGAAGAATTGAGGTTCATTTTGCCCAATTAGTGCATTCTTGAAAAGGAGGGTGAGTAGAACTGTCATTTAAATGCTTAAAAAAATGAGGTCACAGGCTGGGGCTAGCGAGATATGTTCTCTTCGACATTTAAGAAAATTGAGGCAATATTTACAAATGGGAAGATTTTATTTAAAATCAGGATTTCTAGTTTTGAAAAGTCAGTTTTGGAGCAGCTGTCCACTGTTCCTGGGTGGCTGGTGCTGGCTGGGACTGCTTAGCCAGTTTCCTTTACTGCAAGCTGGGGGCTTGTTTGCGGCTGAACCCCTGACTGTGATCTCACCCCCAGCCCACGTGCTTCCTTGCCAGCCTTTGCCCTCATGTGAGTACGCAGTCCTGGTGAAATGATGCTCTTCTGGAAGGTGGGAGGTGGGGAGAGGAGGGGAGAAGTCTGCGAGGGTAGAGCCACTACTTCAACCAACTCCACTCCCATCTGTCTTGTATTTGGAGATTCTGTGTAATATTTTATTTGAAAATGGATTGCTGCTGCCAAGCAGTGACACACAAATGCAAATGCAATTGATCCTTATTACTGCCTACTCGCTAAAATGTATTCATAACCCCCAAATCGATCCTCTGAGGCTCTTTTGCATGCCCGGAACTTTGAAAAATTTGAGTTGCCCAGTGTGCACTTTCCCAGCTGAGTTGACAAGGTGACACTGTGCCTTATTGTTTCAACTCTCATATTGCAAACAAGTGTCCTTTTCATGGTCTACTTATGGCCACACTTTTTCTTTGCATTTTTGTAGGTGATTTTACTGTTTAAGATGGCCCAAAACAAAGTTCTGAAGTACTGTCTAGTGTTCCTAAGTGCGGGAAGGCTGTGACGTGCCTTACAGAGAAAATACATGTGTTAAATAAGTTTTGTCCAAGCATGAGTTATAGTGTTTTTGGCCGTGAGTTCACTGTTAATGAATCAGCATGATATATTAGATAAGGTGGCATCCAGCAGAAGCACACATAAAACAAGGATATGTATTGATTGCTTGATGAAAATGTCATGACCAGAGGCTCACAGGAACCTAATTCTGTATTTTCCTTAGGAAATGATTTGTTATTGTCAAATTCAGGGTTTGCGGCTGAAACTTTATAAAACATAGCTACCATGAATAATGATAATTTATTGTAGATTGAAACTCCATAATCCAGAGAAATACATTAGTTAAAAGGCTGCTGAAGTTAAAGCCTTTTCTAAAGGGAGTGTGTTCCAAATCTTGTTTTCTATAAACTTGGATTTTCACATTTCTGGGTTTCTCGATGTGTCATTCACTCCACCTGACCTTTACATTTGGACTCCTTAAGGACTGCCCAGTGCACTTCTTGTACAGTGCCTGTTAAATGGACACTTCACAAATGCCTGTTGAGGCTGAGGGACATGCAGGGGCAAAGGGTGAAATGGCCTGGCCTCCGACGAACACGCACCTCTGCTCAGCCTGGGAGACAGCTGGAAGGGAATCCGTGGAACACTGTGCAGGTCTCTGTTTTGTAAGAAAGAAATACAGGAGGACAATCCATATCCTACAGGGACAGGAGCGAGCTGAAATCAGGCACTCATTAGGACTGTGGTTTCAACCTTGGCTGTGCTTTTGGTATCGCCTCTGAGTCCCACCTGCAGAGATCCTGACGTGACCAGTCTAGGGTGGGACCCAGGCACTGGAGTTTCAAAAGCTTTGCAGCTGATTCCAGTGTGCAGCCAGAGTTGAGGGCCTCTGCCCTTGGGAACGTTGGATTTGAGATCTGGAGAAGCGGGGCCCATCAGGTCTGCCTGGGAGATGACAGCGGGCTCCTCAGGTGCCTCTCACCTGGTATCAGGAGCGTCCTTGCAGTCCCGAGACTCCCCTCTTCAACTCAGGCCCAGTTCACTGCCAGGGCAGGCATGGGGCAACTGCAGAGCTGGGGATTGCTACGGCTTTCTCGTCTGAAAGCAACATTTTGATGGGGAAGCAGGAAAAGGATGCTGAAACTTGGGCTGCGTTGAGGACTCCTGCTTTTGGTCAGGTGAATCTGCCTGGACTCAAAAGTCTAAATCCTACTTTGATAATTTTTCTTTTGCAATGTGACTAATTCATTTCTTCCCCTCAGGTTCCTGGCCTTCCCCTGCCCCTATATTATCCCTTGGTGTTGTCTCTTTTCTTTTTAGCAAAGTGAGTTGAATTCCTTCTCGTGGACCATAAAGTGAGACCCGCCATCTTACTTCTTTGGCACAATCCATGTCCCGTACACCGGTTTGGGGCTTCATCCCTGACAGCTCTAAGGAGGCTTTCCAGCAGAGCAGCGTTGTGTGCTTTGAGTTGGACCTCACTGACCCCTGTACCATCTCTGCTCTCACCAGCTGTCAGATGCTGCCACAGGGTGAGAACCTCCAAGATGTGCTCCCCAGGGACATCTACTGCTGCCTCAAGCGCCACCTAGAGTAGTACGTCAAGCTCATGATGCCCTTGTGGATGACTCCAGACCAGCGTGGCAAGGGGCTCTATGCAGACTACATCTTCAGTGCCATCATGGGGAACTGGGAGTGCAAGAGGCCTGTCTGGGTGATGCTCATGGTCACCTCCTTGATTGAAGTGGACATTAAGTCCCGGGGAGTGCCTTTCTTGTACCTGTACCTTGCTCAGGAGGCCGAGTGGCTGAGGAAGCAGACTGGGGCGGTGGAAAAGGTGGAAAAGCCATCCGCTGAATGGGCTGAACTTTTCACAGGTAAGATTCCCTTTGCATGAAGGACCTGGTGGCATTTGACGGTGTGGGTGAATCTATAGAAGATGGACCACAGGCACAACTTGTCTAGAAGTTGTCTTTGCTCAAGAATGCTATTCTGGGGATTAAAAATAAGCCTACTGGTCAGTTATATCACCTTTTTGAGTATTGCCAAGAAAGAAAACTAATATTTTCTTGTCATCCCAACAAATATTTCCTGCTTTTTAAATGCATTTTAATTCAAATCATTCATTAAGAAGCTGCTTTGAGGCCGGGTGCGGCGGCTCACGCCTGTAATCCTAGCTCTCTGGGAGGCCGAGGTGGGCGGATTGTTTGAGCTCAGGAGTTCGAAACCAGCCTGAGCAAGAGCGAGACCCCGCCTGTACTAAAATTAGAAAGAAATTAATCGGACAACTAAAAATATATAGAAAAAATTAGCCGGGCATGGTGGCACATGCCTGTAGTCCCAGCTACTCGGGAGGCTGAGGCAGAAGGATTGCTTGAGCCCAGGAGTTTGAGGTTGCTGTGAGCTAGGCTGACGCCACGGCACTCACTTTAGCCAGGGCAACAGAAGTGAGACTCTGTCTCAAAAAAAAAAAAAAAAAGAAGCTGCTTTGAGAGGCTGTGGACATGTGGATGCCACAACACTGGTTGTCAGAGGGTAGAGCCTAGTTTGAAAATGATACTGGCCAAATGATACTGTTTAGGTAACAGCAGTCCCTTTGAGATCACTATTGCTCCTCCCTCTTCAGGACACTGCCCCCAGGACAGTTCCTTTCCTAGGCAGAGTTACTCATGGCTTGTGGGTCCTACCTCTGGGCACTGGAATGTAGGTGGCTGTTCAGGAAGTTGGTTCTTCATTTCTCATAAGTGATACTTTATTAAAAGTGCCACTGTTTAATTGCTTTGGTGAAAGTTTTTGTTGTTTTAAAGTGCATTAAATACCTTGGGGGCCAATGGGAGTTACACAAGACAAAATGGGTATTCTTGTTTTGTAAATATTCTCAACGGGTGGCCTTGGGATGCTGGTCCTCAGAATTTGAGATTATTGTTAGCCCAACTGTCTTGGCCTTAGCAGATCTTGACATGCTGAACTAGGATTGTTATCTGAAGGGTATAAGGACATTTGCAGCCTAAAAATAGTGTTCCTGAGTTGATAGTGATATCTTTAGGGAATTTACTTGCTAAAATTCTGTACTATTAAAAGTGCTCATATGCTAGAATATAGTGCGTGTTTGGCACACTGGGCTTTTAGCATCCCAAGAGGTGGTTGGTTAGATGTCAGAGTCCTTTGCAAACCCCAGAGTGCCCTTTAGTCGATGCTGAGGTGTTATTTGAATGGGTGCAGCGTGAAGGATTGTTTCTTTGTTATTGTTTACTCTTGCCGATAGATGGCACTGACATATGTCAAGATTGTCTTTCTGGCTGTCACTCTTCTGTTCTTTCCAGCAGGATGGGCCATCACCAGTTTTGCCCTCCTTACCTCCAGGACCCTAACAATTCACTCTCCTGGCTGAAAAACCCCACAGAGTGAAAGCTTAAATAGTGCTTTGGGCACAGTAGCTGTACTTATAGATCTTATGAAAACTGCATTTCTTGAGCTACAGTTGGGGATGTTGGGAAGACGGGGATTTTGTGTCATTGGAGCAAATTGTCTTTTGGTTGGTTGCATAGCTCTGGGTTGATTCTCTGGAACAGTCCTGGCAGGGTGGAGGGGTGGAGGCAGCCCCTGCCCCCAGGAGCACATGGTCTGGCTGGAGAGGCAGGAAAAATTCCTCTTGGCCTCTGGTTATTAAGGGCTGGGAGAACGCAGGAGGAGTGGGAGCCAGGAGGTGCTGGCTGCAGACGAAGCCTCCTGGGGAGGAGGGGGCCAGATTCCCTGAGGAGAGGGCAGGCCTAGGGTCTAGGGATACCACGTGGGGCCTCGCTTTGTACTTTGCAGGTCTCTCTGCGTGTTCTCACAGTGCTTTGGGGCTCAAGAATGACCCATGAGGCTGAACAGAAACCCATGAGGTCTCTGTTCCCAGAGGCCAAGGCAGGAGTATGGAGGCTCAGCCAGCAGAGGCAGCTGGGGACAGTCTCCTGTTGGAATAACCCTGGAGAGGCCCAGCCGGGGGCAGAGAGCGGGCTAGCTGGGGGCGTAGAGTGAATTACTGCAGCCAGGCTGGGCTCCCAGGTCTCCTGTTTCTGATCCAGCCCTGCCTCTGAGCACTGCCCCTGCCAGACTTAGAAGTCTAATTTGGGTTCCTGCTTCCTCGTCATAAATTCCAATAAAAGCAGGAGGTCTCATGCTTTATTATTTTTTAAAATTGGCCATGATGCTGACAGGTGACTTCTCCACATTTTCCGTGACTGATTTAGAAGATACTTGAAAATAGAGATCCCGACTTTCCATTTTTCCTTGATAGGTTTGGTTTAAAATAAAGGCCTAGGAAAAAATATGTGAACTCTCTGAAAGGGAACTGTTCCTGAAACATGGGCGGGTTTATTTGTGAACACGTGGTGCAGCATCCTTACTCATGTCCTCTGCAGGCAGCTGGGCCAAGTGCGGGGCACACGCTGTCCCCCCTGCCTGGAGCCCTTCCCCAGACTGTCCCTCTGGCCAGTGGCTGATTCAGCTCACACTTCCTCAGTGAAGACTTCCTATGACTGACCCTCCGCAGTCTTCTCTGCGTCCCGTGGGAGCCTCGGCTGGGGCCCTGACCACTGCCTCCCAGCACGTACAGGCCCCTCGAGGTGGGCCACGCCCTCTTGGTCCTGGTATCCCCAGCTCCCGGTGCCGTCTGGCACATGCGAGGTGCTCCTGAGTGGCTGTTGGATAGTGAGTGCGCCGCTGCTGAGTGTGCCAGCCAGGTAGGATGTGGGAGAGTCGGATTTCAATGTGCAGAGCTTGGAAAGACCAATGGGAACAGTGAACTCAGAGGCGCCTTGGCTAAAACAGGACACGATGTGGACGTGTGCTGATGACTTCAGCTGAACGCAGCATGTCTAACAGCTGTGTGTATATAGACTGGCATCTTAAAATTCACATTAAGTCCAATCTTTTTGTGAGCAATTTGCTTTTATCCCATTCTTTTGCTTTTTTACATGGTCTCCCAACATTGCTATGAGGTGTGGCTGGGCTGAAGTGCTGAGTGACAGTGAATGCCCTCAGAGCCCGCCACAGCTATTCCTTGAATAAACCCTGTCCCTCCTTTCATAGGGGTCAACACAGATGTTGTGGGTGGACACCATCTTCATAAATTGGGAGTCTTGGTGGGCTCTTAGCTCTCCCAGGAGCGTCTTCTGCGGCGTTTCTTCACCTTGGCTGTACTTGTAGTTTCTTATCTTTTGACAAGAAGTGGAGAATGGGGTCAACTGTGTACCTGATGGCTGGCTGTGAAGTTCATGAGCTTCTAGGTGCAGACTTGAGCTCTATGTTTCCACCTGCAGACAGGCCTGCTCAGGACTTGAGTCATCTTTCCTTTTCTTGCCAGTTTTTATTTGGGACATGTTTCTTAAGTGCCCAGCGTGAGCATGGCCCTTGGTTTCTTATTTTGGAGATTCAAAGACAAAGTATGTGTTGATTCTGCCCTCCTCTGGCTCTGGGATGCCCCTCTAAAGTCCAAAGTGAACCTTGAAAAAAGAATAGGTATTTTTGTACTTGTGTCTGGATACCACACGTGCTCCTGGGGTCTGGCCATGCCTCAGCTGGATCCGACCCTGCCTGGCTGCCTCTAGGGTTGGAAAAGAAGCACTTCAAGGGCTGCAGAAGCCTAGTTTCTGGCCCATATCCCTGCTTCCTGCCCTGGTGAACTAGGCTGGCAGTAGAGAGCTCCTTTGAAACCCCAGCAGCAAGCTCTTCCTTGACACATGCTTGGTGGCTCAGCTCAAGGATACCTCTAGACTTTAGGAATAACTCCCAGCATGTCTCTGCAGGAGAGAGCATGAATTTTCCATCGCTCCTCCATAGAGTCTACCTTGCAGGTATGGGTGGGTGAGACAGAGTCTACCCCACTTGGAGGAGAGGGGGCAGAGTGAGGAGACAGGTGGGACTGGGGCCAGCTGTTACCTGGCACCCTCCAAGGAGCCAGTTGAGGTCTCAGGGGTCCAGGTGCTCTGTGGCCCAGGGATGGAGCAAGGGGGATGCCTTGGACTCTGAGGTGGTTGCCGATGGGAGAGTGCCATAGACATTATGACACTTCTTCTCTGTATTCTTTTCCTCTATTCCCCCACACTTTTTGTGCCATCCTCCCTCCCTGGACTCTTCCATGAGGCCCTTCCCTTTGCATTCACAGTCATGTAGGGCCTAAAGAGAGTGAGTGGGGCTCTGGCATCAGCAAGGGCTGTGGAATCATTGGAAGTGGAATCCTAACCTGAGAGACCTGGTTAGCCCTGTCCCGCTTCCCCCGACTCCACCCCGGTGAGGACCTTGGCTCACATCGAGCATCTGCTCTTGCGGGTGCATTGGCAGGCGAGGTTGCTTACTGCTCAGCAGAAGAGAGGCAGGTGGGTTGCTGCTGACTAACTTCCTGGGAAAAGGGCAGCTCTGGGATGCTCCGTGCTATCTGGGGCTTCAGCAGGGTCCCCGACTTGCCCGTGACCAGGCAGCCGTGTTTGTGTCTGGAATGGTCATAGACAGGATGCTGTCTGAAGAGACTGGTGGGGGTTGTTGACACAGCCCAGACCCAGAAGTGATTTTAAGATGCTGTAGAGCAACTCTATTGGATGGCCCCATAAATCTATTGCTAGGCTGATAGAAAGTATGTGTAGACATTTGAGGCAACTCATGACTGAACCTGAGCTCAGGGTCCCAATACCTGCCTGTGCACCCCCTGCTGCTGCCACCTCCCTTCCTGGATCCAGAACTTCCAAGATCTCGATGGCCCCTCCTTTAGCGCTCCCTTCCCATCCAGCCCTGACCCAGCTTCTTGAACATGGCCTGCACTTGGATGGCCTGGGGGTGACCCCACACACCTTCTCCACCTCTCCAACCTTCTCCCTTCTCCCCTTTGCTGTTGGTGTGACAATACAGAGAACAGGTGCCATTGCCTAGAAGGCAGAGAGGAGCAACCGTGGAGAATGAGAGACAGAAGGAAATAAACAGAAGAAGGGAGGCTTAGGAAAGAGATCTGACAGCACAAGACTGGAGTGTTCTGGTCTTTTCCCAAGGAGACGAAGTAGAAATCACCATTAAACCTTCAGCAGATGTGAGGGGTTGTATTAGTTTGCTAGGGCTGCAGTAACAAAGTATCACAAACTGGGTGGCTTAAACGAGTGGTCCCCAACCTTTTTGGCACCAGGGACCGGTTTCATGAAAGACAATTTTTCCACAGACCCAGAGGTGGGGAGCCTGGGGGGTGAAGGATGGCGAGTGATGGGGAGCAGCTGTAAACACAGATGAAACTTTGCTCACTCGCCACTCACCTCCTGCTGTGCAGCCCGGTTCCTAACACGCCATGGACCAGTACTGATCTGAGGCCCAGGGGTTGGGGACCAGAGGCTTAAACAACAGAAATTTGTTATCTCACAGTTCTGGAGGCTAGAAGTCTGAGAAGAAGGTGTCAGCAGGGTTAGTTTCTTTGGAGGCCTCGCTCCCTGGCTTGCAGACAGCCATCTTCTGGAGGTGTCTTCATGTCATCTTCCCTCTGTGTGCATCTCCTCTTCTTATAAGGACTCCAGTCATGTTGGATTAGGGACCACCCTAACGACCTCACTGTAACTTAAGGATCCTATCTTCAAATGGTCATATGCAGAGGTACTGGGGGTTAGGACTTCAACATAATGAATTTTGGGGATATGCAATTCAGCCCATAATATGGACCCAGGGTAAAGTTGCAAAGTTTGGGCATGGGAGGAGATTTTGACATAATTTCAAAGGTGTCTCATTGTAGGTGTCCGATTCAAGGCAAAAGCCCTGTGTAGAAGGTGTGAGTGTGAGCGGGGAGGGAGTCCAGCTGTGCTGAGTTCATGGCAGGCACTCATATTGTGGCTAATTTTCTTGTAGCAAGGTGGTTTGTGAGGATGTCACTAAAGGATGCTGTCACAGAACTTTAAGTGCTGGAAGTTATGGAATACAATGTCAAATTTAGTTGGATGCTTAGGGTGGATATGACATGGAAAGAGATGTGAGAATTGCTATTAGTTAATTAAAAATGTCCAAATAGAAGAGAATGTCATCTAGCTAGCTGGTTCTCCCTTCATTTTGTGTTGTTATTAATTTAAAATAGTGGCTACAACCTTTATGCAGAGGACACTGCCTATCATCAGATTGACCCAGTAATGCAACTTCTATGAATTTATCCTAAAAATAATTCAGCCAGTGACAGAGAAGCATGTTGGTTGCTATTAATTGCAGTGTGATTGATGAAATAAAACAAATAGAAACAACCCATGTCCTCAGCCATTGAGAACTGGTAAAATTATGGTCCATCTAGGCTGTTGAATCCTATGTGGTTATTAAAGGTGATTACGTAGATCATGGATCATAAACTTAAATATCTGTAGGAACTGGGTAGGTGGCGTGAATGAATGAAGCTGGCCTGCATTGGGAGTGTGGAGGGACAGAAAGTGTGGAAGTTTGGGGGTGAATATGCCAAGGAAAGGGGGCAGAGTCTACTCGGTTCTAGCTGGTTGTTGGCTATGTGGAAATGTAGACCCATTGTTGCTAAGACCTTCCTATTTTTTAAGAGAAACTAGAAGTCGGAATTTTTCTGGGAAATATCCTGGTTTATAAAATGTTGGTAACTACCTAAAAAAAATTCATCCATTGTACAGTACAGACATGACTGAGCTATGAGCCGGATGGGCCGTTTGGCCTACCAGTTTCCTACCTCTGATGTAGAGTGTTCAGGCTAAACCAGTGGTTCCCAAAGTGTGTCCTGGAGCAGCAACATCAGCATCACCTGGGAACTTGGTAGTAATGCAAAATCTGGGGCCCTGTCCTAGACTTTCTGAATTAGAAATTCTCAGGGGTGGGGCCCGGCAGCCTTTGGTCTCACCTGCCCTTCAGGTGATTCTGATGCACACTCAAGTCGCAGGACCACTGGGTCCCCATTCTTGGTGCCTTCTCTGTTCCCTGTTCTTGTATTGCCTCCGCGAGTTGCCTCAGGTTCAGAAGACTCTCTCTTTTCCTGAATTCATGGCATCCGCTGTCCATACCTCCACTGGGAAGTTGCTCATTCGCTGCCTCGTGGTGACTTGAATTTTCACGCTAATGGTCACTTAATTCCTGTACTGATGTTTAACTTACCAGGTGTTTGTTTTGTTTCCTGACCTAGTATATAAACTAGAGAGCAAGGTTCTTGATTTACCTTTTTATTTTTTCTTCTTTGGTATGGGTTTAGCATAGTGCCTTGCACTTGTCTGTGATAATTGCTGGGTGTTATTTGGGGGTAGTCGTTTTCTAGTTGCTCAGTCTGGCCATAACGTGTTAAACAATCGAACAACAGCGTTAACTCTGCTGACTGTTTCCATCTTCACCCTGACTTTTTTGCTAATCCTCCCAGAGTATTTTCTTCCTGCCACCAGGGCAGAGATGCTGGCTACACAATAATGTCAGTGTGCCTCTCCCATCTTCCTGGTGGGTGACTCCTGAAGCAGAGAAAGTGCCAGTTAAGCACACCCTGGGGGCAACAGTGGGTGTGTGCCTCACAGGCTGTGGGGGCCCCGGGAGCCCTCCCTTCCTTGCTAGTGGTGCTTTCGGATTCTGTGGTGCAGTTTCACAGCGGCTCTCCAAACCAGTCCTGAACTTTGGGGAGCCCCAAATTGAGTGAACAGCCTGAACATGAAGGCTCCCCCAAGGCCCTTCCTTGCTGACAGCAGAAGTGATGGACACTCCGCAGGTGGGCTGGATTCTGGGCACGGCCAGGCCGGGCCTGATAGGCTGACGTTTCTCCTGCCTCCTGCTCTGGGCTGTCGTGGTGGAATAGCTGCCTGGGAGCATGATTGACGGGGGAGAGGTATAATTTTCTAAATGTTACCCGGATTACTTTAATAAGCATACTAGAATTTGAGCTGGAATTTCAAGGGAAGGCTAGGACTTAGGTAGCAAAGACAGAGAGAACTATTCCAAATGGGCCAACCGTGCGGGCAAACCTGGGGGCACGCACACTGTGCTGACCACACGGTGGTGGGCAGGGTTGGCTGCGCAAGCGTCTGTGTCAGGTGGGATGGGAGGTGATGGTGGAGGGGGCTCAAGTGTGAGTCTGGGAAACCCAGCTGTGCTTTGTGGGCACAAGGGCAGCAGAGATGCAGTTTTCAAGGGGGAGGGAGAGCGCAGAGCATGCTGCAGGGAAAGGTGCCTGGACGGTAAGTGTGGCGGGGTAGGGCAGGACACTCGTCAACCCTGCAGTGGGGCTGCAGTTCACGAGCCTCAGCGTGTCAGGAGGAAGACACGGAACCCAGACAGCCGGGGAGTGAGATGTTCCACTTTCATCCAGTTGCTCTGTGTGTGGGCTTGATCGTGATCATCACATAGTTCGTTGTACAAGGGAAAACCTGATATGGATGCTGATCATGGATATTGAAGAAATATTGAGATAAGGGAAATGCCAGAAACAGGTTGGAAAGGATAGAAGCCATACAGTTTACAGCCATTTGGGTGAGCTGCTCACTGCTCATGTCTCATGGCCCCGTCACAAGACCACAGGCGGGTAAGCATGTGCCATTGGCTTTACTGTGCTTTTGGTTCTTCATGTGATTCAGCATAGTTTGTTACTCTTAAAGCTTGGTTGTCTTGTCACACTTTTTTTTTTTTTTCTTTTGAGACAGAGTCTCACTCTGTTGCTTGGGCTAGAGTGCTGTGGCATTGGCCTAGCTCACAGCAACCTCAAACTCCTGGGCTCAAGCGATCCTCCTGCCTCAGCCTCCCAGAGTGCTAGGATTACAGGCATGAGCCACTGCGCCTGGCCTTGTCACAACTTTTAAAAATGTAAAGGAAAATTATCTATCAAGTCAAAAAATGGAGTTCTCTAGGGAGGGGCTGAAATGGTCTGGAAGTGCTTAGTAGAGGCTGGATGTTCATCAGGCTTTGGAGACGGAGAGACTAGTATTTATTTTGTATTTATTGTTACCCTGGCACTGCATGCACGGGAGTTGGGGGATTTGGGGAAAGGAAATTTATTTCTCACAGTTCTGGAGGCTTGAAGTGTAACAGCCCCCAAGAACACATTGCAATAACCCCTATGTGTTTTTTATAATCCTCTCCTTTAACTAACTACTTGACCTTTTGAGTTGTTTCCCAGAAATGGTGAATTTTCTGCAAGACAGAGGAACTGAGATGCTGAAGGCCCCTGGGCAGACTTCCTGATGGCAAGACTCAGCAGCCCCCCAGCCTGCCCCCAACGCATGTAGCCCCTTGTTAGTTATACCGCAACCTTCCCCAAGGCATGTGGCTCCTCCTTTCAAAGCCTATGGTCTCCATTAGTCAGAGAGACAGATTTGAGACAGCTTTTCCCATACTCCCAGCAAGACGTCTGTCCTATTAAAAATTCCTTCTTTCTTGGCAATCCTCAGGGACTCAATATTTGGATCTTTGTGCGACAAGCAGCTGGACCTAGGCTGAAACACCCCTGCGGTTTCAACAACAGAAATCCAAGAGCAGGACGAGCCTCTCTCCTCTGCTTGCAGACACTGTCTTTTGCTGTGCCTCACATGGCCTTTTCTCTGGAGCTCTGGGATCTCTTCCTCCTTTATAAGGTCACAGGGCCCCATCCTTATGACCTCATTTAACCTTAAATACCTCCTTAAAGGCCCTGTCTCTAAATAAGGGGACATTGGGTGTTAGGGTATCAATGTGACTTTTTTGGGGACACAATTCAGTCCATAAGAAGAGGAGATGGATGTCCTCAGCCCTCAGAAGTCAGGGCAGGAGTTAAGCTATTTGAAAAGGAGAAAGAGTGGTCGGGAGACCTGGCCAAAGAGAGAAGAAGTCTTGGTGTCCGTCTGGGAGGTGGCAGGAAGAGAAGAAAGGAGGGGCCCAGTTGGCCGTGCGCATTCTTCTCGGCTCTCCGTGTGCGCTCCTGGCAACTGGGATTGTCATCGTTCACAACACGATGCTTCTTCAGGTTAAGATGTCACTGAAGATCGGTTTCTCTGGTCCTCATGCTTGAGTCCTTTTGCTGAGAAGAGCTCAAGTTCCAGTTTTGAGAAGCACTCTCCCTCCCAAAAAAGCAGATCTTGATGTCCAAGAAAGCGTGTGGAAGCTTTAGCCCCCAAGTGCGGCCACATCCATTAACATGACAGAAAACGCAGCAGGACTTTCATCACCACCTTGTGTTGAGGGGCCAGTCTAGGCTCTTCCAAGGTAATAGTTCCCCTCAGGTAAGGGAGGAGGGATTTTATTTATTTATTACAATTTTTAAATTTATTTATTTTTTATGACAATTCTTTTATTAAAAGTTCTGAGAACAGAGTAGAGAATGTCTGTTCTTCAAGACGTCTTTAACTTGAGGTCTCATCCTGAGGGCAAGGTTTATTTTTTAATTTTTTTTGAGACTGTCTTGCTCCGTCACCCAGCTAGAATGCAGTGGCATCAATGTAGCTCACGGCAACCTCAAACTCCCGCGCTCAAGCGACTCTCCTGCCTCAGCCCCCTGAGTAGCTGGGACTACAGGTGAGCACCACGATGCCCAGCTAATTTTTATATTTTTTTAGTAGAGATGAGTCTTGCTCTTGCTCGGACTGGTCTCAAACTCCTGCCCTCAAGCGATCCTCCCACCTAGGCCTCCCAGGGTGCATCCTGTACGCTGATTACCTGGGAAGCACGTGGAAGGGTCACTGTCCGAGGTTGTATGTCTGCATCTGTACCTGGGGAGAACGAGACAGAAAACGCCTCAGGGTCAGCAGTATTGTCAGGTGCCTTCTAGGGGGTGGCCAGCCCCAATCTCCTCCTCCCCACTCTGACCCAGCTCTCCTGTGCCAGGGAGAATTCCCTGCTTTGTAAAATTCCTTGAATCGAGTTTCTTCCAAAAGTTGTTCTGGTGCAACTTTCTCTAGTGATGTGCACCTCAAATAAATTTGGGCCTCCCGGCACGCTCTCCCCCACTCAGGGAGAATCACATTGCACATTAGTGTATCAGAGGCTGAGAAGTTCTGGAAAAATAAAACTTGTTGAAGTTTTTAAGCCTTCATTTCCCCCACTGACTTTCATTAACATCCATGGATCTCATGAATTTGTTAGCTGGCAGTATTGATCGTTCCTGTCGGGTCCTTTATGTAATTGGAACCCACTGGTATTGGGTCTGCCTGTGTGTCCCCAGCCCCTCCCTGCCCCACTCTCGGCTTCTTCAGCTATTCCTCTTGGTCTTCAGCTATCTTTCTTGGTCACTGTCATGGAAGAAAGAGTTCCAGGTCGCATGTGTCTCTCTTCAGGCAGTTCCCCCGGTGTGATCGGATGGGGGCCGATTTGGGCAGGACTGTCCTCCTCCTTCTCTTTGGACATTGTCCAGGGATCTGAGTTTTCTTTTTCAGCAGCCGTATCCACGTCCTTACATAACGAACACAGAGGTGAGGGCTTGCCAGCTACGGACAAAAGAAATAAGATGGCAGCGAATGGTTGCCTTGGCAGTGAACTTAAAAGGGACCTATGTTTTCTCCCCGCTCTTTCGGGTCATCTTTGCTCTGAACCAGACCCTCCTGCAGCAGGAGAGCCTGCGCGCGGCCGGTCTTCAGAGGATCTCATCAAGCACTGTACCTGCGGGGACCTCAGCTCTGTCATCTCAGCCGTGACCGCGCCCAGGTGAGCGCCCTTATCCTCTGTTCAGTGCACATTTCATTACAAGAGTGAAGACATTACCTGCCAACACCTGGATACCCTGTGTACAAAGGATGGAGGCCTTGAAGGGCTCTAAAAATAAAATGGGACAGATTTAGACGTCATCGAATGAGGTGCTGCAGTTACTGAAGGCTTTCTTTATGAACCTTTTGGGAATGGGGAGGGGCACCGATGACGCTTAATTCCAAGGCCCCAGCTGTAGGGTGAAGAAGCTTCAGAGGATTCAGCAGCAGGCAGCGTGAACCAGCCTTGGGAGAGGGGAAGGGATCTGATTCCGATGGCCTCCTGGCTGACTTAGGTGACTCTTTTGGGAAATGATGGAGTAGAACTTTGGCTGTGGCTTCAATGGCTTCTAGGAACATGTGAGTGTGATGTGACTGTTCATGTGTTCACGGGATTCTTGCAGGGCTGGCATGTGGGAGCGGGGAAGGCTGCCAGCATTTGCAGACATGGATCATTCCATCCTTCAGCACTGCAGGATGAGTGTGGCCGAGCTGGTGGAGTGTGTACCCCCGACGGGCCTTTACCCGTGGGCCATCGAGGACAAAGCTGGTCAGGCCTCAGAGGAGTGCAGCCTCCCTACAGGAGGGAGGTGGGATGGACCTTTTGTCCCCAGGCACGAGGATGCTGGGGAGGAGAGAGGGGAGCTGGTGAGTGTGCGCGAGGCTATTAGGTGTATATTAGCTCTGGGGACCCAGCCGTAAGGAGATGTGCGTGAACGTGAGAGATGAGGAAGGGACAGCAGTACTGGGGGAGGGACAGTACAGGCTGAGTCCAGTATCAGCCCGGAGGGTGACATTTCATTCAGGAAGTAAGTGTCAAAAGATGCAATGAGTGTTCCAGAAAATCTAGAGTGGGAGGAAGTCAAACGAAGGCAAAAGGAAGCAGGAAGAAAGGCGGAACGAGAAGCACGTTAAAGGAGGAACCGTGGAGTTGATGGTGGGATGATTCGTACCTGCACTCTCAGTGGGGGCGGGGGAAGAGGAGAAAGGTCAACATCAACTGGGAAATTGACATTTGAAGCAGCAGAAAAAAGTTAACGTGGGCAGAGGATTTGGAAGTTATGTGGGCAAAGGCGAGGCTGATGGAGCCACAGGAGGGATGTCTTGTGCGTTTCTCACCTGGGGCTCCTCCAGGCCTGTCCTGCCCACAGGGCCCGGCAGGGGCGTGGGGTGTTGGGGAAGTGCGGCTGCTGCGAGTGAGGGCCAGGCTGGCCGTGGGGCAGTGTTGCAGGCTTTGGGTGACGTCTGGAATTTAGAAGGTGGAGCAGGATGGCAGAGGGAGCAGGTCACCCCGTACTTTTGGGGTTGCCTGTGTGGTCAGGCTGGTGCAGAGGGGGTGCTCTGCCAAAGAGGAGATTTTGGGGAATGGGCAGGAGGATCTGACATAAAAATCCTGATTTTTTTTAAAAAGATGACAGAATAGAAGATGAAGGCTGTTGGTTTGAAAATGAAAGAATGTCATTTCAAGGAAGTAGTGAAAGGAGATCTGTTATCCATAAGATGGATGTTAATGACTATGTTACAGAGTGTGAGGACTTTAAAAGGTTTCTGAGAAGCTACTGGAAGTAGGGGAAGCAGGCAGCGTAGATGTTGGCCAAGGTTAACCTTGTCAAGTCCTGGGTAGAGGATGCAGTATGCACCTGGGCGGGTGGGGAGGCCGAGGTTTGGGAAGTCAGACCGCCCAGAGGGTGGGGAGGAGACGCAGTGTGCCTGCCCCACCTGCTGCCGCTGGGCTGCAAGAACCACCCCGATTGTCACAGTTTTGGTGTACTTGCATCCTGCTGTTAGCCAGACACTGAAACCTGCTACCACCATGTACCAGAGTCAGGTGAAATATTTGCCCGGAGGGCAAAGGACACTGGGGACAGCCAGAGGGAGAAATAGGAAGTGGAGAAATAATGAAAATGTAAATGTATAGGATTTATAAAACAGTTAAATGTTTATAGAAATTCCATGTTTGTGGTTGTAGAATCATAATTATTAATTCTAAAATACGTAACTATATAAAGCTATTTTTATTTAAAAAAGCATGTGTGAATCAAACAAGTTAAAACTATGGATGTGCTACGCAAACATATGGTGCACTTGTATAAACACATGGCATCAAGCAGAATCATTTAGATGGAACAGAAGCGCTGTGTTAAACAGCATGGGAGTTCACACAGAGCACTTCACTTAATGTTTTTTCACTTTGGTTGCAGAGAATGATATTATAGCAGATAGGAGATTCCAAGAATGGTGTATCCTCCTCAGTCTTCTCCTGACAATGTCTTGACCATCTAGGCTGGGGGATTTGATGCTCCAATGAAGTAACTTTGTTAAAACTCTGTTGCCCGTATTTTATTTTTTTCTCTTTATTTTGGCGGAGGTTCCCAATTTTATTAATGCCACGCTACCACCTCAGGAGCTCATCACTGCTCAGGAGATCCACAGCTACTTCCACCAGGAGCTGATCTACAAGCAGAACGAGAGAATGGGGAGGTGGGTGAGGGCCCTTTTGGAGGAGTTCCCTGACAAAGGCCTTTGGAGCTGGTGAGTAGTAGGTCACCTCTGATTAGACGCTGGGGTCTGATGCTTCTCCCATGAAGGGAATGTGGAGGTGAGCTCCTTCAGGGCTTGTGTTGGCCAGAAAGTGAGATGAGGGGGTGGGGTGACACTTCCCTTGACTTATTTCAGTTGCAAAGTGGCTCCTGCTGGTGCCTGAGCATCCAATGTGGTTGAAATGTTGCTAGATGGGCTGGTGCATGTGATGTCACCCACAGCTGTCTGCATGTGGCTTGTGACACATGAGCCAGCTGGGAAGGCATTTTTGTCCTCCTAACTCTGTACTTAATCCTAACTTCTTCCTGGAACGTTTCACTTTGAGAATTTCACTGAAATTTGTTTCTCTTCACTCTCCTACTTGACTATGAGCCTCCCAAGTATAAGGCCAGGGGCTGACACATCAGTTATTATTAACTATTAATAGCACATATGGAGACAAAGTGGGCAAATTATTTCCTTTTGTTGGCTTTTCGAAGTAATTTCTCTCTTCTTGAGTGATTCTAATAAAGAATTCTTTGCAGTCTCAGGAATTAAGGACAGAAGTGCCATTGGGCTGGATTTTTTCTTTCAGATTCTTCCACTAGCCTCATAAACTTGGACAAGTCACATCCCTCAGTTTCTTTACCAGTAAAATGGGGGGTGGAGAGAAGCACTTCTGGAATGGCAGAGTCAGGGCCTCCAGAAACCTGCTCCTTCACAACAGCAATGAGAACACTGGAAAAAAATGATCAAAGTCAACTTTCTCAAAGCTCTGGAAATTAACTAAAGGCTTACAACTATCCTAGGAGTGTTTATTTAAGAAAACTCATTGAATTTTGGGAAGAAGAGTGAGCTTTGTGGATTTTAACTTGTTATATTCTCATCCCCCTTGTACCAGCTTCACAGTAGCCTTGAAAACCAACAGCCTTGGAACTATGGTAGCTGTGAAAACCAGTTGCCTAACAGTTCCTAAAAGGAGCAGAATGGGTTCAGCGTTCCTCCCAAGGCTAATTACTAATTACATCACTATTTGACCTGCCTGATAGCTCCCTGAAAATTCCATTCTCAAGCTTGTCTTCATTTGACCTGACTCTGAACTTGCCCTGTGCGAATAGCTGTATCCTAGGGCGTTTGTTGAAAACAATTAATGGCAGTTGTTTAACATCATAGCTGCCTATTGCTAAGACAGCAATATCAGCTGGGGCTTACAAGGGCCGCCCAAAAAACTTAAAAGGAAAATGGAAATGAGATGCCCCATAGGGGATTTTGAAAAGCTCTGACATATTTCTGGGAACCTAGAAAGCCATGTGCTTGAGAAGGACTGTGCACTTGCCCAGGAAAGGCCTGAGAAGGTCCTAATCTCTCACCTCTGGCTGATCTTGAGGCTGTGTGTAAGCAGAACATGAAAGCTAAGGCAGCATTGTAAACTGACTGCTGGGGCATCGAAGGCATGTCTCCAAATGCACATAACTCCTTGGCAAAGGCTGGGAGGTTTACTGGTTCAAGGTATTTAAGGAAATCTCTGTTCAGCCATAAGCTGACCACAGCAAAGAATACAGGCTTTACAGAATAGGTCCTGAAAAGCCACTAGACAAACAAACAGCAACAATGCACTCTAGGAAGAGGGGAGAAGAGATGTGATTTCCAGAGATAGTATGTTATGTTATTTAAAATGTCTAGTTTTCAACAAAAAATTATAAGACATGGAATGAAACAGGAAAGTATTGCTCATACTGAAGAAAAAAAAGGAATTAATAAGAACTGTCCTTGGGGAAGCCCATATGTTGGACTTACTAGACAAAGACTTTAAATCAGCTATTATAAATATGTTCAACAAACTAAAAGAAACCATGCCTAAAGAATCAAAGGTCAGCTAGAAGTAGTTATAGAAGATGGAAAGAAAAAAAAATAAGACAGAGAAAAATATAATAAATTAAAAAAAAGGATTAAAGAAAAGTATGAGATTATCTCACCAAATATAGAATATTAATAAAGAGAAATTATAGAAAAAGAAACAAATAGAAATTCTAGAATTGAAAGTACAGTAATTGAAATGAAAAATTCACCAGAGGGACTGAATAGTAGATTTCAACTGGAAAAAGGAAAAGGAATCAACATACTGAAAGACAGTTCAATTGAGATTATTCAGTATGAGTAATAAAAAGGAAAAAGAATGAAGAAAAGTGAATAAATCTTTAGAGACCTGTGCAACATCCTCAAGTGTACCAACGTGCACTTAATGGAAGTCCCGGAGAAGAGGAGAGAGTAAAAGGGAATAGAAAGAACATTTGAATAAAAAATGCTTGAAAATGTCCCAAATTTGGTGGAAAACATTAGTCTGCACATCCAATGAATGAACGCTAAGTTGTATAAAATCAAAAAGTTCTTCACCAAGACATACAGTCAAACTGTCAAAAGCCAAAGAACAGAATCTTGAAAGAAGTAACAGCAAAGCAACTTCTTACATATAAGGGAACTTCCGTAAGATTAACAGTAGATTTCTCATCAGAAGCCCTGGAAGCCAGAAGGCTGTGGGGGGACATATCCAAAATGCCAAAATAAAAAGACTATCAACAAACATTTCCACTTCCAGTAAAACTGTTCTTCAACAATGAAGGAGAAATATGTTCCGTGTAAGCTGAATAGAATGTGTATTCTGCTGTTGTTGGATGAAGTAGTCTATAATGTCAATTAGATAAATATGGTTGTGATGCTTTTTAGTTCAGCTATATTCCTTATGTGATAATTCCAGAATTTTTATCATGTCTGAGTTTGGGTCTGATGCTTGCTTGGTTTCTTCAGACAGTTATTTTTCTTGCCTTTTAGCATGCCTTGTAATTTTTTATTGAAAGCTGAACGTGATGTATCTGACAATGGAATGCTAATCTGCCTTGGAGATGGGATGTGTTTAATGTTTTGCTGTGGTCTGAATATCCCCCAAAATTCATGTGTTGAAACTTTATCCTTATGGTGGTCGTGTCAAGAGGTGGGATCTTTTGAAAAGTGATTAAGTCATGAGGGCTCCACCATTATGAATGGATTAGTGCCTTATAAAAAGAAGGAACTAGTTTAGGCTCATTTTTGCCCTTCTGCCTTTGGCCATGTGAGAACACAGCATTTGCCCCTCCTGCCACGTGAACACTCAGCAAGAAGGCCCTCACCATGCCTTGATATTGGACTGTCCAGCCTCCAGAACTGTGGGAAATAAATTTCTGTTATTTATAAATTACCCAGTCTGTGGTGCTTTGTTATGGCAGCACAAATAGTCTACGACATGTTTGCTATAACTCTAGGTGCCAGAGGTTTCAGTTTCCTCTACTGTCATTTTTTGTCTCTTCTGTGATCTTTGGGTTTTCCTAAGGACACTATTAAAATAAAGTCTGAGTCTTGCGGCTCTTTGGGCTGTAATCTGCTGTTATTTCCTGGAGTTGTGTTGATGAAGTGCTAAAGCGAAGATAGCGCTTCATGAACACTAGGCTATAATAAAAAATATGGACAACAATAAGTTTTGGTGAAGATGTTGAGAAATTTGTACCCTCATATGTGGCTGTTGGGAATGTAAAATGGTGTAGCCATTTTTGAAAACTATGTAGCAGTTTTCAAAATTAAACATAGAGCTATCATTTGACTCAGCATTTTGATTTCCAGATATATACCTGAGAGAACTGAAAATATATATCCACACAAAAACCTGTGCATGAATGTTAATAGCACCATTATTCATAATAGCTAAAAAGTAGAACCGATTCAAGTGTCCATCAACTGGTGAGTAAAAGGTGGTATATTCATATAACGGAATATTATTTGGCCATAAAAAGGGAAGAGGTGCTATACTATAACATGGATGAACTGTGAAAACATTATGCTAAGTGAGAGAAGCCAGTCATAAAATTCCACGTATTGTATGTACCTTTATATGCAATGCTCACAACAGGCAAATCCACAGAGACACAAAGTGGATTGGTGGTTGCCAGGGGCTGGGGCAGGGATGATGAAAATATTTTAAAATTCGATAGTGGTTGTGGTTGCATGACTTTCTGAATATATTTAAAAAATCACTGAGTTGTATACTTTAAAAGGGTGAATTTTATGTGATACGAATTATATTTAAATAAAGCTGTTACAAAAAATGAGGTGTTTGGCTTCAATATCTTGTTCACTGAGAAGTTCTACCACAAAACAATAGCAGTGTGTGTGTGAGCGGTTTCCCCCTTCTGTAAGTCTCATGTCCACGTCTGGATTGTGCATATTTGAACTGTGCCTATGTCCGTCCTGCCTCAACAAACGGCTTTCTCTAACAAAGCTGTTAGCCAGGGCTCTTGAGGCACCCTGACAGTGGTGCAGGTTTGGGAAGCCCCCGTGGCTCATCATCCCTTGGTGGGAACGTTAACAAATAGAGCCGGTGGCGTTGTCCCAACATCCGGCCCCGGGGGAGGCGCAGACGGAAGGCTCCTGGGCGCTGGAGCGTGGAGAGCTACTGCGTGCAAGGCCGCCAGCGCCAGCGAGAATGGGCTTTCGTTTTCCACTCCTGCCGGACTCAGTGGCTCTCCCAAAAGCTTCCCGTATGCCTAGTGTCGGGGTAATGGGGCGCTGGGAGGAGGGGAAAGGCTGGGCGGCGTAGCTTGGTCTGAGCAGTGGGACACCCCCCACCCCCCTTAAGGGTTGTGCGGGGCAGATGGCCTTGCCAGATTCTCAGGGCTCAGTTCATCACACTGATGCAGCGCTAGGTGGGGGCCTGCCCGCCCCCGCACCTTGGGTGTCGGGAGTCCCAGGATGCTCTTTCTAGGGCCGAGTTATTTTCCCGGGGCTGCTTTCCGTCCCTGCCTTCTGAAGGCTAAGTTGAGCAGAGGGAACTACAGACATTGCTTGCAAACCTTTACTTTCGGCATTTTAAAACTTAAAAAGCTGTGTGATTAGCAAACTTTTAATTGCAAAATGAAGATAACGAAAAACTGAAAGCACCAGAGCTTTATAATAAAATAAATAAAACAGCAACTTTTGTCATGAGGATCTGGAGTTGAAATGTCAAGATGAGAAATGGAGCTCACCTTTGGAGTAGGAGAAAAATTGAAGTCAGAGGTGCTAAGTGGATACTAAAATCATTTGTTCTAAACTGCCAGTCCCTCATTCTCAAATAAATGAGTAACCTAGGGTGAGTGCTGAAGACAACACTATTTTTCCCCCCTTGCTCAGGTGTGGATTTTAAATCAGCTCATGCTGATTTTCGGCTGCTGGTTTGCCAGGGGTACACCACTGTGGCCTTAGCCTTCTGCCCCACCCAGATTTCTAGATCACAGCTATAGCCCCTGTGCGGGCATCTGTTTCTAGTTAGAATCTGGTCCAGGCTGCAGGGAGGAGAGCGGAGGAGGAGGGGAAATGTTTCGCCAAACTTCTCCACTTGGGGTGAGGACTCTGGCCCCTCTGCATTGTGGGAAAGCCCTAGAGTGAAGGATGATGTGAGGGACAGTGATTGCCAAGAAACATCAGGCAGAACAAGCCATCTCCCAGGTGCCCGAAAGTCCTCTATGCAGAGACCTCTCAGAAAGGCAGATACTGGATTAGGTTGCCTTTGCTTTTTCTAGAAAGTGGTGATTGGGTAGCAGCTACCTCTTCATTCCCGACAGCAGGCCTGTTTCTCCATAGGGCACATTTGCATTTCTTCCCACAGCTGGAAACTCCCTCATTTCCACCACACCAGTGCCATCCCCCTGGAGGACCCTGCAGAATACATATCACTTCTTCTGGGAAGTCTTGCCAGGTTGGGGTTTGATGTCTAGGCTCTCTCCTTAGCTGTGCGACTCCAGGCAACTTGCTTCACTGTTCTGATCTTCAGTGTCCTGTTTCTGAAATGCTGCTCATCCCGCCCTGCCTGCCTTGCAGGACTGTTGGGAAGCCCGATTCTGGAGCTCTCTGGAATTGTACGGTGCTGGACAGATGGGAGGGGGACTTGGCAGGGTAATTTCCTGGTCCTGGGGTGTGTGTTTGGGAAGTATATTTAGTGGTCCTGGGAGTTGTAGCAATTCTGATTGTTTTTCTCACCGCAGGTCATTTCATGGGCAAGAACACGGTGCTGGTAGATGTGCGGCACAAAGGCTGTGAGGTAGAGCATGCCCCTGCTGGACACCCCATCAACAAGTAATGCTCCCGTGCTTCTATCCTAGTTGGGGAGCCGCTAGGGGAGCTGGGACCCCTGCAGGGCTGCCTGGCACCAGGGTGGGCTGCTGTCCTGGGGGCTCCAGAGGACCCCTGGACGGCCATTTCCCCCAGGCTTGGGAGAGGTGGTCACTAGATGGGTGCCCAGCATCGCTCAGCTGGCTTCATGTGGCTGGGCTGTGGCAGCACCACCCAGCCGGGTGCACACTTTGAGCTACATGCAGTGGCATGATCGTAGTTCCCTGCAGCCTCAAACTCCTGGGCTTACCCAGTCCGTCCTGCCTCAGCCTCCTAAGTAGCTAGGACTATAGGTACATGCCACCATGCCCAGCTAATTTTTTGAAAAAACTTTTTGTAGAGACAGGGTCTTGCTATGTTGTCTAGGCTGATCTCAAACTCCTGGGCTCAAGTGATCCTTCCACCCTGGCTTCCCAAAGTGCTAGGATGACAGGTGTGAGCCACTGTGCGTGGCCTTCCTTTGCAATTTGAGGATTTCTCTTTTTTTATCCTTTTTGCCCAACCTAGGTCTTTCCCTTTTTCGTTTTTTTTTTTTTTTTTTTGGTCATATACCTCCTCCTTTTCTCAAACAGGGCCATTAATACGAACTGACCTCTCAGGTTCTGTCATGTTGTGGGTCAGAAGTGAGGCCCGCCTCTCACAGGTAGAAGATTTATCAAGGCTGGATGGGAGCAGAGGAAATCAGTTCTTACACGTGCCAGTCAGCTGCACCCACATCCCTGGAGGAGGAAAGACCCAGACATGGCACATCCACTGCTCTCCTTCCTCAGGCAGATGGGAACTTGTGGCCCTCACTGCCCGCATCGGGAGACAATGGGATTGACCTCCAGTGGCTGGAATTCTTCTCTTACTCCCCCACTCCCTGCCCCACCACCAAACCCTCGACAAAAAGTTGTTGTAGGAAGAAACTTGGTCCTTCTAATACTTATTTCTTCACTGGAAGAGGTTTCTGGGGACTATAGTCACCTTTAGGGGAAAACTAGAAGTCAGTTTGAGTTTCCCATCAGCTGTGGAAAGATGTATTCCCTTTGGGGAAGATGATTTAAGGCCAGCCTTGAGAGCCTCTGTCTGAATAGAGCCCTCAATAGGGTTCAGGAGGGATTAACAACAGGGTTAAGGGCTACTTCAGTTGTTTTAAGCAAATGGCATTTAAATGTTTCCACTCCTCTGTAAATGCTGTAATCTTCAGTGGCTTTCTTGACAGTGCTGACCCATTGTTGTTGGGAAAGTGCAGTAATTAACATATATGCAGTTTAAAAAAAAAAAATCTTAGGTTTTTCTCCCCAGGGCTAGGGGATTTGGAGAGAGTACAGGGAGGCTGTGTGAGGGAGAAACAAAGGCATCAAGGTGATCCATTCTCAGGTGGCCTGGAGAACCAAGTAACTCCTGCCCTAACTGGAGGGCTTGAACTTTCAGGTTATCCGCCTGTCCTGAGGCCCTGGGCTAGGAAGATACAGGGAGTGTCCCAGTGAAGGGAGGAAAGTCCCTTGAACTTGCCAAGTGGGTTCTTCGCTTCACACGGGGAAGAATTCTAGAGCTAGACAGACAATAGATCCTACTCCACAGACAGAGATGGGGGTCTTCCAAAGCAGGAGGGGCACCCCTTGTGGGGCAATGGCAACGTTTTTATGTGTTCAAAAACTCCATTAGCTGGAGGCCAGCACTGTTTTGACATCAGGCCATAAAGGTTACTCATACACTGCTGTCACAGAAAGGTAAGCACAGTTTGTAAGGCATCCGGCTTAGTAATTCATCCTTCCTCAGTTGGTCCTGGCTTAGTGACATGTTGGCGACTTCCTTGTTCAGTGTGGTTAGGGTCTGGTGTGGGTCAAAATGGCTGCGCTCAGGCTCTCTGGAACTTCCTATTTTGCCTTATCCCTACATTAGTAAGAGCAGAGGAGGGCGACAGGCTGTGTGACCCTCGTCCAAATACCTCCTCCTTCGCCCCTGTTTACAGAGAGAAGAGTAAAAGGCCCTTGACACAGCCCTCCCTGTCTGTCCTCTTTGTGCCACCCAGAAGCCCACCCCAGAAGCACTGGCACTGGAAGCCATGTCTGCGGTGCACTCAACGCTGCCCCCTCATGTGTCCCTGCCCGGAAGTGCTGACCTGTCTGGGGAGGATGAGCAGAAGTCCCGGAAAAAGCAGAGGCAGCCACAGCGGAGGCAGCGACTCCGACTCTGACTCCGACTCCGACTCCGACAATTCAGCTACCTGTGGGTCCGCGTGGAGGAGAGGTGAGGCGGGTGGGCTGACCAGGCCGGCCTCCGCCCTTACCCTGGGAGTGCGGTGTGAGCAGACCCAGGAACGCCCCTCACACTGGTGGGGATAGGAGCCCCCCTCGTGGAGCAGCCTTTCCCTTTCCTCATGGCCCGTGGCTCCTGTCCTCTGTCCACTGCGACAGAGAAGAATCCGGATTTAAGGTAGTTCCTTCAAGCCAGAGCAAGGGCAACATGTTTATACTTGTTAAAGAACCAATGTGGGGGTATGGATAGGTCTGTTAAAAGTAGAAAGAGGCTGGAATACAGGTTGCAAAGAACCTAAATTCTCCAGCCCCTTTTCCACTGCAGATCATAGCTTTGCAGAGCTGGAAGGAACTCTGTAGAATGGGCATGTTTGAGCCCCAGAGTGTACCGGGAGAGTGGTGACCACAGAATGTGCTCTTAGAGATGGTTAGTGGGTGGATCAGAGGTGGGCAGAAGAGCTGCGGTCTTCAGGGCACAGCGCTGCTGGAAGGACCACCCCAGAGAGGCTGGGATCCAGGATCCAATTAAATTCATCCCAATCTTACCGAGTTTCTCCCATGTGCCTGCCGTTGTGTTGGGTGTACGTCTCTGGGGTGAACCAGACACTTGCCCTGCCTTCATGGACTCACAGTCAGGCAAGGAGTCCAGATTTTGCATAAATCTGCAAAGGGAAGGGTAGAGTGCTGTGTGTGTGTGTGTGTGCGTGTGTGTGTGTGTGTGTGTGTGTGTGTTGGAGGTTACTATTACAGTCAGGGGTCAGTAAAAGCCTCCCTGAGGAATCATCCTTTGGCTGATAGGAGTGGAAGCCAACAAAGCAGGGCCTGGTGAATAGCTCCTGTGTCGGGTCAGCAGAGGCAGGGCTGCACAGGTGTTTAGTAAATGTTGAATGAATGAATATGGAAGGGGAGGAGTTGGGGGCAGAGGGAACCGTGTGAAAGCTTGGTGTGGGGGGAACAACTGTGTTAAAGAAACCAAGATAAAGTATTTCTGGCTGGAGCCTGGGAAGTGCAGGGGTAGTGGGATGAGACGTGTCTGGGAAGGTGAACAGTGAGGGAAGTGGGGAGCCACTGAAAGGTTTGGAGCAGGCATCTTGTATGCTGTGTGATTTGCATCTTTAAATGGACAGAACCGGGCAGCCAAATGGGACCTAGAGAACAGGGACAGCTCTGTTGGTGCCCATGTCCCAGGGTGGCTTCTCAATGATCCTTCATTGATGGAGGGATAAACTGACCTGTTTAATACTTTTTCAGCCTGGGCCATTTCCTTTCGAGGTGGCCATGGATTGGGCACTTTGCACCTCAGCTGAGCTGAAAGGGCCAGGTTAGCCTGAGGTCATGTCTTCAGTGCGTGCTGTCTTGTCCTGCATGCTGTTCACACCAGGCCTGAACTTGGGCAGGTGAGAGGCAGAGACCCAAGGAGGACTCTTCATGACCTGGCTCACCCTCTGTGGCCACCAGTGGGGAAGGTCCTGTCTCAGATTACCCAGAGGCTGATGATTAGCAAACTCTGTGTTGAGCCTTCTTATACCAAGACTTTTAATAGTGCTTAAATCAAGAATTAAACAGCCAGGGAAAGTTGGCTAGTATGGTAGTCTTAATACCCTTGATCACTTGGTTTTCTGCTAGCAGTGGCCAAAGACCAGAGAGGGCCAAGGATATGGGAAGCCTATTAGCATACTAATCCCCACTCCTGTCTTTGAAGAGGGGAGATGAAAAGAAGCCAGTGGGCATTTGGGAGTCTCGGAGTATGCAGCAGCTTGCACTGTGCCCCAAGACTCTTTTTCTCTGCCTCCTAGAGCTGTGGCTCCACACCTCCAGGTCCCTGTCCTGGACAGGCACATCTCTGCTGAGCTGCAGCTCCCTTGACACGGGTATTCCCACCACAGCCGGGTGGTGGCCAGCAGTGCCTGCCTGTCTCTCTGGACCCCCGTGTTCTGGGTGCTGGTGCTGGCCTTCCAAACATAGACACCCTCCTGTAGTGACTGCAGGAGCCAGGCCGAGACCCCAACCCCTCAGACTTGGAGGACAGCCATTCCTGTACCCCACACTCTGGTCTGGCCTTCGTAGGCCCAACCCAGGAGAGGAGACTGTGCCCGAAGAAGAAACCCAGTGTTGATTCTGCTCTTTCCAAGAAATGTCTTGGGGTTATCCACCTTTGGGGGGAGCTGTACAGTTTTGTAACATAATGAGTTGTGTGAAAATAATAAATTGTTAATGAGTTGTTTGAAAATAATTAAATACCTTTTTGGTGTAGATTTTTTTCATGATGTGCATATATTAGGCAGATAGCTCCTGTGCTCACACTGTCTGAACACTGTCCCTGCTTCCCCGCTGAGCCCTCGCTGCTCAGCTGCAACTCTGACCCCTTTGGGCCCCAGCTCTGGACGCTGACCCTTTCCTTCTTTCTGCTGCTTGCTCTTGTCCCCCTGTTTGCTCTTGGTTCTGGCTGTGGAACTTGTGTTCTGCACCCCTCTGTCCGTGGTCTGGTGAGGAGGGTGCTCCCTGTGCTCTGACAAGTACTTTCCCGCGGCACAATATGTCCAGCGTGTCTCACTGGCATCTGGAGCCTGGGATGGGCTTCGTCCAGAGGTGCTGTGCAAGAGAGTGGTTTTCAAACTCTACCCCCCGCAGCCATATTATTTATTTATTTTTTATTTCAGCATATTATGGGGGTACAGAGAGGGCGACAGGCTGTGTGACCCTCGTCCAAATACCTCCTCCTTCGCCCCTGTTTACAGAGTGAAGAGTAAAAGGCCCTTGACACAGCCCTCCCTGTCTGTCCTCTTTGTGCCACCCAGAAGCCCACCCCAGAAGCACTGGCACTGGAAGCCATGTCTGCGGTGCACTCAACGCTGCCCCCTCATGTGTCCCTGCCCGGAAGTGCTGACCTGTCTGGGGAGGATGAGCAGAAGTCCTGGAAAAAGCAGAGGCAGCCACAGCGGAGGCAGCGACTCCGACTCTGACTCCGACTCCGACTCCGACAATTCAGCTACCTGTGGGTCCGCGTGGAGGAGAGGTGAGGCGGGTGGGCTGACCAGGCCGGCCTCCGCCCTTACCCTGGGAGTGCGGTGTGAGCAGACCCAGGAACGCCCCTCACACTGGTGGGGATAGGAGCCCCCCTCATGGAGCAGCCTTTCCCTTTCCTCATGGCCCGTGGCTCCTGTCCTCTGTCCACTGCGACAGAGAAGAATCCGGATTTAAGGTAGTTCCTTCAAGCCAGAGCAAGGGCAACATGTTTATACTTGTTAAAGAACCAATGTGGGGGTATGGATAGGTCTGTTAAAAGTAGAAAGAGGCTGGAATACAGGTTGCAAAGAACCTAAATTCTCCAGCCCTTTTTCCACTGCAGATCATAGCTTTGCAGAGCTGGAAGGAACTCTGTAGAATGGGCATGTTTGAGCCCCAGAGTGTACCGGGAGAGTGGTGACCACAGAATGTGCTCTTAGAGATGGTTAGTGGGTGGATCAGAGGTGGGCAGAAGAGCTGCGGTCTTCAGGGCACAGCGCTGCTGGAAGGACCACCCCAGAGAGGCTGGGATCCAGGATCCAATTAAATTCATCCCAATCTTACCGAGTTTCTCCCATGTGCCTGCCGTTGTGTTGGGTGTACGTCTCTGGGGTGAACCAGACACTTGCCCTGCCTTCATGGACTCACAGTCAGGCAAGGAGTCCAGATTTTGCATAAATCTGCAAAGGGAAGGGTAGAGTGCTGTGTGTGTGTGTGTGTGCGTGTGTGTGTGTGTGTGTGTGTGTGTGTTGGAGGTTACTATTACAGTCAGGGGTCAGTAAAAGCCTCCCTGAGGAATCATCCTTTGGCTGATAGGAGTGGAAGCCAACAAAGCAGGGCCTGGTGAATAGCTCCTGTGTCGGGTCAGCAGAGGCAGGGCTGCACAGGTGTTTAGTAAATGTTGAATGAATGAATATGGAAGGGGAGGAGTTGGGGGCAGAGGGAACCGTGTGAAAGCTTGGTGTGGGGGGAACAACTGTGTTAAAGAAACCAAGATAAAGTATTTCTGGCTGGAGCCTGGGAAGTGCAGGGGTAGTGGGATGAGACGTGTCTGGGAAGGTGAACAGTGAGGGAAGTGGGGAGCCACTGAAAGGTTTGGAGCAGGCATCTTGTATGCTGTGTGATTTGCATCTTTAAATGGACAGAACCTGGCAGCCAAATGGGACCTAGAGAACAGGGACAGCTCTGTTGGTGCCCATGTCCCAGGGTGGCTTCTCAATGATCCTTCATTGATGGAGGGATAAACTGACCTGTTTAATACTTTTTCAGCCTGGGCCATTTCCTTTCGAGGTGGCCATGGATTGGGCACTTTGCACCTCAGCTGAGCTGAAAGGGCCAGGTTAGCCTGAGGTCATGTCTTCAGTGCGTGCTGTCTTGTCCTGCATGCTGTTCACACCAGGCCTGAACTTGGGCAGGTGAGAGGCAGAGACCCAAGGAGGACTCTTCATGACCTGGCTCACCCTCTGTGGCCACCAGTGGGGAAGGTCCTGTCTCAGATTACCCAGAGGCTGATGATTAGCAAACTCTGTGTTGAGCCTTCTTATACCAAGACTTTTAATAGTGCTTAAATCAAGAATTAAACAGCCAGGGAAAGTTGGCTAGTATGGTAGTCTTAATACCCTTGATCACTTGGTTTTCTGCTAGCAGTGGCCAAAGACCAGAGAGGGCCAAGGATATGGGAAGCCTATTAGCATACTAATCCCCACTCCTGTCTTTGAAGAGGGGAGATGAAAAGAAGCCATGTGGGCATTTGGGAGTCTCGGAGTATGCAGCAGCTTGCACTGTGCCCCAAGACTCTTTTTCTCTGCCTCCTAGAGCTGTGGCTCCACACCTCCAGGTCCCTGTCCTGGACAGGCACATCTCTGCTGAGCTGCAGCTCCCTTGACACGGGTATTCCCACCACAGCCGGGTGGTGGCCAGCAGTGCCTGCCTGTCTCTCTGGACCCCCGTGTTCTGGGTGCTGGTGCTGGCCTTCCAAACATAGACACCCTCCTGTAGTGACTGCAGGAGCCAGGCCGAGACCCCAACCCCTCAGACTTGGAGGACAGCCATTCCTGTACCCCACACTCTGGTCTGGCCTTCGTAGGCCCAACCCAGGAGAGGAGACTGTGCCCGAAGAAGAAACCCAGTGTTGATTCTGCTCTTTCCAAGAAATGTCTTGGGGTTATCCACCTTTGGGGGGAGCTGTACAGTTTTGTAACATAATGAGTTGTGTGAAAATAATAAATTGTTAATGAGTTGTTTGAAAATAATTAAATACCTTTTTGGTGTAGATTTTTTTCATGATGTGCATATATTAGGCAGATAGCTCCTGTGCTCACACTGTCTGAACACTGTCCCTGCTTCCCCGCTGAGCCCTCGCTGCTCAGCTGCAACTCTGACCCCTTTGGGCCCCAGCTCTGGACGCTGACCCTTTCCTTCTTTCTGCTGCTTGCTCTTGTCCCCCTGTTTGCTCTTGGTTCTGGCTGTGGAACTTGTGTTCTGCACCCCTCTGTCCGTGGTCTGGTGAGGAGGGTGCTCCCTGTGCTCTGACAAGTACTTTCCCGCGGCACAATATGTCCAGCGTGTCTCACTGGCATCTGGAGCCTGGGATGGGCTTCGTCCAGAGGTGCTGTGCAAGAGAGTGGTTTTCAAACTCTACCCCCCGCAGCCATATTATTTATTTATTTTTTATTTCAGCATATTATGGGGGTACAGATGTTTAGGTTACGTATGTTGCCCTTGCCCCCCTCCTCCCAAGTGTTATTTATTATTTATATGTTTATTGGCAATGTCTTTTCCAAATAAAATCTTATGAAAATCCCTATATAAAACGAGTAAAAGGTTGAGTCTGAAATGGGAGCTTTTAGCCCTGCCCCGCTGATCTCCCTCCCCGGACCACCCTGGTTCCGGGTCAGGGTCGTCCCCCTGTGACAAGCTTCCCTTATGGTCTCGGGCCTGGGTAGTTCACAAAAACCCACAAGTTCTGTCCAGGACTTGAGTGGGGCCAACACAAAGTGTTTGCATTTGTTCCTAATCGGGCTTAGGGTAAGACTGCCTGCCTGGGTGTGAAGCTCTGGCTTCCCTACTCAGCCATTCCCCTGGGCCTTACTGAACGAGAAGTGTGACGCACTCAGGACCCTTGTCCACCACCTTCGTTCCGTTCTGTATGCCCTGAATCGCAGGGGTCGGAAGGCTAAAATCCGTCCAGATTCCCTTGCTGCTGTCATCTAGATTCTCCTAATGAGACACACTTAGGTGAGATTTGGAAGGTAGAAGTGGGCAGGTCTTTTTCTTGAGCAGTGGTGGCAGCTCGGTGTAGGCTCCAGCCGACAAGTTTGTGCAGCGGCAGACTCTGCGTCCCCCTCCGCTCACCGGCTTCCCGGCGGGGAGTGCTGTGAGGTTGGCGCCGTTTCCTGCAGCTTCTCACCTTGGATCACAGCTGCTGTGGTGCCCAATATCAACCCTCTGACTTCCGGAGCTGCAGCCATTCCCATGACTTTGTTGGCACCTATTTCTGCTCAAAACACCAAGAGCAGTTTCTGATGTGTGCACCGAACTCTGCCTGATGGAAAGGGTGCTCCTCGCTTCTCCGCGACTTGAGTTTGCTCTCGCTTTCGCTGGGCATGGGGTACAGGCGGGGAGCCGCGCTACACTGGGAGGTTGGAATCACGGTGGCTGACCCAGTTCCTCCAGTTCTTTCGCAGGGTGTGCTGTGGCTTTCTCCAGAGCTAGATGGCTAGTTTCTTGGGTCATGTTATGGCCAGGGAAGCAAACAGACCACTGTTGGCAGGGCTGACACAAAATGGCTTGTCACAGTGGCTGCTCCATTTTAGCGCTGCCCAGCAAGCTCTGCCTCTTAGGTGGCAGGGGCTCAAATGCACCTGGCTGGGACTTGGCAGGTTTTTACACAGGTTCATCCTGCGTGGAAGGGAAAAATTCCTCTGTACGTGGGCAGGACTGACCTGGACTTCTGTGACAGCAGTGATGGTGCCCCACAGAGTGGGGAACTGGCATTATGGGCCAAGATCCTATAGTCCTGCTCATCTGCTCCCCCAGCTGTTGTGGTCACTGCATCAACCCCCCATGTGTTAGGCTCAGAGAACCTTCATCTGGTCTAGAAAGGGAAGTGCCGAAACCCCCGGGGGCCTCTCACGTCCGTGCGAAGAGGAGGAGCCTGTGTGGGGACGCAGGGCTGAGTCCCGACTCCCACCTGGGGTGGGAATAGCAGGTTTAATAGGCGGGTGCTGAACTCACTGCTTCCACATCAGAGCTTGGATTACCAACATAAAGAACTCAAAAACACTTTATTTTAGGTCATAAGAGAAACAAAGGTCACGCTTAATATCTTTAAGTCAAATCAGAATTAACAATTTTGCTCACATATAAATTATTCAAACCTTTCCCCTCATCAGGAAACATCTGGCCTTTCCACCACTTCCTTTTCATCACTGGGTGGTGCCTTTTCACTCATTCAGCTGGCAGAGCAAAGCTGATCCCTTGGCAATCCAGTAGTCTTTGGACCGCTTGGAGGGTAAGAGGATGGTTACCACGAAGTTGGTTGAATGGCCTAATTAAGGATACAGGGGAAAAAAGGGTCATTACTGAAAGAATAACCTCCTGATACAAAGAGAAGATAGTCAGAGTCAAGGCATATGGGCTCCAGCCTTGACTACCTCTAAAAATGCTTGGCAAATAGTCCTTTATGGGTTTCAGTCCTATGCTGTATGAAACAAAGATTTTAGAACAAATGGTCCTTTAGGACGTTTCCAGCTTAGACTTTGTATAACTTTATGAGCTATGTTCTCAGTTCTCTGCAGTTGGAATCTGGGAGCACTGGACTAGGATTCAGTCCTGAGCTGTCAGTAGGACTTGGGGTCATGCAGTGGTAGGTTGGGCATCCTTTCATTCATCCATTTGTCCATCCACCCATCCATCCTTTCTACCCTGCAGTGGTGGGCACTTGGGCTCCTGAGATGAATAAATACAGTCACAGGTATTCTGTCCTCAGCTCTGTCATTTTCATTCTGCTATTGATCCCATAGTGAATTTTATAGTACAGATACTGCATTTTTTTCAGCTCTAAAGTTTCCATTTTATACTGTATATTCCTCTGCTAAGTACAAGTATTATTACATTAATTTCTAGTGTGTTAGTTTCTAGCATGTTCATCTTTATTTCATGGAACATAGTTATAATAACTGCTTTAAAGTGTTTATCTGACAATTCTGACATCTTGGTTGGCATCTGTTGTCTTTTACCTTGGGATTTGGTCATCTTTTCCTGGTTCTTGGTATTTTTGAATGGTGTTAGATTGCATCATGCACATTTTGAATATTATGTTGTATTGACCTGTTAAAAATTTCAGGAGAAAGCTGAATGTTTTTGGCTTGTTTTTGTTTTAGCAGGCAGTCAACCCAGATAGGTTCAGATATATCCTGTCTTGCCTGCTAGCAGTGTTTCCAATGTTAGCCCAGTTTTCTAAGTTTCTGCTGTGCTGCTTTGGCTCTGCCCTGCCCATTGCTATTTGGGCATTATTCTGAGGCTTGGGTAGTGATTTAAATCCTAGTTCAGTTCTCAAAGTCTTTTCTAGGCTGCTTTTGGTCTGTTCCATGCGTCAGGGATAAGTCCGAGACGTGAGTGATAGTTTAAGTTGTAATTTAGCTCTCAAAGCCTTTGCTATGCTGTTTTGAGTTTGAATCTGACTTGTGCAGATTCAAACACAGAATTAAGGGACCACCTTCTACAACTTGCAGGGGCACATTTTCCTAGATCTCTGGCCAGGAAGATGGAGTTTCTGTCACAGTTTCTGCTATCTGTGCCACTGACTGGTTTAGTGCTATGACTCAGCCTACAGTGGAATAGAGTTAGGCAAGAAAAAGGAGAGAAAAAAGTGAGTTTTCCCTCACGCTCTTCTGATTGCAGAAGTCCCTTTCTTGGTTCCTCTTGCCAGAAAGACAGAATTTCTTTCACAATTTGAGTCAATAATAAGACAAATGATTCAATTAAAAATGGGCAAAAGATATGGGTAGACACTTCACCAAGTAAGATATAAAATAAGCACATGAAAAGATGGCTAATGTCATTGTCATTAGGGAAATGAAAATTAAAAACACAATGAGATACAAGTATATGAGGAATTTCCAAAAATTATTTAGCCGTGTAACCATTCTTATTATATTAACAATGGCTGGATGCTTTCCAGACAGCTCTGGTATATTATATACATTTTAAGACTAAAAAGATCAAGTGGTGGTGAGGATATGGAGGAACTGGAACTCTCATACACTACTGGCAGGAATTTAAATGATGTGGCCACTTTGGAAACCGATTTGGCGGTTTCTTAAAAAGTTAAACATACATCTACCGTGTGACCCAGTCATTCTGCTCCTAGATATTTATCCAGAGAATAAAAGCCCATGTCCACACAAAAAACTTCTAAACCATTATTAATTAAAAAATACTTTTTAATACTTTTTATATTTGTCATAGGAGTGGGAGATCAAGGCATGTGATAGGCATCTACAATTTAGTTCAATTCTATATGTCACTCTCAGGAAACATACTTTTATTTTTTGGAGACAGGGTTCTGCTCTGTTGCCCAGGCTACAGTGTAGGGGTGTCATCACAGCTCACAGCAACCTCAAACTCCTGGGCTCAAGCCATCCTTCTGCCTCAGCCTTCCGAGTAGCTGGGACTACAGATGCACGCCACCACACCCGGCTAAAGGAAACATACTTTAAGTGCAGACTTTATTAGAAAAATAATTTTTTTATCATCAGTATCTATATTATCCATTCAAATGATAAAAACATTTTAAGTCTGTTTTACTTTTTTCTGCTCTGCTGCCTCTCCCATATTACTATCATCTGGAATGTAGTTATTAAAATTATT
>NW_012145856.1:2623740-2644497 GCF_000956105.1 Propithecus coquereli
TCTTCTCTTTGGTTGCTTTGAGACTTTTCCTGATCTCTGATAGGAGTATCAGTTTGGTATATCTAGGTTTCTTTGAAAATTTGATTGTTTATTTGTTGTATATTTAAAAAAATCAACCCTACCACTTTGTGAGATCTCTTAATCTAAGAACTCAAGTGTTTCTTTAGTTTTGGGAAATTATCAGCCATTATTTTTTTCAAATATTCTCTCTCTTCCATTCTCTTTACCTTCTCCTTCTAGGTTGCCTACGTTATAGATAAAGGTTGAAAATTCTGGCTCCTTCCAAAGTGTCACTTTTTCCCCTATCACATTGTGCTGTATTTTGTGGGACTTCCTCAGTTCATTGTCTTTGCTCATTGTTTAGCTGTTTCTTGGCTTATCTGTCCAGAGTGCTTTCTTTCTATCTAGATCCTTTTTTTTAGGGTTGTATCACAGTTTCAGGTCTACTCAGAGTTTTGCAGCAAGGCTTTCCATTTATTAGTTTATTTTTAAATATCTTTCCTATGATGAGTCAAAATGGATTTGGTGAGAAAAAGAGAGATTTTGGTGTCTATTCAGGCCATCATTTTGAAACTGGATGTCTCTGCTCATTAGTAAAAAAAAACTCTCTTTTTTACTCATTAGAGTCTACCTAATAATAGAAGGAAGCATTAATTTTGTACTATCAATCTACAATCAGTATTAGAACAAACAGAATTTAAAACATGTATAAATCTGTATGTTATAGTGGCCTCATTTTAAGTCTAGTTAATTGGCCTAAGATCTCCCTTTGATTGCAGTTTATATTTAGTCATTATTTGTACTAGTTTGAGAACATCCTCACCTGTGGTTGAGAGTGTTCCTGCCCGGGCCCCTGTTTTATAAAGTGGGGAGTGGTAAAGTGTTGGGTTTGGCTCATAATTTTGTTGTGGCTCAAAATGCACCACAGGCAGCATTGGATTCATCTGTCCGGGCAACGCGTCTTCTATCACCATGTCCTTATCGTCCCATCGAGAAGCATCCATGAACATCCCGTGCACAAGAACGCCATCCTCAGGAGAGGGCAACTGAAAGATACGCACAAGTTTAAAGGTGTGAGGAGGAGAAGGGAGTCAGTACTTGGGGACCATTTCCTACGTCCCACATCTTCACCAGGTTAATTCTAAAAAGCACACTATAAATTGCTGGTATTACTCACATTTTAGAGAGGACAATCCTGAGGCTTTGAGAGGCAGAATAATTTGCTTCTCAGTTTGACACCAAATCTCACACTTCTCCCACACCACCAGGATGTCTGTAATAGGGGCTACCCCTGGGAAGCCCATTTACGAGCTTCAGACTCTCTGATATGATGCTGTGACTTTCCCCCTTCTCTCGGGAAGCAGATAAGAGGGCTGGGATTATGGTCTGTTATTCTTAACAAGGTCTTTCAAGGATGCCCTCTGAGAAGACATATATATCTGCAATAATATTTGTAGAGTACTTATGGAAAATTCCCTTTTTCTTGTCTTTTTTACCATTTTTTAAAAAAAAATTATGCTCACTTTTTAATGTTTCTATTAAATGAGAGAGAGAGAGACAGACAGACAGTCCTGGAATCTCCACAGGTGCATGATTTTTGCCAATTCTGGGGACCCCTGTGATCCTTCTTCAAACACTGGGTGAATTTGGCCAATTCTGGCCCCAGACCTTTGGATAACGGGAGGCTCATGCCTGCAGGCAGAGGATTAAGCAGTGCAGACAATATGTACCACCTATTATAGTGAGTAGAAAGAAGGTAAACTAAGTTATTTTGGGCTGGTCTTTGCTTTTTTTTGTCCTGAGCTTTCTGTTTCTTGGGTGCAGTGCAGTGGGCCATCCTGTTTTTGGGGCTGCTATGTATGCTTGTGCGGGTTTGCCTTAAAATCGTCTTGCCACCTACTTGCCAAGTCATGTGTAGGAGTCATCTGGGCAACCGCTCAGAGGGAGTGCCTTTTCCTAAGCTGCACAAAGGCGGCAAATGGGCTGACAGCCGTCCTGCCTGTTTGTGACAGAGGTAAAGCTGTCTCAACATATGCCCTTGCTGTCTCTTGCAGACGTCTGCTGCGCAGACCAGGAGATGGGCCAGCTAGACAACATGAAGTCTCCACAGACCTCACAGATTGTAAGGCATCGCCATGGCTCAGTGCACATGCCCCAAGCAGAGACGTGGTGTGAATCGGGGTGGGGTGTAGGGACAGAGGCCCCTGGTGGTCACTGTAAACTTCTGTTATAAGAGTCAGCCTCCATGGCAGATAGAGTGTGCCAGGCACAGGGCAGGGCCAGCATCCTGGAAGGCTCTGGTGAGGGCTTTTATGTAGTTGTCGTTGTGCCCTCCTGCAGCCTCGTATATTCCTGACATGGGCCTGGGACACCCTCTTGGCCAAAAAAGGTCTCAAATAATAAGGAATGTATCTCTAAATTATTCTTCCTTTACTTTAAAAATATTTTGATACTAAAGCAAATTTCTTGAAAGACATAGACATTTTACTGTCATTTTAAGATACAAGCAACTAAGAGGCATGGATATTTCATAGAGTAAACCACAAATATGCGGTTAATCTGGATTTTGTATGTTTTTTGGTAATCAGAGCAAAGAGTTGATCAACCAGATCTGAGTGGAGTGGATATTGATAGGGTTACCCAGGAGCAATTCCTACGGACTAATATCATGGTATTTCAAGGTAAGTTTAATAAAAGCAACTTACCCCAACTATACTGATTGGTCAGTGAACACTTTCTTGGCAAAAAAGATCTGGAGCAGATCTTTGATTTCATGGCACGTATAGAAAATTCTGTTTATAAGACACGCTGGGGTGGACAGATGCTTTGATGCAGAGGCTCCCCTATCCCGTCCATATCTTAGTGCATTTAAGCTGGGCAGCTGAGATTGACAGTGGCCGTTCTCATCCCTGGCTTTATACTGAAATCACTGGGGAACTTTAAAAAATAATCATGCCTGGGACCACCCGTAGCGATTCTGATGTAATTCAACTGTGGTCTGGGCATCAGGATTTTTTAACAGCTCTATAGGTGATTCTAACCTGCAGCCATGGTTGAGAATCCCTGATATTCTGCCGCAGTAGTTCTCAAACTTCAGTGGGCTTAGAACCCTCACAGGAAATGTTAAAACATAGATTTCTGGGTCCCAGCCCAGAGTTTCTGATTCAGTAGATCTGGGATGGGGCCTGGGAATCTGCATTTCTAACAAGTTCCCAGGTGTGATGCTGATGCTGCTGGTCTGGAGACCGCATTTTGAGAACCACTGCAGTAGAGGGAGTAAATCACACAATAAACAGCTTTAACTGCTTCCTTAGCACATTCCTATTAGTTATTTAATGTGGTTATAGTTACAGAATGTATGAAGTTAGTGTATCAATTCTGCTAGGAGGCAGCTGAATGAATGTTATAGATAAGTTTAGCCTATAGTAATAGTTATTTATTGTGGGTGTAGTAAGTGCTGATCACATGACATTTGCCGTTCCATTTACACTGTACTACAGCTCTGAGGTTGGTGGTGTCAGTCCCAATTTTACAGATGAGAACACTGAGGTGTAGACATGTTAGCAACATGTAGTGGTCCAGCACACACAGGTGGTGAGGGGAGAGTCAGAATTCAGACTCAGACTTGTCTGATTCTGAAACCCTTGTTTTTCATCTCTTGCTACATTACCTCTGCAAGATGGAGAAAGTTACAGTGGGTATCTAAAGAAATAAAATAGTATTGCTTTAAAAATATTTCTATAAGTCAGACTAATTTAGGCAGTTCCCATCTAGTCATTGTTAACTGAGGAGCTTATCTTGGGGCTGTGATTACTATCCTGCCCCTCCTGCTCTTACAAATGGGAGGTGATAGGGGAGTGGGGCATGGGAGATTGGCTGAAATTTTCAAGGACAGTGAGATAGAGGCTACTCTGCTGTAACAGTCAAGTGGACAATACCTCTAGGTCCATGGGCAGTTCTTGTCCAAACTGCACCGTCTTGGCAGCTTCTATGACTGCAGCTTGATCCCGATAGGTAGGAATCATGTTGTACTTGAAACTCAGCTCGTCTATAGGCAAATTGTATTTCCGAGCATGATTTTGAAGAGTTCCTGTACGTGTGAAAACCAGGAAGCTGGGTCCTTCAAACAGCACTGCTACTCCATAAACCCTGGCCCTCATCACCCCAGCCAGGCTGCCCTAGTGTTAGAGAGCTTCCTCTCCATAGAGAAGACCCAACTATTAACACCTTGATCTGAATTAAGTTCACAGAGACAGGAAGCCTGTGGGTCACATGGGAGGTAAGGACCAAGGGATGTACAGGTTCTGGCCATGGTTGGGAAGAGAGGGAAGGAGGCCAAGTCTGAAGGGAATTGCCCTGCCCTGAGGGAGACAAACCCAAGAGGTAGTTTCAGAGCCCAATCTCGCCACCTGCAGGATCTTGCCTGAGTTGTTTTATATGGGCTGTTTATCAGGGATTAATGAGACAGATTAAGGCCTGGGCTAATTAGCCTCTAGTAGGCCAAAGGCCTGGGCCCCTCTGGGGCTTTCTAGCTAGATTCCCCAAGGGCCAATAGAGGAACATCAAGAGTATTTCTTAGAGGAAAGGAAGCTGCTCAGAGCTGGGAACTGAGCAGGAGGAGAGCAGTTGGTGCTCTTGAGCATGGGTCATATGGGGAATTGAGGCACATGCTGAGGGGACAGGGATTAGATTGCTGGGGAACATCTGCTATTTCTGTTATCCTTTTTCTCCCTGCAGGCAAGGAAGAGCGGAATGTCATTGGACTGCCCTACAATCAGTAGCCCCATTGTTAGGCCATTAGCAGCCCTGCCATCTCCCCAGCTCCTAGAAACCCTGTGTGTACCAAATTGTAATCTTCCCCTGGGATTTTTCTAGGGAAAGCACTGGTACCTGTTAGAAATCCTTGAGGAAAGAAGAAACCGGAGATCCAGTAGGACTTAGGCTGTCCTCTTTTGAGCCACAACTGAAGACAAAACAGTATATCATGTTATATTTTGACACTTTGTTTCTGGGATGGATTTTGTCTTCTAAACCAAAGTCCTACTTTGGAGGGCCTCTCAGGAGGCAGAGTCTAACCAGCCCAATTGGTCACCAACCTCATTTTGCTGCTCTTCTGTTCCCCTTCCTCATCTGCCAGTCAGACGACTGCAAACCCAGAACCTGGTTATTACAGGGTGTGTGTAAGAGGGAGATGGCAGCAAAGTCACACCGGCTGTTTGGACCCATCTCAGATTGGTCAGTACTGCACAGTGGGGTCCCATGAACCAGAGCTGAAACCCCAAGGATGGCTTGTAATTAAAATGGAATGTGGGGATAAGGGCCTACAGCAAGTGACATTATAATCAGTGTAAGACTTTCAAAGTAATAACATTCTGGAAGTTTCTGTTTCTCTGGGCTCAGACTATCCATCAGTGGTTGTCAGCCAGAGCTTCCTAGGGACTTTCAGGGCAACTATGCTGTCAGAATTCATCAAAACCCAAAGAAGAGAATTTTCTTACATCTACAAATGCAGTCCTGAGAATAAGGTCTTTGACCCATGATCCTAGTGGCTTCAGGGACGGGTAGGCCGTGTTGGACCAGAGAGAGGGAACCTGGTTGTTGAGGAAACTGTTATACACCTTTTCCATTTCTTCAGACATCACGACAAATCCAGCAATGGCTTTGTCAAGTGTTCGTAGAGAAATCTGAAAGAACAAAAAAGGATTGTTGCCTTTTACGGATGTACTTATCAAATGTCAATGACAGTCATTCATGGTGGCAGGAGCTGCTTTGGCTGAAGGGTCTGCTTGCTGAGTTCCATCCTCTCTGTACACCGTCTGCTGGGCCAGACCCTCTAATATTTCATGCAATTTTACAACTTGTGTCCATAGAGTGTAACACTTGGGGGTTGTGGGGAGGTTCAGGCAGTTAATAGCCGAGTCCAACATAGTGGAAAGAAGGGAAGGAGAAATGTCCCTGAAACCTGGAGAAATGGCTGCAAGAAATGCCACCATCCAGCTGTCCTCCAGGCCAAAAGAAAAATGGGCCTGATAGTGATTTGGGAATCATGGGGCATGGGAAGTTGGGGGAGAGGGGCTGTAAGAACCACCTCATGCCACTGGCCATCTCTGCCCAGGGCATGCCCACGGCCCCCCAGAGTGAGAGCAGAAAGGGGAGATTTTTAGATGAGACCAATCTTCCAGCTGATATCAGGGGGTCAGTCTGTACTGGAAGCACTTCCCTAAAACATATCCTTCTCCACTTCCTCCTCCTCTCAACAGAAGACAGAGGCAAGCAGTGGTCCTGGGAGACGCTGGCCGGCAGCAGAGTATAGGGTGATATTTGCTACCTGGCTAAAGACACAGGAGAGCATATAGATGAGTTATGGCCTTTACGGGTTCCAGTTTTGTGAAAACTGCCATATATGGGAAAAATATAATAGGAAGATATTAGAGGTAAAATTTATGTTTATTAAACAAACAAATAAGTCCTGGGACCACATGTACATAGTCCTAAGGACAGACAATGTATGGATGAAACAAGGCTAGTCATCTTTCCATTCTTTTATAGATCTATTCATTGTTCCCCTCCTCCCCATGCTTCTTTTCATAAGAGGCAGTGGTAGGAAAAAGAAGAGTTTAAATTCAATTTTTTAAGGTTCTGAGAAACCATTTGCAGTAGGGTGCAGGACGGAGGCCCTCAGCCAGAGAAGACAGTGCTGTGTCTTAGACACCAGAAGTGGAAAAAGGTAGCAGAAGACTGATCTAAAATTCAGGGAGAACCATAAAATGAGAGATGGAGGGATCAGACTTCCAGGGCCTTCAAGGTCTACTTAAAGGAGAAAAAGGTCACAATACAGTCCATTCTCCCAAAGGAGGCAGCTAACACACAGATGTATTAAATGGGAGAAATGTACTTCAAATGCTTTCCTTCCCCTACAGCTAGAAGCCTAAATAACAGGGTGGTCTTCTCACTCCAAGCGCCTGCCCCATCTCACAGTTCTGTAACTCTCTGGGGGAGAGTGAGATCCCAAGATGGCAGCTCCTGAGGCTGCCGGGTGCTGCCACCTTCCTTTGGCCTTTCTTGTTGCCACCACAGTACTGGCTGGCTGTTCCCAAGGGGAAGTGAAGGTGAGGCTGGGAACAAAGCCAGGGCAAGGCAGGACTAAGCCCTGAGGTCTAGGACCAGAGGTCAGGATGAGGAAGGCCCAGGGTGCAGGCACAGCCTGTGTGGGTGTTGCCCCTCCCTCAGATGGGAGTGCTTGGCTGTGATTCCTGATGGCCCTGCTGGCTGCCTCTCCCTGGGCTCTTCCCCTTATGCTTCCATTAGGTGAATTCCCCCATTACTGGTGGACTGGAGTTTGCTTGACTAGAAGAAGTGACCATGGGGAGACCCAAGAGCCACATTGGTTCACTTGTACATTGAAACATTCATGGAAGATTTAGTATGTCAGTTATGAAGGAAACAGAGAAGTCTAGTATACCAGTTCCTTTGTCTTTAAGTTCTTTGTCAGAGTAGCCATACTTATGGAGGGATAATTACAAAAAGTGTAGAAAGTACAGTGATGGACACAGACATCTGAAATTATGGAGCTCTAAGGAGGGGCTCCTAAGTCATCTGGCGGTGGAGGGAAAGGCTGTTGTTCCAGGAAGATGTTACAGAGGAAGTGACATTTGGACTTGCATATCTTCAGGTGAATGAAAAGTCATGATGTAGAAAAGGCAAGAGATGAGCCTTATCCGTTTCCTTTTCCTCCTCAGAACAATAGTACCCCCTAGGTGTTGACTGGGTACATAGCACTCCATCTAGAAACTACATTTCCCAGCCACCCTTGCAGTTGGGATGTGGCCATGTGACCATGTTTTGGCTAATGGGATATAAGAAGAAATGTTATCTACAGCTTCTGGATCACATTTTTATAAGAAAGCTGCTTTTTCTTGGCCCTCTCTTTCCCCCTTCCCACTGGCTGGCAAAAGTGGGAATTGGAGTAGCCATCTTAGACCTAGAGATGGAAGTTACCTGTTGAAGCTGGAAGAGCCAACCTGCTCATCTCTGGATGAGCTCACAAAGCAGGATTAACTACCTGACCTAGACAGGGCTTCCTCTAGGCTGTTGGGGGAGAGTAAAGTGAATTTCCATCTTGTTTTGGACTGTATTGTGAGGATCTTCATCATAGCAGCTTAATCTGTTCCCTGATTCATTCAATATAGAAGGTGATAAGCCCCAACCTGGCTACCTGGCCTGCTGACACTGGTGCACACCTGACTAGATGCCACAGTTCCAAGGTGAAAACTTCACATATTCAGCTGATCCAGGGCCCGCCTAACCAGCAAGCCTTGATGTTACCAGCCAAGCAACAATGTTTGGAGACTTTGCTTTCCTAATAGGGGACAGAAATAGTTTTTGGCTTTAAAAGATCCCCCAGTTCTCTCCCAATCTTATCCCCAAGACTTGACTCTGGGCTAGGTATTTGGTTTCCTGCTTAGCAGTAACACTTTTCCTGTTAATGCTCAATACTTGCTCTCTAATAGTTTTAATTTTTCTGTTATCAAAGTTATGCACAGAGAAACTAGGAAGTCCTTCAACCATCATTATAAATCAAGGCAATCCAGAGAGAAAGTATCTGTAAGTTTAAGGCAAAGGATCAAACACTTGTTTGCAAATTTTAGTTGCCTTGAAATCATCTGGGGATATTGACATATTCCCAGGCCCCACCTCAAGAAATTTGAATTCAGTAGGTCTGGAGTGGGACCAAGGGATCCACATTTTGAACATATATCACAGAGGATGCTAATGCAGGCATTTTGTGGCCCACACTTCAAGAAACTCTGGTTTTCGTAGGCTTGCTTTAAGACATTATTAACTGCAAACTAGACAACAGGAATAAGCACTGAATCACTATTAATGAAGTGCCTAGGACCCTGATCAATTTCTAGTGAGTCAATGATAATTCTAACGGTGTAAATTAAGATAAAGAGAAGACTGAAGATTTGTACTGTTACTTATTCACTCCATCATCATTAGAAAAAGGGAAGACAGACTCGTTAGAGGGAGGATACACTGAATTTTAGACAAGCTGGGTTTGAGGAGTTGTTAGTGTATCTAAATGGAAAAGTTGAAGTGATGGGAATGGAAAATTCTAAGCACACTCATGTTATTGTACAATTCTCTACAAAGCTTTGACAGCAAATTGCAACGATGGGTGCTCTCATACATGGATTAACTTCAGCAGGTTGTTAAACCGGTCCACTTCCTGTCCAAGAACCGTGGTCAAGGAGTTCAGGCGTCCTTGGGGATCCTTGACGAAAAGGCTCTCAGAAGCACCTTCCATTTCCAGTTTTTCTGAAACACACAGAGCTGATTCCTCAGGTCAGTCATTACTGGTTTCTGTTTTCATAACTTTACTATTATAATGTGCTTATCTTCACATTTTTCTAAAGCCAACTTCTCTCATTATTTAAGCCAGATACACAGGACTTAAATGTGACATTTCTCTAGTTCAGAACTCTTTGGTGATTCACCTGTGTTATCTATAAACAATCTATATTTCCATCTTCTTTGCCAGTGAGAGCCCTGGGACAGGGGAGGGTTGGTCCTCGATTGCTTAAGTAAGATGACAGAGAGACTGGCTGTGCTAATGTAGAGGAAGATGTGAACTGGAAACAGGAAAGAAGGCTGCTCTTTTTAATTCTGGGTGACGGTAGGGAGAGGGCGGGGGTTAAGAGGGAAGAAGATGAAGTGGAAGGTCAGTGAGACTCAGTGGTATCTGCACATTTGATGAGGAGTTTGTCTGAAAGGTTTCCATGGTGGACAAGGAGACTTGGCAGGAGGGCACAGAAGGTGAGCCCATCTTTGGCTGAATGGCAGAGCCCCGAAGACTTCAGTGGCAAATGCTAGCAGGACACAGCCGCTATCCAGTAGATAGGGATATTCCAGAGACCAGAGGGGCCAGGGAACCTGAGTCTTCCCTCTGCCATGCAGGTGTGTAAGGCTCACTCTTCCCTACACACCTGCATTGCATCTAGGAGAAGCGGGGTTGGGGATGGGATATGGAGAGAAGAGAGAGACTTGGTATTTATCCCAAGTTACTGAACATTATTCAAAAGGACTGACTGAATTATTAAACAGGCTCATGGTTCAGACTGGATGGAAAATTGAGCTCTTCTTTTTCCCTATAATCCACCAAATAGAGACTTAGATGAAGAACTGTATGAGCTATAAAAGATGAAGGAACTGCATTTTCTTTGTACATCTGAGGAAACTGTGATTAAAAAAGTGGCTATGACATATATATATCATATTTGTTCTTAACTACTTATATTTTGGCTGCTGGAGAAAAATCCCACAGCAGTGAGGGTTGGTCCAATCCCTTGGGTCTACAGTACTGCGGTTACATGTCCTTGGCCTTCTCCTCCTACTGTTCCCTCAGGCTATTCCAAACCTTCAGTTCTTTTGTTGAGCCAGTTGCATCCCTGCTCCCTCAGTCTCAGCAGATGACCTGCTTAGCATTTCACAGTAAAAGTATAAGCTTTATGAAGCTTGGAGGAAAAAACTCTCCCAGTTGTTAATGGGAATCTACTTAATAAGTATACTATCTATCCAGCCACCCATTCAGCTATGCATCCCTTCTCCACCCAGCTCTTCCTAAAATAACTGACTCAGTTTGCTTCATCAACACAATTCTCTACCTAAGTAGATATTCTTCTGAGGGCCTGCTCCTAGGAGACAGGTAACTGGCTTCTGAAATCATAAGTCTCGTTTTCCTCTAGGATTTTAAGAACATTGACAGGATTCAGTCACTATTTTTTTCTGCCTCAATTTTCTTTTTCCTATAATCACATCTCTTCCAACCATGAACATTAGACTAAGAAATCAAAATCTATTGCCAATCTAAGAAAAGTGTGAAAATGGATCTCTTGTGATCGTTTATGAAGATTCCTTAACTCATCAGAAAACAAAGTGAAAGTAATTTAGCTATTCCTTCTGAATGAAGAAAGAAAAGTGAAATGAATTCTAGAGCAGAACTGTTCAATAGAAATTTTTACAATGATCAAAATGTTCTCTGTCTGTGCTATTCAATATGGTAGCACTAGAGATGTGACTAGTGCAACTGAGGAATTGAATTTTAAACTTAATTTAATTTAAATAGACATATGTGGCTAGTGGCTATTGTCTTGGACAGTGCAGGTCTAGAGATATCAGAATAATGAAGTCAAGGGGAGCTCAGGAAAAAGTCTGGTTCAAAGTTACATTGGGCTAGAACCCATTTGCTCCTAATGCTTCTTCTGGCAGTTGGGATGTCAAGGTGCTGGAAGCTTCTAGTTGATTAATGGAGTACTCCATATCAGAAGAACTCTCTGGCCAAATCTATGTAATAAGCAGGTTTAGACACTTGCTTATTGCTCAGTTCTCTGAGTTTATTCCTAAAATTCCCATTATATACAGATTTCAGCAACTATTTATTACCTGGGATTCTGGTCTGGACAGAAGCAACAAGTTCTTGAACAATTTCATCATTGCTTTTTCCCTCTCCACCAGAAGATGACCTTGGCTGAACCTCAAGTATGGTGTTGATTAATGTGTTGGTCTCTTTGTACTATAATGGCAGTAAGAGACAGAACAGTGAAGACTAAAATTCTCAAAACATAATTTTGCGGTACATATTATTTACTTATAGAAGTAAAGGCAATTCTCAAAAACAATTAGAAAAGTGTTGTGGCTTATTATAGAAAACTTAGAAAACACAAAAAATTCATAATTCCTGCTTTTTAGAGATAATTAATTATAATTAAATATAATATAATTATATAAACAATATTTAATTTACTCTCACTTAGACATTTTTTCTATCTGCAGTTTACAAAATTGAGCTCATATAATTTATGTAATAGTCATTCTTTTTTCAATATCATGAGCCATTTTTCATACCATTAAAAAATCCTCATGAACTATGCCTTTAACATGTTGACTGCCACACTAGGAAAAAATTTTTTTCCTTGGGGCCAGGGTGTTTTATTATGAAAATAGAATAAAAACTTCAAAAACAAAACAATCCTTTGTAATTTAATGAAAATTTTGTTATTTTTTATTGTTTTCTGTGTATGAGTTATATACAATTAAATTGTCAATATTAATTGTAGCAATAAGAATATCAAGTAAGATTTTCAGGAACCAACTGCAGGGTTTTGCCCAGGGGTCCACCCATCATGTAACATGAATGCTACAGCATGGTAGCGTGAGTTGCATGTGCACCACACGACTCTCAAAATAAAGAGACGTGTGTTACATGTGCTTCACAAAGCCCTGGGCTCAAAACTAGCGTAAATTAAATGCAATTCACGTGACAGTTAACATGTTAAGTGATTATGTGATATTTTGTGGTATGAATGCACCATAAGTAATATAGTGATTTATCTACTTTTTGGACATTTCTAGTTTTTTGATCTTATTAGATTCTGGGAATAAAATATCTGTATATGAATTTCATCCACTATCTTTGAAATTTTTTCAATGATAGATTACTAGAAGGAATATTTTTAAACTGAGTATTACTATATTAATTTCCAATATTGTATCAGAGGGCCTGTCTTTCTGTGTCTTTGCAAGAATTATTATTATTACTTAAAGATTTTTTTCCAATATAATAGATAAAAAATAACTTCTATTGTTTGAACTTCTTTGAGGATTAACAGATTTAAATATTTGAAAAAATATGTTCATTGGCTATGATTTTTTTTAGTGTTTTGTAAATTATGGATTTATAAAAAGATAATTACATGATAAGGAAATTTAACTTTTCTGTTTTTTTTTTTCCAAAAATGTTTTGGCTTGTCATTTGCTTTTTTGGATTTTTTATGACCTTTTTGATATAGTCACATCTATTGGCCCTTTCTAATGTGATTTACTTTTGCATTTCTTTTTATGCTCAGAAATTTTTATTCCATGGTCACTTGTGACATATTCATTAGGTCCTAAACACAAATACGAAGTTATTTACTTAATGCTATAGTTAAATAGCTTGGTTTCTTTGCTCAGTGCCAGTCATTTAATATTATAGCTTTTTCATTTTAGTTCTTGACATTTTGGTTGGTTGGAATGAGTCTCAGAACATTTAGCGCAGCCGGCATAGTATTACTTCCTATGATAGTGAGCTGGAGACTTCCAGTTGACACCAACTCCCAGTTCTCCTTTCCTTAGGGCAGAGTGAAGACTGCATTTTCCCTCATCCTTGCAGTTGGGGAGGCAACAGGACTGTTTTGGCCGTGTAACATGAGCTGAAGTGATGATGGACTGTGACTGTTCAGGCTGAGGCAGTGAAAAGCCTCTAGACTCTGGCAGTAATTCTCTAGTCTCTCTCTCCCCATGTTGCAGTGAAAGAGAAGGCCGTTTGTTCTAGTAAATGCAGCTACAATACAACAGTGCCTCTTCTAGACCCAGTCCCTGTGTGGAGAAGAGCCCCCTCTGTCAACCCACCAACACAATCCATGTTAGATTAAATCACTGGGATTTGGGTCACTTTCTTACTAGTACGTTCTGATTAATATAATAACCTATCCCCCCCTGTTTTTGAGTGGGGGGTGAGGTGGATAAGATGATCTTTTTCTAATCATCGTAGTTCCAAACTTGTGCCAGAATCTGTCCAGGCATAGCTTCATTTTTTTTTTTCAATACAGCAAAAAGTAATTCAAGACCCTCTTGAATTATTGCTTCTGTTTCTTATTGTTTTGTTTAATCTCCTTGCATTATCCTCCGTATCTATTATCATTTCTCATCATTTTCTATTTTTGGACATTTTAGTTTCCATTCTGGAAGGCTTATTAAATTTGCTTCCTACGTCATATACATGATAATCTATATATCAGTTCTGGTCTTTAAGTTCCCAAAGCAGTTTTTAATTCTGCTACGGTATTTTTAGTTTCCTTGGAATATTTCCCTCTCGCACATCTCATGGAACCTTTTGTATTTATGTGTCAGCCTTCTGTCAAATTCTGGCTTTCTCTTTTATAGAGGCTAGATTTCACATACTATCCCAGATGCCAAAACATGTTACTTATTGTCTGGTTTCTGCAGCAGATGATTTGCAGAGGGTGAGTCCCGAGTCTTCCGAATTGTGTTTTTTATCCCTTATTCTTCAGCATGTTTTTTTCTCTCCATTTACTCAGCCTGTGTTGGTTTTTTCTTTTCATTTATTCAGCTTCTAATGAGAAGAAAGAGAATAGATCTCTGTCTCCCCACAGACAGCCTATGCAGATGGCCCTTGACTTATGCTTATTGTCCTCTTGGGAGGCAAATTTCTTCCTTATTTCTCCAGCTGATGTGGACGGGTCAAAGTCCAAATTTCTTTACTAGTTTGCGATAAGCATCCATGTGAAGCATAGCTTGCTGGGATAAGCAAGGAATAATTTATATCTTTTGTGTTAAGACTCTACTGATTATAAGAGGCAGCATTATCTAACCTAAACCAACTAAAGCAAAGAAAAGGAATCTGTTGCTCATGTAATTGAGGAGAAGAGAACATAAATCACGTGGGTCTTATATTCCAAAATATGCCATTTCGACATCAAGATTACTTTGAGCAAAAGGCAATTTGAAAAACAGTAGATGCAAGAAAGGTATTCTAATCTCCCCTTTTCCTGAAAACAGGAGATAAAAACTCTCATGTGAAAGATGAGAGTTTTCTCCTGTACCAGGAGAAAAGACACATTCTTTAATGGGGAGTTACAGCCAAGAGAATTCTGTACAAAAAGACCTTGTTAAAATAATTCTTATCTTCCTTTAGCCTTCCCAAATAATTTAGTTACTTTTCCATAATTGCTTCTTTTTGTTCAATCTAATAAAAAAGAATGTCGGTTTTACCACTTCTTTGGGTCTTAATTTCCTTACTAATGTCACGTAAATCTTATATTAAATATGCACGCTTTTCTCCTGTTAATCTCTCTTCTGTCAATTTAATTCTCGGGCCCAGTCTGCCCCCTGTAAGGACAGAGATGGGGTTTTGACTCCCCCTTTCTAATGCCTCATCTCCTGGGCAGGCTTGGCTGTTTCTTGTACATTGCCCTCATCCTTTCTTATGGCAGATGCACTTCTTCCATGTGGCAGATGGGAGGGGCTGGGTATGTCAGGGACAAGGCCACAAACAGCTGCTGACATACAGCATCCTGGCCAGGGATTCCAGAGGACAGAGACAGCACCCCCTCCAGTCCCAGCATCCACATATACTGTCTCAGGAAGGGCTCCCATTTAACTCACATGGGTCATGTGTGCACTCCTTGGACCAACTGGAGTGGCCAAGGGAGGGAGTGCTGCCGTTGGCCAGGCCTGGGTCACATGTCTGCCTCTATGGAGGTGGCAAGTGGCTGGGAATCTTATCAGAATTTCATGGAATGGAGAAGGGGCAGCTGCTCCAAAGGGGAAAGATGGGAATGGGGCATGTACCAACCAGAAGAACGGAGGAAGGAAGGCTAAACAGGAAAATATACTGGGGGCTCACTAGATACCTGCTGTCTCAGTCATTCTGAAACCATTGGAAAAGAGAAACAAAGACACTGCAGGTACCCACTGCCAAGAACTTCCCCCCACCAACAGTGCTGTCCTCACAGGATACAGTGGGCCTTATCATATGCACACTGCTCTACTCCTTCTCTCAGCCTCCCCTTCCCGCTCCAGAGCAGACAGTCAAAGAGGAAGCAAACATTGACAGTAGGTTTAGCCACCATTTTTTTCCTCCTGAAAGTAGGATAAAGAAAAACAAGATGCATTATTCTAACTCCCAGCTGAAGGGCAAAGTGATCTTACTGCCAGAGGACATGAAATAAGGTGTCAGAATGTTGATCTATTGGTGCTCTTTCTGGAGCTTCCACAGTTGTTTTGCATGGAGTCCTTGATATCCAGGCAGATTTCACCTCTAACACTTATCGGGGCAAAATTTAAGTTGAACAGAAGGATGATTCTCCTTGTGAAACCAAATCTAGTTCCCAACCTTTAGAGTTTTCCAGAGCCCTCAGGGACACACCCCACTTCATGGCTTCAGTTCTTCCACAGATGCCTGTCCATGGCAGATGATGGAAGTGCAAGGGTAGGCAGTGCCCAGGTCATGGGAAGCCTTGAGTGCCAGGCTGAGGAACTTAGACTACCTTTAGTCCAAGCTAAAGGTAATAAGTACAGCACTTAAGTAATAGGGCAGCATCAGGAGGTCTACACAGAAGAGTAAAATAATCCAGTTTGCTCTGTGATCTGATACTGTGACCATGCTTTTAATTTATCTGTTTTGTATATTTGTTACTGTACTTTACAATCTAATCATGTATGGATCCACAAACCTTTATGTAATGTGAGACAAATGTGCCCAGCATGGAGGGAGAAGGCCAAAAGAGAAGGGGTTATACTATTGTCCAAATCCCCATGCTATGGTTGGACTATGAGCAGGTAGATTATGGACCAGGCAGAAAGCCTAGGGATGGGAGCGCAGCGGTGGGCGGGGAGTGGGGGTGGGGTGTTGGCCAGGGTCAAGGAAAATGCATAATGATCCTAGGATTCTGTGTAGGATCTGGAAGGAACAGCCTAAATTGGAACCAAATGTTGAAGTCAAGGTGAAACAACTATCTTATTTATTTAGGAGTATTATAACTTACAGAGAAAGTGAGGTGATTATTGACATTTTGAATTTGTATACATAACATAAATATATATCTTAAGTTTAAAGGCTACATACCTGGAAAACTAGGTTGGCATTTTCATGCATTCCAAAAATTTCTGGGTCATCTATTAAAGGCAGATTTTCAATGTAGTCCTTAAACTCTTGAAGGCTGTCAGCCTTGGGTGCAAAATAGATGCCTGTTATAAAAAACACAGAAGACAAATATGTCTTAGATAGACTGGCTTTGCACTGCCAAGATGGCTCTTCTCTGCCTGGTTCAGGTAGTGGCTGTAATCAGCTGCCTCATGTAGAAAAGGGGATTATTTTTTTTGAAATCTGCTTGCTTTCATCGCTATGTCTAGTTTTGTTACCTTTTCTTGAGGCCTTGAGCATCTGTTATTGTCCTAACTTTTCAGGATGTCTCCTCCAGAATATTTCAAAATTCTGAGGATCCAGGGATATGCCACTGAAAGCTGCACCCCATCAAGGCCTCCAGATTAATGCTCGTGTTAGAGATTGCTTTTGTATTTGTTTGATAAACAACAACAACCCTCTCTAATAAAAGCTACATTTGCAAAACATTGACATTGGGGCTGCTCAATTTTCTATCTGATTACAGGATATGTGGTTGAGTCTTATCAGCTGTCAGGGACAGTCTCTTACAACTTTTATGGTAGGAGCTTTTATGCACTCGCTCTGTGCTAATCAATCGCTGCTTCCAGGGGGATGGACACACAGGACCATTATCTATTTGCTGTCTGAGCCATAACGAGCTGTCACCAACTCATAGACCTGTTTTTTACTCAATTTGCTGTAATGGGAATTTTCTTTAATTACTTTTAAAATATACTGGGATATAACTTTGAAAACACATTTAGACATAATACAATCAACTTTAAAACAGAAATAATTCCAAGTGGTTACTGCACACTGTGTATCCTTGTGCTTTTACTATCAGACCAGCTCCGAAGGTGGTCATGCATGTGGACGGGGTGGGCATGGGAAGATTGGACACAGACAGCCCCTGGATGGAAAAGTGAGATGCTGTCAGCGGCTTCTTGGGAAAGGCCTTTTCTATAATATTGAAAAGTCATTCACCTGATTCAGAATATTTATAATCATCTTCTAACGTTTCAGGAGAAAAAAATCTTTTCAAGACAGTACGAAGGCATCTTTGATCCCAGGTGTCTGTGACTCTACCACCATATGTAATTTCACCTGAAAAGGAGTTTGCATTTTAAAATGATTACTATTTTTTAAATTGATACACATACCCCTATTCTAATAGGTTTATTTATATCTACATTTATTTGGTACTTAAAATGAAAAGAGCACATCAGAATTTCCTTCCAGTACCCATTCCCTACCCAAAGAGAAAAAAAGTAAATTTAAAAAAAAGCTGAAAAATATGGTATATGTACTGGTGTATGTACTCTACCCTAGGTAATTTGCAGAAACTTAAGCCACTGAGCTGTGTTTACATATTTCCTCCTTCTTCTTGTTCTTTTGCTTTGAAATATTGATTTTGAGTATGTATTCTAAAACATACACACTTTCCATGAAACAGTGCTTCTTTCTGGGGCCAATGAGTGAAATGAAACCAAGCACTCATAGCAAGGCATTCAAACTGTATACATTCCTTATAAATTACTGCTACCAAGCTAAGGAGGAAAGATAGATCCAAGATGAAAGAGACAACTTGCCTCGCAGCAATTATGTTATGGAGAATTAAAACTTCCTGGTATCGTATCTCTCGTTTCACAGAGAAGCTAGTTTTGGTATACTCCACTGTCATCCCCAAATTATGGGTAGGAAGGAACTGTACTGGAATGATATCCATTGCTGATACAATTCTTTGGAAAAACTCCAGATCCATTGCTACAATTCACCAGTCAGCACTGTAGTGTTCCCAGAAGGATTTCACCTGTGATACTGACATTGTCAACTTCTGGATCCTCTGTTGATCCATTCTCATGTCCTTCTCTTCCTTTATGTCAGAAAGAGATGTTTTTTTCATCGTTTTTCAAGCTGAGATGGTTGGTTGAGAGAAAGTTATTTCAGTCTTTGGAATCTCAATAGTTTATTTCTTCCAAGACAGCAATGTTCTTACCTGCACATCCTGTAGGGATCCCTATTTTTTCCTCTCCTCTTACAGTACCTCTTGTCAGTCTTGTTGGATCAGCCACTCAGGGAGAGGCGAGGGGGAATAGGTACTCAGGCTGATAGTCAAGTTGGAGAATCTCTGTGTTAGCAATTCCATGAGGGAAGGAAGAGATGCTCTGTGTCTTCTTGGGAATGTTCTTTAGCCACTCTCTGGGAAGTCTTGGAACACAAAGTTGGGCTAAATCTCTGTGGTGGGTCCATCTAGTCTGGGCTTAAGTTGAAGCTCCTAACTTGGATTCTTGGAGCTGGATGGGAATGTAAAGTTCAAGTTTCTCCAATTGCAAAAGGGAAAGGAGCTTGTCCTAAAGTTTATTGTTCTAAAAAATGTTTCTAATTAAATATCTGCATTTTGAAAAGCAGCACAGAAATGTTTTCCTTACAAATCAACTAACTTTGTTCTTCTCCATCCAGATTTGGTTTTATCCTTTTTCTTGGATCAAGCTGAGTAAACAAGGAGCCCTGCCATTTGACTCAGGGTAGATGACTCACAGCTTGCTTCCAGGCAGGAGACTTCTGGGTCTGGTCTTCCCAGGAGAGAGACAGCATGTGTGTCGGGGGGTGTCCACCACACATGCCACTGCCTGGCCAGGCCCCTGCATCATTGTTGCTGCGGGTCTCCTTGCAGACCCTGCTGCGGTGGCTTCCCCATCTCCTCCTTTCCTGTCCCCATGGGCTGGCTCAGGGACGGCACAGTACAAACTGGATAGGCTCCAGCACCACTCCTGGACTTATGCTTTGCTGTCACCTACGTTATAAAATTTGAAGACCCTCCTCCAACTCGAAATATCTTCCTGTATTTAAAGCCTCCTAAATATGTCTCTGTTTACTCTCTTCTGTCCAGTCTCCCCACTAGTATTGCTATATCCCTGTGTTCAATCCCTCATCATCTTGCTTTTATTACGGCTTTGTAAATTATTCCACCTTTTCCCAACCTGAAAGACTATAATTGCTAACCATAGTTTATAAGATGGAGTGAAAATTTATTAGCAAGACAGAAGCTGGATATGCCTCCAGCTTACCTTTTGTAGTTTTGTTGAAGTCAAAACTGCCCTCCACACACACCTCCCCTCATGCTGTGCTCCAGCCCTCCCCCACCGCCAGCAGTGTGTGGGATGTGGCATGACTACACCTTTATTGATTTGTAATTGGTATAGAAAAACCTGCACATAATTAACGTATACAAGTCGGTGAGTTTAGACTTAGGTATACTCTTATGTTGCCATCACCACAATCAAGGTAATAAACATAGCCGTTATCTCCAAAAATTTCTTTGTGTCCCCCACTGTTTTTGGGGTAAGAACCCTTAACATGAAATCTGCTTTCTTAACAAATTTTTAAGTACACAATACCTTATTGTTAACTATAGGCACTATATTGTACAACGGATCTCTGGAACTTACTCATCTGGTATAACTATAACTTTATACCCACTGAACAACTACCCATTTTCTTCCTCCCCCCATACCTTGGTAGCCACCATTCTCTTGTCTACTTCTAGACTTTTATTTTTTTAGGCTGGTCAAGTGAAGCGGTGGGAGTGGAGAAGGAACAAAGGAATCTATAACTGGTTGTGATTCATTAGTCGTAAACACCACTGCACTCGGACCAACGCTACTTCTAGACTTTTGACCATTTCAGATGCCTCATATAAAAGGAATTGTGCAGTATTTGTCCTTCTGTGATAACTTATTTAACTTAGCATATCTTTCAGGTCCATCCACATTGTCCTGCAAATGGTAGGATTTCTTTCTTTTCTAAGGATGAAGGATGAATAATATTCCATATACTACACTTTCTTTATCCATTCATATGTTGATGAACATTTGGTTGTTTCCATATCTTGGCTATTGTGAACAATTTATTATGCCCATCAGCTTTTTGGTGGGCAGAGACCATGTCATCTTTGATACCCAGCATTTATCGTAGTAGTAATAATCAATATTTTCTGGATTAATCCATAGATGAATGCCTAAAAAAAT
>NW_012145856.1:2646347-2648187 GCF_000956105.1 Propithecus coquereli
TTGCTTGTGTATAGAAATGCACAACTTTGCTGAATTCATTTGTTACTTCTAGTTTTTTTGGGGGTGGTGAGGACTCCTTAGGATTTTCTACATATAAGATTATGTTGTCTGTGAATAAAGACAAGTTTACCTCCTCCACTTTAATCTGAATGCTTTTTGTTTCATTTCCGTTTAAGTTCCCTGGCTGAAACTTTCAGCACAATGTTGAATAGAAGTATTAAAATAGTAAGAGCAGATGCATCCTTGTCTTATTCCTTTATATTCATTTTAAATCCCAATTATTCCATAGCAGTAGAGATGGAGGTAACCCAAAAGGTCAGGGGTTCGAGGAATGAAAGAAGAAAGAGAAAAATGAGGAACAGGAAAATTCAGGGCACGCAGAGGGTGCCAGAGAACAATTCTGTCTATGTCACCACTCTGCTAAGCAATCTTGGCCCCACTGGGATGGCTGGGGCAGGACAAAGTAGCCTCCCAGATTCCAGGCCCTCCCCTCTTGGTCCACCCTAGGGACTGGTCCTAATCTATTTTTACTGTTGGTTTGCTGCCCTCATCTCAAACATGTTTTAAGGTTTCATTTTGCCTTTCAAGGCTCCAGATCACCTGCTACCCCTCTGTTGTGCTCCATTTTTCTTACTTGCCAGTGAAAACCATCCATTCCCTTTCTGCCCACTTCCCAGTGCAAATGTCCTCTCTTTCATTACTTGAGCTCACATGGTCCAAATTGGATCTCATTTTGGCAATAAGATCCCTATGTGGCCAGATTAATATTTGCCAAAATTTAATTCCTGAAAGATTTTTCCTTTTTCATAAGTATACCTGAATCAACAGGTCTCTAATAAAGTCAATCAAAATTCTTTTGAATGGATTCTGGAAGCTAGACTGCCTGGGTTCATATCTTGACCCTACTACTTGTAAACTGTCCATGTCAGTTTTCTTGTGTATAAAATGGGGATAATAATAGCGATCACACTATAGGGTTGTTGTGAGGATTAAATTTGCTAAGCCATGGGAAGTGCTTAAAATAGTGTCTGGCGTGTAGCAAGAGCGATATACGTTTTCCCTATTATTATTATTTGGGAAAACATCTGTCCATTTTCTGTGTATAAATATTCTCAACATGTATTTATACATTCTTATCACAATCTTATCTTTACAAAGGGAACATCGGAAGTCACCATCACCAACATCAAATACTGGAGGAGGACACCATCTTCTTATGGGCCAGGTGAGTGTAAACCAACAGGTTGTGGCACTCAGCTGGGTGCCCTGGCCACATGGACATACTGACCAGTAATGTAAATTAGTGCATCCCAGGGAATCTTTCCTTCTTGACAGTAAAGGTTGAGGTTCAGTAAAGCACATTCCCTGTCACTGTCATTAAATTCATAGCAGATATTCCAGCCAAGGGGGCCAAACTTCTTTCTCTCCTAGAATGGAAAATGAAAATGGTCTGAAATAAAATGTGACAAAATTGATTTTGTGTAAAATATTGAAAACTAAAAGGTTTCCATTGAAGGTGGCATCCCCACACTGTAAAATCAGTTAAAATCATGCAGTTCAACTTGAGCTAAGCTTTTGCCTAATAAAGGAAGCACCTCTTCTTTCCTCTAATCCTGGCCCCTCTCTGTATTTCCAAAAGAAAATTTGCTATTATTGGAAATTTGATAGACCTGTCAAACGGACATTTGTTCTTTAGGGCAAAATAAAATATTTCCCCATCAAAATGGAAAAAAAAATCCCACTGGGAGTCTTTTGGCATAAAAATGCTGGCACTATAATCATCCATTGGGTGGAGAGGGCTACCCCCTACTGTTTTTTTTTTTTTTTTTGAGAAGAGTCT
>NW_012145856.1:2648237-2649962 GCF_000956105.1 Propithecus coquereli
ACAAAATTTTTATGTATAATTCATTAATTTTTGGTAAATTTACAGAGTCACACAACCATCACCACGATCTAATTTTAGAATATTTCCATTGCCCCCAAAAGAAATCTTGTGCCCATTTGCAGTCACTCTCCATTTCTACTCCCTGTCCCACGCAACCACTGATCTACTTTCTGTCTCTATAAATTTGGCTTTTCTGGAAATTTCATACAAACAGAATCATATATATGGTCTTTTGTGCCTGGCTTCTTTTACTTAGCATAATGTTTTTGATGTTTAATTATGTTGTAGCATGTATCAATACTTTATTCCTTTTTATGACTGAATAATATTCCATTTATGGGTATATTTTATTTATCCATTAACCAGTTCATGGACATTTTTGGCTATTATGAATAATGCTGTTATGAACATTTTGTACAAGTTTCGTGTGGACATATGTTTTAATTTTTCCTGGGTCAACATCTAGGGGTAAAATTGCTAGGTCATACATCAACTCTATTTTAAACATTTTCCAAAGCAGTGAGACAATTTTACATTGCCACCAGCAGTGCATGAAGAATCCAATTTCTCCATGTACTTGCCAATATTTGCTACTGTCTTTTTTATTATAGCCATCCCTATAATGGGTGTGAAGTGTTATCTCATTATGACTTTAATTTTCATTTCCCTAATGACTAATTGAGCATCTTTTCATGTGGTTATTGGGCATTTGCATGTCTTCTTTGGTGAAATGTCTATTGAAATAGAACATTTACCCATTTTTAAATTGTGTTATCTATCTTCTTATTATTGAGTTGTAAGAGGCCTTTGGATACTTTGGATACAATCCCTTATGTGATATATTATTCACAAATATTTTCTCTCAGTCTGTGTCTTGCCTTTTCACTTTTTTGAAGCATAAAAGTTTTAAATGTTGATGAAGTCCAATTTATTTTTTCTTTTTCTCTTGTGCTTTTTGTGTTATATCTAAGAAGTCACTGCCTAACCTAAAGTCATGGAGATTTACTTTAAAGCTTTCTTCTAAGAGATTTATATAATAGTTTTATCTGTTACTTTTAGGTTTATCACCCATTTTGAATTCATTTTTGTGTATGGTGTGAGATAAAGATCCAAATTTATCCTTTTGTAGATGGATATCCAATTGTCCCAGCATCATTTGTTGAAAAGACTACCCTTCCTTCATTGAATTGTCTTAGCATCTTTGTTGAAAATCAATTGGCCATAAATATAGGGGTTATTTCTAGATTCCCAATTCTGTTCCATTGCTTTATGTATCTATTTTTTATGCCAGTACCACAATGTCTTGATTATTATAGTTTTGCAGTAAGTTTTGAAATTGGGAAATGTAACTCTTTTGACTTCATTCTTTTTTTAAAGATTGTTTTTGCTGTTTGAGGCCCTTCACATTTTCATATGAATTTTGTGATCAGTTTGTCAATTTCTGCCATATGCCAGCTGAGATTTTGATAGGAATTGCATTACATCTATAGATCAGTCTGGGAGTATTATCATTTAAAAATACTGTGTCTCTCAATGTGTTAGAGTGGATGTCTCTCCATTTATTTAGATGATCTTGCATTTTTTCTTGTAAAGCTCTGCAGTTTTCAGAGCAAAATCCTGCAATTCTTTGGTTAAATTTATTCCTAAATATTTTATTCTTTTTGATGATACTGTGAATAAAGTTTTAAAAATATTTTTGGATTTTTATTGCTTGTGTATAGAAAT
>NW_012145856.1:2653379-2656331 GCF_000956105.1 Propithecus coquereli
GCTAGGATTACAGGCGTTAGCCACCGCGCCCGGCCTATTATTTATTTATTTGTAACATAATATACTTCCTGGTTGTTATCAAAAAGCAGAACTGAGTGTACCTGAATAATTGCATGGAAGAAACAAATGCCAAATATTATTTGTCTCCATTTTCTTCCGAGTATATTTTCTTCGAAAAATGAAGATGTCATTTCAGTAAACGCTCGTCTGATATTTGCACGCAAGCCTTTTGGAGGCTCATTGGTTACCTGGATTTAGATAGAACATATATGGCAGAGAGCATGATTTTATAGATTTGCATTATTTCTGAATAACACACAGGGCCTGTAGCCATTGAGAGGATGTAGATAACTGATTCCCTGGGGCATTCCCAGCATGTTTCAGCCTGCTTCGTATTTCGCTCAGCCATAGCCCAGGGAGAATAGGGCCTGGCAGGGTCCTCAGACCTACAGTGGCTGAAACACCTGCACAAAAAACTCAGACACTTCCATTTGGTGTCTTTTTCAAAAACATGGGCCAGTCAACTTGACTGAGCTAAAGGAAAAAAAAAAAAAAGAAAAAAAGACAAAAATATGTAAAAAAATAAATAAATAAAAAATAAAAACATGGGCCGGAAAGTTTGCTCAGGCTTTCTCTATTGAATTTTGCATCATTCCAACATATTACATTGTCCCATACTTTGTCCCATGATGTCCCATGACAGGGGTCAGGGAGGGAAAAAGCACCTTTGTTTCTCATATGCAGAGGCTTCCCACACATTGGAAACTTCCAGCATATTGGAAAATCCAGCTGCCATACCACCTGTAGGCCTTCCTGTCTCTCAAATGCTAAAAAATTCCCTTAACCCTGTGAGGGATTCCCTTCTCATTACTTTGCACCTTTAACATTTTCTTGTGGAAGGTAAGAGCTGGAAGAGTTGAATGACCAGTAGAACCTGGGCATGCAGGTATGGTCACTTGCTTGGGAAATCATCTCCTTGCTTGCTATTAGGTAAAAGGATAGGGACTTCTATCTCCCCACTCTGGTCACATAGACCTCCCTGTGGTTCTGTGCAGGATCTGAGCTCCCTGAAGCCACTAGGTGAACACTCTTGAGATCAATCATTTTACATTGTTCCAACCATAGGCATGTATTACCTTGACGGAATTTTGAAGAACCGTGACAGGAAATGTATTACTAGGCATGGAGCTTAAAAAAAGTCGAAAAGTGTCCTTGATAGCACTATCTATTTAAAACAAAGACAAAACAAAATAGGAAAATGTTTAGTTTGTAGTAGCACTTTTCTATAAGAAACAATTATTCTAGGGAAGGAAACAATGCTATAAGCTCTGTTTAAAAACCTAGTTAATCTATTGCAAGCATGTTATAAACTGTTTTAAAATGGGGTGGAAAGAATCATTCTGGAAATGTCACATCTGGAGGGTTTGGCAGTCTAGAAGCTGACAAGTTTAGGTAAATAAATTAGGTACATGTTAATTTATAATACTTGATGAGATATTAAGGGCCTTCTCTTTGAAATGGGGAAAATTTTCAGTTGAAAAAGAGGAGTTTCCACCAGTGCATTTATGCTCATGAGTTTTTTTTTTTTAACCATTAAATATAAGGAAAATTGCATGGAAATGGTCAGAAATTCCTATGGAGAAGAAACGGATTTTTCTCCTCAGCAGAGAAGTTGCAAAGTGAACAGAGAGCAGGGATACAGAAAAATGCCACACATAGCATCAAGTTAACAGGCTTGCTTTCTTAGCTGTGGCCAGGGACTTAGGAAAGGATGAGCTCTGCTTTAGGTTCAAAAGGCCAAAGTAAAGGCGGAAAAATCCTTGTTCCCATAGCAGGAAGACACAGGCTTCATCCAAGGACAACTTCCTTAGCATTGGTTTTTAAGTGCATATTATGCTATTTCTCAAACATGCCAGGCTTGCTCCCTCCCTAGGGCCTTTGCACTGGCTGTTCCCTCTACCTGGAATGCTCTTCCCTCAAATTCCCTTGCTTTCTTCATGTCTATACCATTTAAAATTGCTATCCTCCTTCCTCTCTCTCCCAGCTCTCATCCCAGTCTTTCTGATCTTACCTTCCTCTCCTTTTTATTTTTTCCAAAGTACAACCACATTCTGTCATACCATATAAGTTACTTATTTATTATGTGGTTTATTCATTGTTTGTTTCCCTGCACTAGAATGTAAGCTCTATGAGGGCAAATATCTGTGGTTGTTTTGTTCCCCAACATACTCTATACTTAGAACAGTGCCTGGTACATAGTAGGTTCTAAAATATTTATTGAATGAATGACCAAAATTAAAAAGTTACTTCCAGTAAATTCTAGAGCAACATTAAAGTTGTTTGCATGATAGAAACTGTGGAGAGTTAGCTATACTCCTAGCAAAAAATCGGGTCCCTTAGGCAGGGGTCATTGCAAAGGATAAGGAAATAATAGAAAATAGAAAATAATAGAATATAGAAATAAAAGAATACACAGAGACAAAAGTACAGTTTTATAAAGTATAGAATTTATAAAAGGTGGGGTATTGGGAGACCCCCCAGCATTCCTGTGAGCTGTGAGCCCCGAGTAAAGTTTCACATGGGTATTTATTGGTACAGTGATCAGTTGCCAGGGGTAACAGGTTTACATAATAACAGTTCGTTTTAGGTTAAAAGTCTCCCAAAAGGCTTCTAGAGATCCCTTAATTAACTCTATCTACGTGAGCAAACGGTTACAAAATCTTTCTAAGTTCTGAGATAAAGCTATCACTTAGCAGAAAGGCTAAACAGATATAGTGGCTCTATATTTCTTTATCTAGTTATTGTGGATTGAGACAGGTAGTCAGGAGTGAAGCAGGAACTGTCCCTTAGGCTAATTGCTTTTAGCTGCAGGTGACTGCCTGTCGGGTGGGCAATCTTTGATTAGCTCTCCTCCCTTGGCTCCATGCAAATCTGCTTTGTTGTACAAACCAG
>NW_012145856.1:2656381-2657583 GCF_000956105.1 Propithecus coquereli
TATATATTTTTAGTTGTCCGATTAATTTCTTTCTATTTTTAGTAGAGATGGGGTCTCGCTCTTGCTCAGGCTGGTTTTGAACACCCTACCGTTTTAAGGAGTCTGTCCATGGTTTTTCAGTCATGCCATACTTTGCAGATTAAATACTGATTTCTCCATAGTGACACACATATTTTTAAAAAACTCATACACAGAATCACAATCCTTGTTTCATGATGCCCCATAGTGAGACCCCCCTACTTTGTTGTCTCCTCATCCCACCTTAATTCTAAGATGATGCTCAAACAGAGGATTGGTCCCAAGTTCCCTCCCCTTGATCTCAAAATTTCTCTTTAGGAAACTGCCTCCTCGTCTCAGCTGCTTTTGTTAGTGGAACAAGGGCCTCATACATGGAGACCCTGGTTCCAACCTCTCGGATCTCCTCTAGGACATTTTCACCTATTTATTTCATTTCTTCTACCCTTAAGCTTTGTTTTTAGCTTACTGATTCTTTCTCTGTAGACCATACACATTTGAAAACCCGGAAGCTAATCCAATCAGGACACCACCTAGAGATGTGTAGTTGGAGAGTCAGAATTCAAGAATGAGGTCGCAGGATGGATACCAGACCAAGCAGTGAGGTTTGAACAGAGGAAGGAGATAGTGGTGCTGAGTCGAAGGTCATCCTCCAGGGGACTTGGGATTCAGTCATAGGTGGGGGGTGGGGGTGGTGAGAAGCAGTTAAGGGTGGTGAGCCCAGTCAAAGGAACAGGTGAGAGTGAAACTATTGCAAGAAAAATAAGGAGGACTTCATGACTGACAAAATATGTGTTTATGTAAAGAGGAAGAATAAAAGTAATCCTGAAGTTCTGATTGTACGTTATCAAGAGAATGGAATCACTGATTTCAGAAGTAGAGTCTGGAGGGGAAGCAGAGTTTGGGCGTGAGGCAGAGCTGAGGAGATCAATTTTGTGCTTGTTGAATTGGACCTACTGCATTCATCCAGGTGATGTATTCTGTAGGCAGATCAGAATAGAGGCGGGAGCTGAAGCTGTGAGATACTGAGGCAACGGTAGTTTAGAGGTCAGAAGTTGAGTGAAAACGACTTGGGTTCAGACACAGAATGGGGCCCTCAGCATTTCTCAATGCCATTTGCAAGCTTTCACTTAATTCTTACTTTCTATTATTTATTTATTTTTATTTTTTATTTATTTTTTTTGAGA
>NW_012145856.1:2670556-2673306 GCF_000956105.1 Propithecus coquereli
CTAATTTTTCCTATATATATTTTTAGTTGTCCAGCCAATTTCTTTCTATTTTTAGTAGAGACAGGCTCTTGCTCTTGCTCAGGCTGGTCGCAAACTCCTGAGCTCAAACGATCCACCCACCTCGGCCTCCCAGAGTGTTAGGATTACAGGCATGAGCCACCGCGCCCGGCCAGGACTATTTATTGAAAAGATTGTTTTTTCTTCATGGCTCTGAGGTACCACTTCTGTTGTAAATAGTGTCCCAATATACTTGAGCCTGTTTCTGAATTCTCTGTTCTCTTTCTTATATTTATTTATTTAGCCTCATACCAGTACCACAGTATCTAAATAACTCTAGCTTTATAATAAGTTTATAGTAAGTCTTGATATCTGGTAGAACAAGTCCTCTCACCTTGTTTTTCTTCTTCAATACTGCCTTATTCTTTTTTAAAAAAATGGTTGGGCTAAAATTCATAAAATAATAACATTAACCATTGAAACCATTTTAAAGTGTACAATTTAGTGCCTTTCAGTACATTCACAATGTTGTACAACTATCACTACTATCTAGTTTCAGAACATTTTCATCCCCCCGAAAAAGAAAACTTAAACTCATTGTATTGCTAGAGTCATTTAGAAAGACAGAATCAGTAGGACACACACACACATACACACACACACACACACACACACACACACGGAGATCAAGAAGTCCCACGATCTGCTTTCGGCAAGCTAGAGGACCAGGAAAGCTGGTGGTATAATTTAGTTTGACTATGAAGTCCTGAGAACCAGGAGTACTGATGTCCAAGGGCAGAAGATGTCCCAGCTCAAAAAGAGAGAACAAATTTGTCCTTCTGCCTTTTTGTTCCATTTGAGCCATCAATAGATTGGATGGTACCCTCTTGTATTGGTGAGGGTGATCTTTTGTACTCAGTCTACTGATTCAAATGCTATCTCTTCTGGAAACAGCTTCACAGACACACATAGAAACAATGTTTTAACAGATATATGGGCATCCCTTAAACTGGTACAATTGACACATAAAATTAATCATCATATGCATTAAGCAATTTCTCCCCATTTTCTCCATTCCCTGAGCCTCTTGCAACCACTAATCTGTTTTTTGTCTCTATGGATTAGCCTGTTCTGCATATTTTATAAGAACAGAATTACACAGTGTGTGACCTTTTGTGTCTGGCTTCTTTCACTTAGCATAGTGTTTCTAAGGTTCATCCATGCTGCAGCATCATGTATCAGTACTTTATTCCTTTTTCTGGTCAAATAATATTTCATTGTATGGATATACCATATTTTGTTTATTCACTCATCAGTTGATGGACATTTAAGTTGTTCCTTTTTTTTGGCTATTATGAATGTTTCTAAGAGCATTTGTGTACAAGTTTTTGTTTCAACACCTGTTTTCAATTGTCTTGGGTATATGTCTAGGATTGGAATTACTGAGTCATATGCAAATTCCATTTTTAACTTTTTGAGGAACTGCCAAACTGTTCTCTATAGTGGTACACCATTTCACAGTCCCACCAGCAGTGTATGAGGGTTCCAGTTCTTCTACATCGTTGCCAACTCTTGCTATGTTTCATTTAAAAAAATTATAGTATCCTAGTGCGTGTAAAGTGGTACCTCATTGTGGTTTTGATTTGCATTTCCCTAATGACTAATAATGTTGAATATCTTTTCATGTGCTTATTGGCCATTTGTTTATCTACTTTTGGAGAATTGTCTATTCTTTGACCATTTTTAGATTATTTTCTTTTGTCTTTTTGTTGTTGCATGGTAAGAGTTCATTATATATTGTAGACACTAGACCCTTATCAGATATCTGATTTGCAAATATTTTCTCTTATTCTGTGGGTTTTATTTTCACCTTCTTGAAAGTGCCTTCTGAAGCACAAAAGTTTTAAATTTTGGTGATGTCTGTTTATTTACTTTTTCTTTTGTTGTTTGTGTTTTTGGTGTTGCATCTTAGAAGCTATTGCAAATCCAAAATCATGAAGATTTACTTTATGTTTTCTTCAAAGAGTAGTATACTTTTAGCTGTTACATTTAGGTCTTTGATCCATTTTGAGTTAATTTTTGCATGTGGTGTATGGTAAGGGTCCAACTTCATTCATTTGCATGTGGATATCCAGTTGTCCCAGAACTATTGTTGAAAAGACTACTCCTTCTCCATTGAATGGTCTTAGCACCCATGTTAAAAATAAATTGACCATAGATATGTGGGTTTATTTCTGAACTCTGAATTCTATTCCATTGATCTATATGTCTATCTTTTTGCCCATACTACTTTTTTTTTGAGACAGTCTCACTCTGTCACCGTGACTAGAGTGTAGTGGTGTCATTGTAGCTCACTGCAACCTCAAACTCCTGGGCTCAAGTGATCCTCCTGCCTCAGCCTCCTGAGTAGCTGGGAATACAGGTGTGTGTGATCATGGCTGGCTAATTATTCTATTTTTTGTAGAGACGGATGTCTCTCTCCTGCTCAGGCTGGCCTTGAACTCCTGAGCTCAAGCAGTTCTCTCGCCTTGCCCTCGCAGAGTGCTAGGAGGTGTGAGCCACTGTGCCAGACCCCTATTACATTTTATTCATTACTGTAGCTTTGTAGTAAGTTTTGATCAAGAAGTATGAGCTCTCCATCTCTGTTCTTTTTCAAAATTGCTTTGTTGATTTGGGGTCCTTGAAATTCCATTTAAGTTTTAGAATCACCTTGTTCATTTTTGCAAAAAAGGAAGTTAGAATTTTGATACGGA
>NW_012145856.1:2673356-2674326 GCF_000956105.1 Propithecus coquereli
TACATCCTTGCCAACTCTTGCTATGTTTCATTTAATATCCTATCTATCGGTATCCCTCCTTATCCCCAAAAGCAACAACAATTTTGAATTCTAATACCATAGATTAATTTTTTTTATTTTATATAAATGGAATCATATAGTATATATTCTTTTCTATATTTCAATCAAAACTATATTTTTAACATTTTTCATGTTACCGTAGTTCATTCATTTTCACTGCTATATAATATTCCACAGTATGATTATACTGTAATTTATTTATTTATTCTGTTCTTCTTGAACATTTGGGTTATTTCTTATCCTTGGCTATACTGCAATACTACAGTATACATTTCTGTACGTGTCTTTTAGTATACATGTACACTCCATTTTGTTGTGTATATTCCTAGAAGTGGAACTGCTATTTGACAGATTATATATATATTTAACTTTTGTATAATATCAAATTGTTTTCCAAAATGTTTCCATACTATACTTACACCAGCAGTAGATAAGAGTTCTGTTTCTCCACATCTGGCTAACACCTGGTAGATGTATAGTGGTATCTCATTGAGGTTTTAAATTGTTTTCTTTTTTTATTGGCTATTTCCTTTTGGGTCTCTTGGCCCTCCTTTTTTCTATTGGGTCATCTGTCTTTTTTCTTATTGATTTCTAAGAGTTCTTTATGTTGGATATAAACCCTTTGTTAGTTACATTTACTACAAATATTTTCTCCCACTCTATCACTTGCCTTTAAAAAAACTCTCTCTTAATACTACTTTTTATGAACAAAAATTCTAAATTTTAGGGTACTTCAGTCCAATTTATCAATATTTTTTATGCTATTTTTTGCATTTGATTTAAGAAATCTTTCCATACCCAAGATGATACTCTCTTATATTACTTCTATTTATTGTTTTGCCTTCTATGTTTAGAGCTGCAATCCATCGGGAATTGATTTATATCTATGGTGTGAGATACTGTACAGGTC
>NW_012145856.1:2677386-2716233 GCF_000956105.1 Propithecus coquereli
CGAGAAGGGACTGGAGAATGGAGGAGTGAGAAAGACTGAACTTTTATGAAAAAGAAACCAAATCAGTTTACCCTGAAGGAGATATTTAAATCAGAAGAAAATATAATATAAATGGGCAAGCTTAAACTTTCTCCTTCTCTTTATTACCCAGCAGAGTGGAGGTTCATGAGAAAGATGAGATTAATAACAGAACATAAACTACTTTTTTTTTGCACATTTGAACATAGGAAGTAAACATCAGTCCCTTTTTGGCTACATTAAAATCATGTGTTATATACCAAACACGTTTTAATCACCATTCCACTAGATTATTATCCTTTAACATTTTAAGCAATCTCTTTTGCTCGAATAAAATTTACATCTGCTTTTATGATTTTTGACCCCATTTTAACAACATAAATAGCTAAATATCAACACTTCTTAATTTATTTAGTAAGGATATCTGAATGTAAAAATTCATGCTGCACAAGGAAGAACAAAGGTAAATTTTTGAAAAAGATGTTCATATGGTCTGTTAAAACTGCACAATGTGACCTTACCGTTCCGAATACCCATTTTCCCGGGCGAACCTCTGAAATGCACCCATGGGATCTGAGCCTGTGCTTAAAATGAATATCAGGGGAGTGTTGCATGACATGTCTTGATACAGAGTAGCCAGGTCCACAGGTGGTGTCTCTATAAACTGTTTTCCAAGATTTTCTATTACAAAGTCTGTAACAGCAAAAACCACCTGAAAGTTGAAAAGAAGAAGCATTAAAAAAATAGTATGTTGGATGAGGATCCTTCATAATTTTATCCTAATTTTCCCCTTCTACTCCTCAGGGGATGGTGCCCTGTACTCTCGAACTTTTTCTTTCTTGATTGGGTATTATACTTCTTCCTATAGACATAATTTGGTGGGTATGTACACCAAGTATCTGCTGACAGCCATGGTTCTCATGACTCACTGAGCAAGATGAAACATGGGTGAGAGGGATGTCCTTCATCATTCCACGTGTCTATAAGCCTGCTGTCTCCCCTTCCTTGCCTCCTTCTGTCCTGTCCCTTTCACATTCTTGTGGACTTTACCTTCAGTCCCTCCATTGGTCTTTTTCTGCATTATTGATCTCTTTCTCTCTCCTTGGTCTTCCTATCATATGATTAGGCATTACTATATTCTATACTTAAAATCAAAACCAAAACCCTCCCTTGGTTGCAGCTACTCTTCCCCCTACTATTTCATTTCTTTCTTCCCATTTGCAAGCCAACTTTTCAGAAAATTGACTCCATATATTGTGTCCTCTTCATTATCTCTCATTTACTCATCAGCCTCTTCTCACTCTTCTTGGGAACCAGCCTTGGCCTTGATGAGGATGCCCAGGCCAGGCCATTTCCTACATCAATGCATTTCTTTCCCTGATCCCACCCTACCCTACCTAGTCCATTTTTTTTTTTCCTACCTACTCCATTTGTGTTCTTGTGTGTCTTGTTCCTCCATAGCCCATATGGATACTTTGTGTGAGATACAAAAAGGTGTCCCCTCTTCAAGGTACTTTAATGTGCCAGGCTATAATATCTACACTGTGAATGGCTCCCCCAAGAGTTGCTCAGTGTACATCCTGCACAACTCTAAGTAGCAGCCCCTGCTTTAACCTTAGCCCTCCATTAGATGTTGACATTGTCCTGTCCAAACAAGACTTGCCCTGTTTTTTTAAGGGTGGTGTCCCAACCTGGTCTAGGGCCATGGCCTTGGATCACACCCTTCTGTGGCCAACTTGGGAAAAGATATTCACATGCCTGTCCCTTTAAGTAAATATGTATTATCATACTAACCACAAAGGTGACAAGTTCCAGAATAAACAGCCATGCAACAGGGCCAGGAGGTTTGGAGCTTAGTTCTAGCCATGTCACTGTGTGACTAAGTATAATTCACTTAACTTTTCCAGTATCAATTTCTTTATCATTTTTATTTAAAAAGGTTTTTATATGAAAACCATTTGCTTTTACATTGCTAAAATATAATCTTAATCATTTTCCAGTGCTGGTGGCATTGGGGAACAGTAGCTATGGGTGTTATGTTTCTTTTTGGGGGTAATGAAAATGTTCTAAATTGATTTGGTGATGATTGCACAACTCTGTGAAGATACCGAAAGCTATTGAAATGAACATCTTAAATGGGTAAATTGTATGATGAGTGAATTATACCTCAATACATTTTCATGGAATATCTTACTTAAATAAATAATCAGCACATGGTAGAATTAACAACAAGGACTTAAAATTGCATTCATACAACTGGTGTTTCCCAAATTGGGAAAAGCTTTCAACTGTTTCTCTGAGTGAGAAGATTTCATCCTCAGTAATTCTGATTACACTGTGGTTTTTCAACAGAGAGAAAACCAGTTGCCAAAGAAACAGTATCCTTTCTGAGGTAGAGGTACCCGAATTGAAACGCTAGTCCTGTCGAGGTTAGAGTTCCCAGTGGATTTAACCCTGGAAACCAATGATGCTGCAAGTCATGACATGTTCTGATTTCCTCATCTCTCTGGTTGCTTTGAAAATGGTTTCTCCTAATAATGACCTTAAAACAGTGGCTCTCAAAGTATGGTTGCAGGATCAGCAGCATCAGCATCACCTGGTAACTTGTTAGTAATGCAGATTCTTAGCTCTTAGCCCAGGCCTAGTAAATCAGAAACTCTGGGGCATGGGCTCCAGGATTCTGTGTTTTAACAAGTCTTCTAAGTGATCCTAATGCACACCAAGATTTGCGAACACCAGTGTAGAGGACTTTTCTTAGCTTTGTTCCGTGGTGATGAATTATTCTCTATAAGACAATCTTCGTTCATCTTGAATTACATGATAGTTTCTTTTTTCTCTCTCCAGTTCAAATTTCTAATAATTGCTTCCTGAAAGATGTTGACAATATTGATGCCAAAGAAGGAATTGTAAGGATGACAGGAAGGAATTGTTGGGATGACAACTTCCTGTTGCAGTGCTAATGAGCCTGCCACCTGGTTTGCTAAGAGCCTTTGAAACGAAATTTCATCTTTAGATCAAAATATGCTACTTCTGAAGGAGGTTGAATTTTTGTATAAGAAGCCACTTGTGTTGGAATATCTTCTTTTTCCCAAAACAGTAGTTGGCTCCAACATTTAGAAGCATTGGATACCCAGTAGGCTCTGCTTGTGAACAGAGCTGGAACAGCAGGTTTGTTACCTTGAGCTCACTCATCACAGAGATCTTGTCTCTGGTCTTGTCTTTATTCTAAGAGTTCCTTAGATACTCCTTTTCTCCAGGCAGGGAATCTAAACCTTCAGTTTTGAAACTGAATTTGGATTCTTTACTCTTGAATCACAATTTCTTGAGACCTTGTTTGGAGGTTCTAGCAGGGGAGCACAGCTACTCGTATACCCTTGATCAAAGAACGGTCCTCCTCTATCAGGGAATGTTGTCTACTTCAACTAAGCATGCAGCTTCAGGAGGGATGCACATGGAGTGGTGAGGAAGGGGACACCCGCCTAGCCAGCCAGATCAGTCGGATCAATGCTGGCGATCAATGGGGTGACAGATGTGCCAACCAGATTGCTCTCACATCCTGAATCCCAATGTCTTTAGCAAGTCATTCTATGGAATCAATGGCAGGGCAAGTTGTTTCTAAATACCTTGGTGAGGGTTCTAATTGGGAGGGGGTGTAGCTGGTATGACATTGTCATGCTTGAATTTTCTCTTCAGGGTGATCCTGTGCATGGTCTTGGCTGATCCAGGTCCCTGTTTTCTCTGGAATGGGTGTCTAGCTCTTCATTTCTGAAATATAACCAGGGTTCTAGACTCCTCAGTGTTCATTTGTGAAGTAAGTTTTGTTTGGTAGCATAACCTACGTTAGATTTTTGGTTGAATGCATTGATGAGAATTTTCAATTAATCTTCTGTGAATTTGGTATGACTGTGTCTACCGTTTGTAGCTTTGATCATATTTGGAGAGCTCTCCTAGGACATATTGCAAGAGAGTTTAGGTGTTCAAGGATGTGACTAGAGGTTTAAACATTTTTTATTATGGAAAATTTCAAGCACATATAAAATGAGAAAATAATGAACCCAATATTTCACCCACCTTCAACATTTCTTAAGACACTCACTATTTCATTGATATATTCACTCAGCCAGGATGAGGATGAGAAAGGATCCTTTATCCTTTCTCTCTGCCCTTTAAAAGTTGGTGGTCATCAGAGTTTCATCCTTTGCCCACCTGTCCTTGTATTCTACTATTTGTTATTCTTCTACAGTCCCCAAAACTCCCATGATTTTACTTCCCAAATCAATGATGATGATTCCCAAATCTCTATTTCTTTTTTAAATTAAATTAAATTTTTTTTTATTTCAGGGTATTATGAGGGTACAAACATTTTGGTCACATTTTATGTCTTTGCCTCACTCGAGCGAGGGTTAGAGGCATGCCCTTCCCCTCTACAATGCTCACCGTGTCCTTTAGTTGTGAGTTTACCCCCCATCCCCCTAATCCCTGGAGAATATTACTGCCATGTGAGCACCATAGTGTTAATCAGTTAGTGCCAATTTGATGGTGAGTACAAGTGGAGCCCATTCTTCCGATCTTGTGATACCTCACTTCGGTTAATGGGCTCAAGTTCAATCCAGGAAAATATAAGAGGTGCTAGATCACTGTCGTTTCTTATAATTGAGTAATATTTCATTGTCTACATATGCCAATGTATATGTCTACATATATCAAATTTTAATAATCCATTCATGAATTGATGGGCACTTGGGTTGTTTCCACATCCTTGCAATAGTGAATTGTGCTGCCATAAACATTTAGGTGCAGATGTCTTTATTATAGAATATCTTTTGCTCTTTTGGGTAGATGCTTAATAGTGATATTGCTGGATTGAATGGTATGTCTATTTTTAGCTCTTTGAGGTATCTCCAAATTCTTTTCCACGGAGGTTGCACTAATTTGCAGTCCCACCAGCAGTGTAAGAGTGTTCCTGTCTTTCCACATCCTCACCGGCATTTGTTGTTTTGGGATTTTTTGATAGAGACCAATCTCACTGGGATTAGGTGATATCTCATTGCGGTTTTGATTTGCATTTCTCAAATGATTAGAGATGTTGAGCATTTTTTTATATGTTTGCTGGCCATTATTCTGTGTTCTTTTGAAAAGTTTCTGTTCATTTCCTTTGCCCATTTATTGATGGGGTTGTTCTAACCCATATTTCTCTCTATAGTTTCCTATCCACATATTAGTAGCTTCCAGACTGCTATCCACTTTGATGGTTGGCAGGCATGGTAGACTCAGTGACATCTTTCTCTTACACATTTCTTCTTTCACGTTTGTTTAATTGTTGGCACAACTATCCCCTTTGGCATGCAAGTTGAAACTGGGATCCATGCTATTTGCTTAATCTCCCACCCCCTATTCAGCTCTGCAATCTATTAATACTACCTTTGTCTTAATTCAGGCTGCCATTGCTTCTTATACAGACCATTTCGATAGTCTACAAACAGGTCCAGGTGACTACAGTTTTGTGCTTCAAATGTTTCCCCCCCAGTGTTTCCAAGATCTAAAAGGCCCATTAGTTCCCTGCTAAAGCCCTCCAACAGACCCCTGTCCTCTGGCAGAGAGCAGGGTGCTCTAATGGCACACACCAAGGAAAGTATGACCACATCCCCGTCTGGCTCTCCAGTCATTTCTTTCCTCATTCGCTGTATAAAACATTTTGTATAAAATGTTCTAGTAATAACAGAGTCTCTGTGTTTTTAGAGCCACTTCCCAAACTTGACCATTGTTAATCTCAAATAAATTTATGAATCATAACTGGCTAGTGAAGTTTAGTAGAAACATTTATAACACAATCCTTTAATTAAAAAAATTCCCTACCTTTTCTTCTTTACAACATTTAATAAGAATCAGCTTATGGAAAGAAGTCAATTCTGCACTCCAAGGATCCTGTTTTGTAGTCTCCTTTTCATGTGACATAGGTTGCTCTTCCTTTGTTTTAGAATAGCCTTCCCATTCATGTGGGTTAATATAAGTCTCAAAAGATCCTGCAAACACAATTATAAAAGATGCTTTAATTAGAGTTGTTTTAACTTCGAAATGAAATAAATATATGTTTGGTAATTTAAAAAATCTCTGTATTTACTATTGGTTTTAACCACAAATGTACTGTAAATACATTAATCTCCATCATACCCAACCTATTCAAAAAGTAAAGAATTTAAAATGTCATCAGAAAACAAAATTCAACAACTTACAAAAAAACCCAAGATAACGTAACAGAGAGGTTAAAAATAAAAGGATACATAGAAATACATCAAGTAAATGTGAGCAAAAAGGAGATTAAAATGATAGTAGTAATATGGATAAATTATAATTGAAGGCAAACCATTAAATGGGACAAGGTAGGTCAAGTTTATTAATTAAAATGCAAATTCCACAATAAAAACACAATAAAGTGAACTTATATGTGCTAGCAAATAGCATAAAAATACATCAAGTAATCACTGTTATAGGTAGAAGAAAAATCAGGAAAAAACATAATAATGATGGGAAATGACATACAATTATCAGTCTATGACAGACGAAGTAAACTGAAAATTATGGCATATATAATTTGAGCAATATAAATAATAGTTGAATAAATTGACATATGTACTTTATGCTCTAATAAACAATACATTATCCTCTGCTCTCTGGCCATAGAATATTTAAAAGAAACGGACTTGCATCTTACATGAGGTTTAGCATCATATAATAGTTAGCTCAATGGTAATAACATGTAGTAAGAATTAGCATTGAAATGTCTGTAGGTACAGCATGCGTGGTGTGGTATAAACCTCAGAAAGCCAACACAGCCAGTGTGTCTTCCAGGGATAGGACAGGCCTCTTGGGTTGAACATTAGGTAAAATCATTGGCTTGCAGTTTGGGCTGGAAAACAACTTTGTCCAGCTGGTCTGCTGGGGCTCTCCCCTGAGGGCCTAACATTAGCGATCAAAGAGCTGGTAACACTTAAAAATTTAGTGAGACTTCTGACCATGGCTCTGGAGTAGTATTCACCTTTGAAAGACTTCTAATTTTGATATGGAATATAGACAATTACATGGTATGAGACCACAGGGCCTGCCATACCACAGTGCTCTTTAGTTAAAAGTGGTTGCATTACTCTGAGGAACAGGTAGCAAAACCGTTATTCATTGCAAAAGGACCACTTTTCCCCTGAGGTTCTCATTATTTATTGTATAATCACTGGGATTCTGGCTAATAGGACAAGATCTAATAATACATATTTTAAATAACTCTCAACTAATAGGTCATGAAGTACTTAGAAATAATAAAAGACAAGAGATTAAGGCAATTAGGAAAGGCAGTGAAATTAATTCTTAAACATCACCTGCAAAGATCGAATGCTCACTTTTAGAACACAAGCCATCCTATCATACACGCACAAACCTTCACAATCCTGCAGAATTTTTGGAATAAACCTAAACATTTAGCAAATGAAAGCAGGAAAGCTTTTTTAAATTGCTGAAATTTTAGTCCCAATTGACAAGGATACTGTGTCTAATTGACATGCTACTTTTCATCCAAAAATAATGAGTTGTCCCCAGAATTACTTTGCTTTTCAACCTCCACATCTTCCCTCTTTCTTTGCCTCTGTATGTGAGGCTCCGTCTATCCCTTTCTGCTTTGGATCTGTACCTAAGTGACCATTTCTGGCCTTCTATGAGCATTTTTATTTTTGTGTTCTACCTTTACCTATAACTGTCTTATTTAACTGGTGCACAATATGGAAACATAATTTTTATTTGATGTATTTACTGAAAAGCATTTTTTCCTAGTCTTCATTTAGAAATCAAAGATCTCAGAAATTCTGGTTCATGTAGACTTTGAACCACCACCCTTGCTGGGTGTACTTAGTTAAATAGACATTAATTACTGAAAAAAAAATAGAAACAGAACTTCAAATCAGTAGAGGGGGAAATAAATAAAAAAGGTGTGGATGATCCACCTGAAGTTAAGAAGCAAAGAAAAAGACTGGCAAGAAAAAAATCCCCCCAAATAAGATGACTGAGGTAAGTCCAAATAGATCGGAGTTTCTCAACCGCTCTAATGGTGACATTCTGGATCAAGTAGTTACTTGTGGGGGTTGTTCTGAGCATTGTGGGACGTTTAGCAGCATCCCTGTCTCTACCCACTGGACACTAGCTGCACTGCCCCAGTTGGGGCAAACAAAAATGTCTCCAGACCTTGCTAAATGTCCCCAAGGGGAAAAAAATCTTTTCTAGTTTGAGAAATACTTAAGTAAATCAATAACCATAATAAATATAATTGGATTAAAAATTGCCTGTTAAAAAAGAAAGACTCTCATGCTGCTCTTCAAAACAACAAAATCACACTGAAGAAACCCCAAAAATATGCTGATACAAAAGAATTGAAAATAAAAAGTGTAGAATATATACAGTAAGAACACTAACCAAGGGAAACTTGCTGTAATAGTAATAATATTAGAAAATATATTTTAAATCAAAAAAGCATTATTCAGAATAAAGGGGAATATTATTTAGTAAAAAATGAACAATTTACTAAGAAGGTAATAATCCCAAACATATTTGTATATAACAGCATATTTCACAAAAAAATATTCCAAAATTACAAAGGTAAATTGCCATCGTGGTATACCTTAATATACCTCTCTTAGAATCTGACAGATGAAGCATAAAAAACCTTAGTAAAAGAAACACCACAATTACTGAGTCTGTGCTAAAGGCTACATGTGGAGCCTTGCATCCAAGAAATGACATACATGGAATATTTTATGTAAACTGAACAGGTACCAGGCTACAAAGGAAGTCTAAAGAATTACAAAGAAACAATTTCATGCAAACTATGAGTATAATTTCCACAATGTAACTAAATTATAAATAATAATAAGATGGTCCCCCAAATCCTAAATGCTTTTGAACTAAAAAGTCTAATTTTAGAATTGAAAGGGCTACATATTAAAAATTGTGGGAAAAATTAATACAGAATGTTATAATTCAGAGCAGTTGTGACTGGAGGATGAGGTATTTCTGGGCTGCTGGTACTGTTCTTTTTCTTGGTTTGGGTGGTGGCTCATAAGTGTGTACAGTTTGTGATAGTTAAGTTGAACACTTTTTGATTTGTGTACTTTTCTGTACATATGTTATCCTTCAATAAAAAGTTAAAAACCTATAGGATGCAGCTAAAGCAATATTTAAAGGTATATTTACATCCTTAAAGTGGATATAATAGTCAACATGAAACACTGAAAATTCATGGGACAAGCATTTGACTCAAGAAACTGTGAAAACAAGTAAGTCACAGTTTCTTAAAAATGAAGAAATTTCCTTGTGAAAAATATTGACATTGCAGAAGAGATTAAAGAAAATATTAAAGTTAGCGTTCAAGATCCTGTTTACAACCCCCCTACAGCAAATTCTTTTAGTCACATTACCTAAGCGTATGGAAATAGGATGTAACAATATAGAGTGTGTAAGTCCTTTAAAAACTGGAAATGCTTCTTCTAAGTCACAGCATGCAAACCACATGGGAGTGAGTAGCCAGGGAGCTTCAGGCTTAGGCGGGCGTTCCTATTTGAAGACAGGAAATGAATAAAATGATTCACAAAGACAACCACAAAATTCATTTTCACCTTGTCCAAGTGAAAAATCAAGCTCTAATTACCATATCTAATTACTAAGGACTAGTAATAAGATACAGTCAAATAGAAATGGTGTTGGATCAATTCTACCTGTGGATCTTTGCACAGAAGTGCAGTTGATGAAAACTTGTCAGGTTGACATTTACAGAAATCAAATTGATCAATTAAAGCTGTTAAGTCTACATCCAGCCTCCTCTCCAACATCCCACACCAGTCTTCCCCTTCCCCAAGTATTCTTATGGTTAATGACTTTTTTCTAGAGAACTAGTCTCCAAATCAGATCCCCAGATGTTCTGATTCCTAGGAAATGAGGAAAGCTGAGTAGTGAAGCAGTATCAGTAGCAAGACAAGCTCCGATCTCATTCCAGCTGTGATGAGTGTGTGTCTAATCATTTCATATATTCCTAGAAATTTCTGGGAAAAGTATTATGCCATCTGGCAATATTCATGACATGTTTGAATGTGGGTAAACAGTTTTAAAAGAGACATAGAAACAGTTGTGATTGCAGACTGAAACTAGTTCTTTATAATTTACTGAATATTTGCCTGAGGTTCTGTACTACAGTCTAAAATAGGTTTATTGAGATACAAATTCACATACCAAGCAATTGACCCATTTAAAGCATACAATCCAATGATTTTATTATATTCAGAGATATGTGCAATCATCACCACAGTCAATTTTAGAACATTAATCTCCTTAGAAAGATACCGTGTACCTTTTAGCTATTACTTCCCTTTACCACCATCCCCGCTTCTGTCTCTGTAGATTTGCTTATTCTGGACACTTAGCATAAATCAAATTATATAACATGTGGCCTTTTGTGACTGACTTCTTAATGTTCTCAAGGTTCATCCATACTGCAGCATGTATCAGTACTTCATTCCTTCTTACAGTTGAGTAATATTCCACTGGACGGATTATACCACATTTTTTTAATCCACTTATCAGTTCATTTGGGGTGATTCCACATTTTGACTAGTATAAATAATGTTGCTATTAATATTTGTGTCCAACTTTTTGTATGGACATATATTTTCATTTCTCCTTGATTAGTAGTAGAATTACTGGATTATATGATTATTCTATGTTTATTAGTTTGAGAAACTGTCAGACTGTTTTCCAAAGCAGCTGCACCATTTTTCACTTTAGCTAGCAGTTCATGAGGGTTCTGATTTCTGTACATTCTCACCAACACTTGTAATTGTCTATCTTTATGATTATAGCCTTTCTGGTAGTTGTGGAGTGGTATCTCCTTTTGGTTTTATTTATTTATTTATTTATTTGTTTGTTTGTTTATTTAGAAACAGTCTCCTTCTGTCACTTGGGTTAGAGTACCATGGTGTCAGCCTAGCTCACAGCAACCTCAAACTCCTGAGCTCAAGTGATCCTCCTGCTTCAGCCTCCTGAGTAGCTGGGACTACAGGTATGCACCACCGTTCCTGGATAATTTTTTCTAATTTTATTCTAATTTTGGTAGAGATGGGGTTCCACTCTTGCTCAGGCTGGTCTAGAACTCCTGACCTTAAGCAATCCTCCAGCCTCAGCCTCCCAGAGTGCTAGGATTACAGGTGTGAGCCACTTTTGTTGTCTTTTGATCTCTGATAAGAATCTGCAAAACAAATCACTGGTTCCTGTGAAAATTTTAGTGAATTTTCCAGGAAGTAGATTTCATGGAAAGTTATCTGAGTGTGATATTACTCTTCACTAGAATCATTTTTTGGATTCCTAGCATTCAGAGAAAATACTTTAAAACATATTATTTAAAATCATTAACTGTACAGACTGGATATAGTCAATAGGGATAGCTTGGAGACCTCAATTTGCAGAAATCCATTTACCTTGTCCACACATGATAGAAACTTGCAGATTCTTGAGGCTTTGTGTGTTGGTTCCAATTGTTTTCTGTTTGTCCTTGAACTCTAACTGCTTTGTTTCCATCCTGAAAGGGCCTACTTCTGCTTGTACCAGCCAGTCTCCAGTTGTAGGCCCCCAACTATCCCCCTTTCCACTTCTCCTGCAGTTGCCACCTTCTAGAAGTGTATGTTTTGTATATCTGGTGCTTCCTGTCAACTCTCCAGACTCCATGGGGTGTGTATCTCCTCTTCTCCCTCTGTCTTCTCCTTCCATCCTAGACACTCATTTCTTATCCTTTCCAGATCCTTCCCAGGATCTGGGAATTGTTATACCATCTCCCTATGTTACACAACCTTGTCATAGGTATTTGGAACTCAGTGCACATTTTTCCGCAGAAAAAACTTTTATATAGGAAAGTTGGTTTTCCAGAGCAGTCTAGAAAATCTAATTTAGCCCATCAGGTAGCAAAAAACAATGTAACACTTATGATAAAAATGGAAATTACTAGTATTAAAATACTTAGCTAAATGAAGTGACTAGGTAAAATATATTCCCAAACACATTTTTTAATTTAAAAAAATCTCTCAAGAATCATTCAAATTTCCTCATGGTAGAGGAAAAGAAAGTTTAGTTAAAAAAACTTTTGAGGGCTAGGCGCGGTGGCTCACGCCTGTAATCCTAGCACTCTGGGAGGCCGAGGCAGGTGGATCGCTCAAGGTCAGGAGTTTGAGACCAGCCTGAGTAAGAGTGAGACCCCGTCTCTACTAAAAATAGAAAGAAATTATCTGAACAACTAAAAATATATAGAAAAAATTAGCCAGGCATGGTGGCGCATGCCTGTAGTCCCAGCTACTTGGGAGGCTGAGGCAGGAGGATCGCTTGATCCCAGGAGTTTGAGGTTGCTGTGAGCTAGGCTGACGCCACGGCACTCTAGCCCGGGCAACACAGTGAGACTCTGTCTCAAAAAAACAAACAAACAAACAAAAAAAACTTTTGAGAAGTCTCTGAAGATGATGTCTGGGTAATTTTAAGTTTCTAGTGTGATGGTATTTAAACATATTTTAAACTTCTTTTCAAAATATGCTGCTCATGACACATAGGACTAAAATGGACATGGGCTCTGGGAACTTAGACACAGGTTTGAATCAGACTCTGTCACGCATTAGTGTGATCATGGAAAGTTCTGTAACCTCTCCAACGCTCTACTTGAGAAAACTGTAAACAAGGCTGTTCACAAGGCTGCTGTGAGGAAGGAAGGGCAATAACAACTCAGAGCAGGGCCTGGCTGAAGGGTCGACCAACAGTCAGTGGTAGAGTGGACTGGTCGAGAGGACAAGCTTTACAAACTGACTGCAAGGGTTCAAATCCTGGTTCTAAGCCCTGTTAAGGATGTGATAGTGACAAGTTACTTAACCTTTCTGTGCCACATTATCTTATCTGTAGTTTAGAGATAAAATTAGGAATTTACCTAGGAGGCATACTGAGAGGAGTAAAGGAGTTGATGTACATGAAGCACACAGCAAGCCCTCTGTAAGTGTGGACTGTGATTGTGAGGGTGAGATGCATTTAAGAGAGGATTCATAGAATATGCGTGTATGCAAGATGCATGGGGGTGGGGAGGAGCAGCTGGTGGAGGGGTCTTGTCTGGGCTTGTCTTGAGAGCACGGGACGCTGGGAGTCTAATAAAAGCATCATGTCCGACATCCCAGTGATACACTGAGGCTCAAACACCGGCAAACAAGGGCAGATGTCAGGTCTACAGGGGCCAAGGGCAGGGCTTGAGATTGGCAGGACAGAGCCAAGAGTTTTAAGTGGAGCTGAGATGAAACCGCAGGCAAGGGTTGGGGACCCACCTCTGTGGGCTACTAGGTTTGCAGTATATGGGTGAGTTAGGCCAGTTAGGCTGGAGAAAGCAGGACAAATGGATGAACATGAAGAAGGGAGGTCTGGAATATTACAATATTCCAGAAGGTGAAAACCAAGTTATTCTATTACTTCCCATGTTTTATCATGAGAGATGTCTCCAGGCAAGAGAGGGTCATGATTTTAAGAACAGTATTGCAAAATCTGTTACAATTTTTGCTGATTTTAACTCTTCACAATTGCAAGGTGGTCAGCTTTTCCAAACACGTTCACATCTACTAGCTCACTGCTTACTCCCAGCATCACTTTGCTGTAGGCGAGGACACCGCTGCACACAGAGGTGAAACGTCACCAACGTTACACAGCCAGGTGGAGGTAGAGTCTCCTGACCTCCAGCTCCCCTCCACTGGGCCACACCTCCAAATGTATGACCTTCAGCCACCAGAGTCACCACAGAGAATTGGTAGGTGCTTATGGGCTCTATCTAGAATAACATTCACCATCTAAATGTGAAACAGGTACCTTTTCTAATCCTGCAGAACCTCGGAGGAAGAAATTCCATTCAGCATCAGTTAGGCTTCCTTGCTGACGCATGATCTCAACACAGAGCATAAAGCTGTAGATGAGTTTATGTTGTTCAAAAAGTCCTCTTGAAATATTGACGTAAGCAGTTAGGAGAGTTTGTTCCAGTAGTATGTTCAGGCGCTCTTGTAGATCATCTGTCTTTGTAGAGGTTTCAATGGTTGTATTGAACAACTATGTGAAAAAGAGCTCTATCAATATCTCTGATTTAATTCATTCTCTGTGGGGAAAAAAAATCCCTGTCCTCCTCCCACCCCCACTCCCTGCCTATTTAGTGAGTAAACAGCAGCACAGGAGGTGAATACAGTAAGTCCTCACTTAACATTGTCGATAGGTTCTTGGAAACTGCAACTTTAAGTAAAATGATGTACAGCAGGTCCTTGAATAATGTTGTGTTCAACATTGTTTCATTATCACATGGATGAGAAAAAAAAACTGATTTCATCATATGTTGCTTCACTTAAAGTTGCAGTTTCCATGAACCTATCAACAACGTTCAGTGAGGATTGACTGCACTGTCCTATGAAAAAATCTAGAATTAATCCCAAATTGACATGTAATATTATATTCTACACTCCCCTTTCTCTTCTGTTTTTTTAGAAATGGATCAATGCCAAACTCTTGACATATTCAAAAGACATCATCTTGATGTGAGACATAAAACTTGGGAAAATGGAGGTGAGCTGGCAGGACAAGTTTTTTTCACATCCTCAACCCAGATAAACTCTTCATTTTGGGTTGAGAGATGTAAGGGCAAGGTAAGGTCATGTATTCTTCTTAGCACTTCCCCAAGATAATTCTTACAGTGTAAAAAGAATGTGCTAGAATATTTCTTGAAATTTAAGAGAAACAAATTTTAAAGGAGGCTTTCACCCTGTTTCCTACTTGGAAATTTTGAGAGTAGATCTCCTACTTTAAAGGTGCCCCACATGACAAGAACACTGGGAAGGCAGTAGAGATGGTGTCAATGAAGGATTAGGCATGAATGGGCCAGAGGTAGCCCTTCCTATTTCCTGTAACTTCTAAGTAGCATGGAAGGAAGACCCAGACACTCCCAAGGGCCACAAGCTGTATGAGGAAGCTGAACCCATGGGCCTGCCTGAAAGTCATGGGGCAAGAAGATCTTACAGCAGAGGCTGCAGGGAAGTCCCACCTGGGTCCAGAGGGGCATGTGGCTGCAGTGTCAGGATCCGCAGCCTGAGGGGACAAAGGTAGGAGGTGAGGTAGTGCCTGCCTAGTCCCTGGGATCAAGATACATTGCTCATGGGTAGATTAGACGGATCAAAACAGACTGGAGGCCAGAAGCAGCTGAGGACCAAGACAGATCAGGGCCAAGCAGTAAACTCCACTCCTTAGAAATACTGAGTTGCAACTGTGCAGACCTCTCTTTTTACCTGCCCCTTCTACTAACAGGATGGAGCACAAAGGGAAAATAGCCGGTTGGGTCAGTCTCTTAACCAGAAGATAGATCTCTACTCCCTCAAATTAAAAGGGCTTAGAAGAAGCATACAATTTTTGTAGAGAATTGGGGAAGTCCTTGTTAATTCTCCTGAAAGTATGGTTGACAAAGGGTACTAAAGTTGTTTTAATACACTCAGGAAAAAAGAGGATTGAGCTTTCTTTAACAACCTGACAAGAGGCAGAGAGGTTAAAGCCCAGTGAAGATGTGATAAGTTTGGTGCCATAATAAAACATAGCAAATCTCAAAATGCCCTAAAAAATTTCAATGTGAAATGGAATTATGGATGAGTTTGGTAGAGGGTATCCTGGCCAGGGCTGTCATCTACAAACATGTTTTGGGTTTCTGATTTCCCTTCTAAACCATAAAACTCCAGAGTTTTGATGATTTATCCTATATCCCTTTTTCTCTCAGCCCAAGATATTTTTAGAACATCTTTACTTCTATTTCTTGAAGGAGATTTTAAAAATACCTAGGGTAACAAAAGTGTTACCAAAGTAATTTAGGTGGCATTAAAGGATTTAGTAATCCTTACTTTGCTTGGCTTAACTTTGCTGGCAACTAAAGGAAAGGAGCAGAGATGTGAGAACTCAAACTCCTACTTCTAGGAATTGAGGTTTGACCTCAGTACTGATGGCTTCTAAAGGCTGCTAAAGCAAAGGCACATCTTGTTGAAAGAGAGCCAAGGGACATCTACATGACAGGATACTAAATAAGACTTCTAATGGAAAAACCAAGCTTGGTCTAGTGTCATAAGAATTGTTTGAATATTATGGAGGGATCAAAACAGAGTCTTCAATCATAAAAGACTCATGAAGTGTTATATGGTGCTAAGCACCATGGTGGATATGGGATAGATGAGGCTTCATTTCTGCCTCCTGGGAGTTGAGATTCCAGCAGGAGAGAAAACCTCACCACCCAAGACAATGTTGGGTAACATTGAGCCATATGAGGCATACAGCGTACCAAATGTGCTGGATAAAAGATTGCTGAAATAGTTTGCCACTTTTCCCATTGAGAGATGGAGTCTAAATCCCCTCCTCTCAAACTTGGGCTATCCTGAGTGACTTGACTGACCAACGGACTGCAGCAGAAGTGATGTTGCATGACATCCACGGCTGGGTCAGAAGGAGCCTTGCGGCTTCCACCTTGGTTTCTTTCAATGTTTGCTGGAGATGCCCTCTTGGAATCCAGTTTCTCTATAGTGAGCAGCCCCTGGAGTGAACAGGGGGCCTACTGGGGATGCTTGGTAAGTCTTGCTGTGTCATGAGTGATACAAACTGTCTCCCCTGGAAGTCTTTAAATTCGACATTGCTTGTTGAAACTTTGTGACATTGAATTTGCTTTTGGGAGATAATGGAATGCTACAAAGAGGGGCAAAATGAAGGGCAAAAACATCCTATTTACAAGAAAGCAGAGAAAATTCAACTGTGAATATGAGATAAAGTAGAGACAATGAAATAAAACAAGAAAGTCTGATAGTTGCACGGTGAAAGTGGGAAAGGAACAAAGGAAAGAGATCCCTGCAAGTCAAAGGCAGGGGTAGGGGGAGGAAGGAAGACAGTCTGTTGCACAAAAAGTTCTGAAAAAAAAAGATACATAAACCAATGTGATTAAAGTCAGTTCTTTCAGAGACTTGAGATACAACACAGAAAACACTAACAGTGGAAAGGAAGCTGGGTTACTGGAGAAAGTATAAAGACATAGTATGGAGCTGTGACTCTGAAAAGAATAAGAGAAAGGCAAGTGAGAGGGAAAACAAGCAAGCTAGTTAGTTGAGGAAGCCAAGAGAACATGAAACTTGCAAAGCAGCTTTCTTTTCTTTCTCTACAGAGTGTTCTGTGCCTACGAGGCAATCGAATCTTTAGGAGACACAGTGGTGGAGCCACTCTTGAACCATAGGTCTGGACCCAACCTCCTGTAGGGTTGTCGTACCCGGCAACTAGACTTGTGGCTTATCTGAAGCAAGAAGTAACTCAGCAGGGTGTAAATGGAAGCCAAAGAGATGAATCTCATTAACAACAACAACATACTTACCTGTTTAAAATATTTTAATGAGTATTGGTACATAGGATCTATTTCTGAGAGGCTTGCAATGACAAAGTACATAACGGAGCCCTGAGTGGCTACTGGCCGATACTTCTCACGAGCCACGTTGATCATTAGCTCAGTGGACTCTGCTTCTTTCAGCCTGATTTTAATGGCACCAGAAGTGATCTGATTAAAGATACAATAACAAATTCTTAGGGATCAGCTTCAGAAAAGTGATGGGATTTCTGGAATGTATCCAGTTAGGTCTGGGAAAGAAATAAGGATAGAATGAGTTGGTGATTATAATAAGGGGCATCCCCAAATGAAATAAGTGAGTCTCAGGACTCAGTGACCTTCTTGTGACCAAGCTGACCTCCTTTCCTTCCAGAGTCAGGAATGGGCAGAGGGAAATAGGCAATACAAGTAGCTCTGAAAAAATTGGAGCAGTACTTTTCTGAGACCTGATCTAAGTTACTCCTGAAATGGAAACACTAGTACAGCACTCCTAATTGCCCCCTAACTTCCCCACAAGCAGTCCAAGGTCCCATAATGAAAGAATGGAGAAGGGATATCCAGGAAAGTACCTAAAAGAGGGAAATAGAGAGAGGCTAGAAGACATATTACCACATCCCACCCTGGAATAACACGGATGACTAATACTCTTGTTCTTTACCTATAATTCCTAGGTGTAGGCATATGGAAACATGGGGATAGAAGCTGTTGTTTGTGAAGGGTTATAAACCTAAGTGAGTTCAAGAAGTTTTCAAGGTTTTTTTGACATTCTTTTGGTTTTCTATATTTTGGGTTTGTCGGTCTGGGGAGTCATTTGGCAAGTGGGCTTCCCAAGATTCCTTTCTCTGTGTCTGTCTTTCTATTGCTGTCTGTCCCTACCTACTTCCTCTGCCCCATTTTTCAGCTGTGGATATTCCTAGGTTGGAAGATTCTTTGTCTCTGGAAAATCAAAGGGTCTAGGGCAGGGGCCATGAAAAATCACCATGGGAACTGGCTGTTCAGTATTTGCTCCATTGAAGGGAGAGCTAAAGGAAACCATCAAGTTTCTATCTAGACCAGGGCTTCCCAATAGAAATATAATGTGAGCCACATATATAATCCTAGATTTTATAAATTTATTAAAAGTGAAAAGAAACAAACGAAATTAATTTTAACAATATATTTTATTTAACCCAATATAACCAAAATATATCAACATAAAATCCACATTGAGTTTTTTTTTTTTTTTTAGATTAAGCCTTTGAAATTTGGTGTGTATTTTACACTAACAACACATCTTAATTCAGTGTAGCCACATTCCAAATGCTCAACAGTCGCATGCAGCTAGTGGCCACCTACCATATGGAAGAGTGTGAGTCTAGATGGTCCACCACAGCCCACCAAGAAAGGGAGCTGTGTCTAGGAATCAGAAGGTTCAAACTCTCTCTGTAACGACCCCTTAGGAACCTGGGGCTGGGGGAGGCAATACAGCATAGAGTTGAGTGGGAATCCCCAACCTCAATCCTAGACTCAATAAAGCTTTCACACATGAATAGATAAAGGAAGTTGATATGGGAGCAACTGGATCATGGAGACCCATTAGCAAATAATTCTTTATTCCTTGGGGAGCACAAGGCACTGATAACATAGAACTCAGGACTAAAGAGAAAGGAAAGTAGATCATTTTCTTCTTTTTGCCAGAGAATATTAGAACACTATACACTCAATTGAGTTTGGTGACTACTTGCAGATATTATGCCATAGAGACTTGAGGCTTCAGTGGTAGTTAGAAAATATGAGACATATTTTTAAGTAAGGTTCTGGAAGTTGACAGGAGTATAAACTATAGGCGGGAAGTGGCAGGAAATGCAGCCAAGGATCATAGTTCTAGATCTTCTCTAGAGAAAGGATATCTCCAAGGCAACTCCTTGCAAAGGAAGAAACCAGCTTATAGATAAAGATGGCAGTCATCACACATATATGTACCTTCACTCCCTACTGAAACTATGATAAAATTATAGGAGAGGGGTTTAAAAAGCAGTGTAAACCCACAAAGATAGGAGAAATTGGAGAGGAAATATCAATACATTTTGGGAGCTGGAAAGCAGACAGAGGGCAGTAATGACTTAGCAGATCAAAAAAATAAATTTTTAAGCTGCGAAAGAGGAAAGCCAAGAACTTCCCCAATTTATAGAATAGAGTCCGCCACAAAGGCCTAGGAATTAGTTGCAATAAACACTGCTGGAAGTAGGAGGTGCCTAAAATAAGAACTGGTTGTAAGACCCCCAGGTTATGTGCCCCACACCACCCCCAGCCAGGGGATTGTCCTTTCCCTACCCTGGCAGAAAAAGAGAAGTTTCCCTCTGGAGAAAGTAAAAGAGAGGGTTTTTGAGGAGAAGAAAGAAGTTGGGGGCCAGGTTCCATACTGAAATACAGCGATTGGGTGGATGTGCGCACAGCGCACAGCGGATGCTGCGGCCCTGCCCTCCTCCTCTTCTCAGCCCCCAAATACTTGCAGCCAGATATTCACCCTTAGGCAATGTCAACAATGAATGTTTGGGTATAACCAGGATGTAACTACTACTGGAGGCCAAAGGCTGGGAAATAGCTACTGGCCGATACTTCGCATGAGCCATGTTGATCATTAGCTCAGTGGAGTCTGCTTCTTTCAGCCTGACTTTAATGGCACCAGAAGTGTGTGTGTGTGTGTGTGTGTGTGTGTGTGTGTGTGTATTAGAGGGATAGACACAGTTAAGATGTAAAATGAGAGCAGTTGTCTCTATGAAGGGAGCCATGAGTGGATGGTTGGGGGAGAAGGCAGGGAATGCTGTTTCTCATAAGCATCATAGAAATAGTTCATCGTTTAAACAGTTTGCATGTAAAACACTGCTAAAAAATAAAAATAAATGGGTTAACAACCAACTTCCAGGAATGGAGAGAGCCCAAAGAAGAATAAGTGGAAGGAGGATAAAGAAATCTGTGAACAAATAAGCCAAAGGAGAGAGGAAGGAGATGGGTGACCCAGAATTACCCATTTATTATTGCTTCACTACTGAGATCTCAAGGGACTGTAGGATAGAAAGCCCTAAACCATTTTTAATGTCGACAAAGGCAAATAACAGAACCTTATGTGCTCCTTGCCTATTAAAGTCAAAGGGATTTTTTAGTAAATTATTTTCTGTCTCTCACAAACGGACGAAAACCATTTTGTAAGCTGTGTTCCTAGTATATACTTTGTGATGGTTTGACTCTGAGAAATAATTTACTGAAGAATTATAAATTTAATGCAAAACTTTATCTTACTATCAACATATTTTTATTGAACACCTATTGTGTGCAACCACCATACTTAACCCTTGGAGAAGGAATATCAAGATTCCTATTGCATAGAACTTAAAAACCTAATAGAAGAGATAAGACATGTGATTGGATAATTAAGACATAAGATAAACAGTGACAAGTGCTGAAACAGAAATTCAGATAAAACGCTATAAAAGGAGAAAGAGATTAATTCCAGCTGGGAATACTAGGGAGGCTTCCTGGAGGGGGTGCCATTAATGTGAATTTATAAGTGTGTTCATTCCTTTCAACGTATATCTTGTCCCAGTTCTTTACGTTACATGCTTTATTAAAAAAATGCAGACAAGACTAGAGGAGCCATTGTCTACAGTTTCTCTACATCTCTTTGGTTGGTGAGGATTCCTGATGGCCAGGCATCCTCTATGCATGACCCTGGAAGCCCAAGGTAGCCCCTATTTTTGCTTTAAAAGGCCCTGCAGCACCCTCAAAGGCTGAAGCTATAACTTTTGAAGTAACACTCTTTCTGTAAATACTTAAAATATATTACTTGCCTTTGAATCCTGGAGTGTGTCAATAAGTTCTTCATTGTCCAGAATATTTCCTTCAGATGTAAAGAGCATTTTCAGGATTTTATCTTCGATATTTTTCAGCTGGTTTTTATCAGCGTTGATCCTCACAATGAGCTTGATTCTTTGTTCTTCCAGTTCGGGTTTTTCGAGTCGCACCACATCACTAGAAGAAAAGTTGAAACACCTAAATTACATCTTTTTCAGTGCCCTAAGGTTGTTCTATTTTTCTTTCCTCATTTGTAATTGTTCTTATTCTGAATACTATTTAGCTGAGTAGCTACTGGCCAAATCCAAATGCAGAATGTCTCTTTTGCTGGGTTTACATGGTGGCTTTTCACTGAACTACACGTCAGTTCTGATTCTTTATCTTGTATTTCAGAGACCTGTATCCTACCACATTTCCCATACCTTCTGCTCATCGCTTAGGAAAACCTGCTTAATGCTTCACCTCTCCAGTCATCCAATTTCTGTCTCTAATGCTTGCTAAGCTGAAAATGGTGCCTGGAATACTCTTTTTCTACCAACTGGGAGATTCTGAAATCCTAACACCTCCATGGACTGATTCTTGGTTGCATACGAAAAAGGGTCCTTACGTCAAGGTTTGACCTTGTCTAAACATGTGAACTTATACTTCTCTTCACTTGTTCTTTCATAATTTGCTCCCAGTCTCTATTTGTAGAAGCTAATCTTTATTAAGAATTACTCTATGATGGGCACCCTATTCAGAGTTTTACAAGGATTATCTCTTTTAATCCTTTCAATGCTCCCGTGAGGTGGGCACTGTTATTATCACCCCCAAGTTGCAGATGAGCAAACAGACCCTGGTGGGCTACTTCCTGAGGTCATACCGCTATGAGAGGCAGGGTGGGCTTGCACTTGGGTCTGCTGGCTCTAGTGCACAAACTATTACTAGTACATTAACCAGATGGTGGGTAGAGACTTAGGGTATACCCTGATCTCCTTGAGAAGACTGTGGGCAAGAGCAGTGGCTGTGAGCAGCTGTGAAAATGTAAAGAACTTGGCCATTTATTCATATCTTTTTGACTGAGGGTTTGTGTGTGGTGCTTTTACACATTAAAATTTTTTCTTTGTTAAAAACTCAGTGGAAATCAACCAGAGGGAGAGGGGAGGAGAAGAGCAAAAACCTACCTAATGGGTACAATGAACACTATTTGGGTGGTGGGCACACCTATAGCTGGGACTTAAGCATTACAAAAGTGATCCATGTCACCTAAAATATTTGTACCCCCCTAATATTTTGAAAGAAAAAAAATTTCTAAACAAAATATTAGGAACCCTATGACATTCTCCCCTTATTCCCCTGCCCTTTCTTTTACCTTAACAACTGATCCTCCAGACCTGATTTAGTTACAGTGAAATTGATGATGGTAACTTTAATGCATACCTGGAAGAGAAGCACAGAGTACATAAAAATGCTTAAGTGCAGAGTAATAAAATGAGAAGTGCTTTCTTTATTAGAACATGGCTCATTATTTCCCAGGTGTAATTGCTATGTGCACACAAACCCACACAGACGCTTCAAGCATAATGTGGCTTACAAAATCTTAATACGATTTTCCCTGCCAGTATGAGTGGCAATCTTGTTCCTCAAACACCACAGTTACAGAATCCTACATAGTGTTTTGAGGGAAAGTGAGCCAGTGAAGGGTTAGAAGCAGTATTCTAGAATCAACAACTTGAGTTCAAATTCCAGCTGTAGCCTTTAGTTGATATACAAGGTTGGATAAGCCTTTCGTCTGCACCGATATTTAAAAATTGGAATAATAAAAGTAACAACCTCTAGGGACATTGTGAAGACTAAACTAGATAATGAAATCACTTAGTCATAGTGACTTGTACATAGGGTGTCCCTGTTTAAAAAAGCTACCATTGATAATAAATAGAGCTTTATATGTTTTTTCCCTTCATAACATTTTTATGAAAAATGCTATTATATAATTCTGACATCACTTGAATAAATCAATAGCAAAACCCCACAAATATAATAAGAGTGTTTGAATGCCATATACTTTAAACATGTTACAAATCCTTGAAGGGTAGGCTTTATCTCCAAATTAGAGTTGATTGACTTGAGGATCCTGGAGATGGAACAATTTGCCCACAGTCACAGAGCTGGGGTTGAGTCTTGTGTGCAACACTCCCTCTCAAAAGTTAAGTAAGTGAAAATCAAAGATTGCAAGTTGGCATATTGGTCACTTTCTAAACTCTGGAATGGGACTTGGGACATGAGCCCTGGCAGTCACTGTATAAGTAAACTTCTCCAGGCTGACAAGGAATTTCTTTAAGCAATGTGTCAATTTCACTCAACCTGAATACGTCTAGCGAAGACGGATAACTATTAGAAATTCAGTAACTTAAATGAAAGTGACATTCTTTGGAGTGGTATATTCAAGGATTTTTTTGAGGGTAGTGGTGGTGGTGAAAGAGTAAGGTTCTAATGTCAAGGTCCTTCCCTAGGCAAGACCATGCAGAGTGCACAGATGCACCTGAAATTAGGGCAGCACCTGGGCATGTGAATGGCTGGCAGCCAGGCAGTGCCCCACATGAGAGGGGAGAATGGAGTCCCAGCTGTTTTCATTTCTGTTGCAACTGCCTTGGGCTCTGAAGCACTATAGTAGGGTTTCTTCTGGATCCTGTTGTGGCTTGAGACATGTGTATGGAGTGGAACCCACACAGCTCCCTTCAAGGAGTCTAGGCATGAAGAAGGGGATAAGATGCCCCCACCTCTCAGAACTCTAAGTACAGACACTGGATGTTTGGATCGTGATCCTCTAGTGTTGCCTTGTCTCTAGAGTTTTCAAGTGGGCAACCTCTTCATCTGGGGGTATATGCTACGGGTATTTGCATATTTAAATATTCCCCCTCCCCATGAACTCTCAGTTAAGCTCAGATTCATCTATCAGCTATGAGAACAGGGGCTAAAACAGTCCTTGCTGAAGGAGAGAGAAGAATGGAGAGAGGGGAGTGGCATTCCAAGTTTATGAGGTGTGGCTGTGGACAGGAGGAGAGGTGTACCGTGGAGTGAGACAGGGTGTTGGCCTGGGGCCTGACTGGGCAGGGGCTTGAATCCTCACTGGAAGGCCACGAGAAGGGGGACTGGAATCAGAAGAGAAGCAGAAGTGGAGGAGGTGGAAGGAAGGGAGACTGCGTAGGGGAAGAGGGAGAAAGAGAAAGAGCTGTTACCTCTAGATGGGAATCCACCAAACTCCAGAGACTCATCATGAAAGGATGACCTTGCTAAACTAGCTAACCGAGAAAGATAAACTATCAAACAGAAAGTAAGAGACATAAACTCACTGCACACTGCCCATTTTGTTTTGTTTCATTAAACATCTGGGACTAAACTCGTTGTCTTCAAGCCTAACTCATTATCTCTAAGAGTTTGTTTTCATAGCCTTAAAGAGCCCTAAGCAGACAGTAGGGGTACAAACTTTCTGCATCAGTCCCTGCCAGGATCACATTTCAAGGACTTTGATAAGCCAGCCTCACAGAAAAAAGAAAAAAAAAAATGGAAAAAGCAAACCAAGCTGCTCCACAGCTGCTTCTATTATCAGCTGGCAGCCATAACTATTTTTTTCCTTTTCTTTCTCTTCTGTTTGTCCCCATAAAAATCCTGAGCTTCCTTTGCTTGAGGCTGACACCTTTCCTTTCCTTCTTTCGTCATGTGCCCCTCCCACCTTTGGGAAGTAAAATAAACTTTCTTTCTTTAAAACTATTCTAATCTCTAAGGTAAAATAAACTTTATACTACTTTCTATCCGAATCTTTGTGTGGGAAATCTTTCTCGGCCCATGTACAAATTCACCCTACCACATCACACCTCAATAATCTAGATAGGCTGAGAACTCCAGACCAGTAGCGCATACCTCAGGCAGATAGTGGGGATTTGGCATTTTGGTTGTCATATAGAACTTAAAGTTTTTGTCATAATCAATGTCTGAGTCTCCAAGGCGAATGAGTAGGCGGCCACCACTGATGAAAGTTTGTTTCAAGAGAATGGGTTCTAGAGCTGGATCCAAGGTTTCCTTGAGCTTAAAAATTAAAAGAAAACAAGATAAGACAAAAACCAAGCATTAAGACAAAAACCATTAAAATGCAAGGCACCAAAATTCTCAAAATTCTTTAAGTCTCAAAATTTACTGTGAACAAGCAATTTTGCAGTGATCTTATAGATATTTATTATCATCCTCACACTAAATCTAACAGTAGATATTTTCTAGTGGTTATTTTATCAGTAATCTAAGGAAACAAGAGCATATGAAGGCAATATATCTATTAATACTTAGACTAGACTTACACACTATTCATCCGCATGAGAGATAAGCTAAGAAGAGAGGCTGGGTTGATTAAGCCACTGAAGGGTGGCCTTCAACAGGCCCCATACAAATGAAGATCTGTTCATTTTCATGGTTGTTCTAAGTCAACAGTTGGCAAATTACGGTGTGCAGGCCAGCCAGATCTGGCCCCCGGAGGCCTGTTTTTGCATAACTCTTGAGCTAAGAATCATTTTTTACCTTTTTAAAGGGTTATAAAAATTTATAAACAACCTCCCTCCCCACCAAAAACAAAACAAAGAAGAAATATGCACAGAGATTGGATGAGGCCTGAAAAATTAAAATATTTACTATCTGGCTCTCCACAGAAAAAAATTGTGAACCCCTATTCTACATGATAACTATGCTTTTTTCCCCCTCAAAGCAAATCTGATTGTTGGTAAGGATTTGGGCATGCAGAGATTGCCAAGGGACCCCATTAGGAACATCTTTACGTTATAATGTACATGATAGGGTCCTGTGGCCCAGGGGCTTTTGAAATTTGATTGTAATCCATAGTAAAAAAAATCCATTTCATATTGTTACATGGTAACCACACATGTAAATTCTTAAAATAAAAGTTTATGAGATAAAATTTACCCTTATCCATGATATAATTTTGTGTTTTTAAAAATTCTATTTCATAAAAAAATTCTGATTGAGATAGACTAAATTGGAAGATGGAGTTTGAAAATACCCTAGCAAATGTAGAAAGCAGCAAGGTGCATAATGCTAATGACCCCAAGTTCCAGACTGCAGGGAAGGCCCAGTCAGAGTGTCCTGTTCCTGGCTGGGGCCCTGACAAAGGCCCACCTCCACTTCCAAGAACGTTCTGCTACAGTTAAAAGGCTCTTCTGTCCAGGGGCAGAACATCACTGAAAGTCTTTTTTCCACTCCTCCAGGACTTCCTGTATCATGAAGTAAATCTGAGTTCAAGAATCTAGTTTGGGGCTAAAGTAACTGTGCCAAAGATTTCCAGAGACCTCACCCTCTCCTGTGACTTCAGGGTTTGAGGGAGGGCCTGGGATCCATGACAGGAACATCCCTGTATTGGTCAACTTCAAAGCTTGGCCACATTGAGGCCTCTTGTGCTCTTTGTGGGTCTAGTGGGGAGGATGGCGACTTGCTGGAGATTTTCTAGGCAGGCAAGGCTATTCGGTTTATGTAACCTTTCTATGCCCAATTTCCTCATTGACAAAATGGGACAATAATAATAACTACCTTGTAAGGTTGTGGTGAGGATTAATAAGTTAATATAAATAAAATATTGAGAATAGAGTCTGGCATGTAGTGAACACTCAATAAATGATAGCTAACGCTAACATTGTAATTATTATTCTTACTCATCATGCAAGTGCTGTAGCTGAGCTGTCCCAGGTTAGTGGTCCTTTCTGAGCTTCCTGTCTTTCTGCTGAAGCAGAGGCACTTCTAGGCATGGTTAAACTGAGATTCACCTGATGGCCCATGTTTTTGCTCACTCATTCTTCTCTTATAAGGGAAATAAACCACGATCATTGACCAGTCTCTTTTGTGTCCATGGCTCTTGCACATGCTGTTTCCTTTGCCTGGGAAGCCCTTCTCCTGGGGCTTGTCACATGGCTGAACTCATCACCTAGATCACAGCTTCAATATTACTCCCTCTGGCCAGGCATCTAACTTGGTTAGGGTCCTTCCCTCCCCTTGTTGGCTATCTGAGCCATCTGCTTGCTCCTTCAAAGTCCCGATCACAAGCTCTCTTCCTCACCCTCTCTCTCATTTCTTCTTTCTCTGTTTACTGTCTCTGTCCCCAACTCAACTGTAAGCTATTGAGGACAGAAACCACATTTCTATTGTTTGTCACTGGCTTTCAAATAGTGTTTGTTGAATGAGTGAACAATTTCTAAAACATCCATTCTTGGAGCGATACCCAAAGAAATGGAACATCTAGACTTAACAAAACCCAAATTCATTCGTATCAATCATCACTTAATCTAATTCTGATACTTAGTCCAAGCAAAAAATAACATTTATACCCACTGGAAAGTTTTACTGGCTTCGCATCCTTGGTGCTGTAGACAGTTCCTGACTGCTTTGAATTTTCAGGGCAGCTAACCACCGAGGACTATAGTGAGGCCTGCAAATCAGCAGTGTCAGGAAACAGAGGCCATCCCTCTTAACACCAAAACAATGTCTGAAAGTCAACAGATTGCCCCTTACTTCCCCACCCCGCACCCCCATATAAGAATGTATTCTTGAAGGAGCAAAGAACTGGTTTGACCAATTTGAAAATAGAGTTGACTGGTGTCTTTAGCATGATGTAGAGTGGCCTATATAGAGTTCCAGAGATGATCTGAAAGTTGGAAACTAACATGAGAAAATAAAGTGGAAAGCAAACCTCTTCCAGTAAGACAGGTAAACCAAGTCGGATTGAATTTTCAAGTATTCGTAAGAAATTACTATCTGTTAGCTTAATGATCTTTAAGCCATTTCTGCTTTCTTTGTTCCTTATCCAACGGTTGGCCTGTATGAGAAAGCACAGAGCAGGACATTTGTTTCAGAGTATAATAAACAGCTAGAAAGTGAAAGCTTTAGAATGAAGTTTAGAAATTCAATCTAGAAACAGATTTGAAATATAAAAAGATAAAACATAAAATAACATGTGCCCCCCCCAATAAAGATACCTTTTAAGCCCAACGTTCGTAACTTTTCCATTTGCTCAAATCTGTAACAAGTGAAGAAAAGAGTCTTCTAGGAAAAAAGCCCACATGTACAACACTCAGGTATGTCTGCCTTGCTTCCTTATGGCTCCCTCGACAAACTCTATTTAGTCCAATCTGATCCATGGACTTAGGGAGTCAGATAATGGAATTTTGTAAATTCTAGGGAGGCTTGCCCTAAATTCTATCATACCCTGACTTCATTTTGTCTCCTCAGACCTTTTAGGATCAAAGAATACAGAGGAATGAATTTCTGTGGAATCTCTGCCCTCATAGAAACCAAAAAATTGATAGTCAATCCCTTAAACAAAACCAACCAAAACCGAGTGTGAGAGCACTTAGACTCTCCCTGTCTTACTTTCTACATCCACAAAGTGAGGGACTTGGACTAGGAGGCTTCTAAACTCTCTTCATGGTCTAAAACTCCATGATCTTATAAATATGTCCACTTTTACAATTTTTAATAGACAGCTCGATATTAAGCAGAGCTAATAGGCCACTCTCTTAAGCATTTGTTACACACCTGATCTTGGGGATCAATCATCAAAGGCCACCGTCTCCCTTGAGTAACCAAAATGCCATTTTCTGTTGATATTGTGTCACGGGGCAGCCCATCAGTGTTCCACTGTCGTATTTCGTAGGGATCTCCAAGAGTGTTAATGAGGCTGAAGGCAGGATCGATTGGGATCTCCAAAGACTGACAGTACTGGATCCAACACTCTATAAGCTACAGAAGAAGGAAAGCTTACTCAAATAGAGTCAGGAACACCCAGTAAATGAGGGCACACACAAAATGTGGTGGACAGGAGTAAGGCAGTGTCTAGAAGAACCAAGCCCTCCCAGTCTTCATAGGCAAGCTGGCATCAGAGCATGAGGCACAAGAAGTGAACTAAAATTCAGGAGACCTGGGTGCCCAAACTGTACCATTAACTAGCTGCAACTTCGGGCATTTCACCCTCTGTCTGGACCTATTTTCTCATGTGTAAATGACTGGGTTGTCACAGTGGTTTCCAACCAGGGGTGTTTTGCCCCTCTTGGGAGAGTCTGGAAGCATGTGGAGAAGTTTGGGGTTAACACAATGACTGTGGGTGCTACTAGCAATCAGTAGATGGGGAAAAGCGATGTTAGCATCTTATCTCCTTCAATGAGTGGTGGTCATGCACAACAGAGAACTGTCTGCCTCCAAAAGCCACTATTGGCCCAAGGAGAAACATGGACCAGATGACCCCTGAGCTCCTGGGGAGTCTATATGAGCCCTATACCAGTCTTATAAACTTAAGGATGAGGATGAAACATTTTTAGGGAGGCCTTTCATACAAATGACCATAAAATCCTTCCAAATCACTTAGTTTCCTGGAAAATGCAATGTAGAAGGAACTTTTATTCTCTGATAAATGAGAAGTTTTATTTCTCATAAAGATAAATGCCTAAGGAACCACGGATGCCTCCATGTCCCACTCCTTTTCATTGCCTGGCCTTCCGTAGCAGTCTCACCAATGAAGAGCATCTCACCCTGGCTGACTTTACATGCCACTTGTGATCTGTCCCTTTTCCGTCCTGCAGGTTCCTATGCTGTGTAAGTAAGTGATAAATAGCTTTCTATGGCAGGGGAAGGAAAGGGAGGAACGTGTTAAGGAAAGCCTAGGCGTAGACCATCACTGGCTGGTGCGGGAGGTCGGGGGCTATGGAATGTATAACTAAATTCTACCATGGAGAGCCCCCATAGTGGAGAGCCTCCATGTGAACTCAGAAAAATGACACTTTGCAGCCTCAGTTTCAGCTGCTTCTTAGCAATCCTTACAGAAAGCAGGTTTACTCACTGTTTGCCTGTACTGGGCTGTGAAAGCCCCATAATAGGCCACACAAGCTGCTGCTATGAACACGTTCCCTGTGATATTCGATAGCTCCTCCTCGAACTTCTGTATGCTTTCTTCCCATCGAACCTGCTCATCTCCTAACGCAGCTGTTAGCTTTCCAGCTCGTACTAGGCGTGCTTTTGTCAGGCTCATATTCTTCGCTAGAAAATTAAATCAGTTTATGTTATTCAATATTTTCCAAAAAGACTAAAAGTTTATTCACCTGCTTCTATTTATAGCAAGAATTAGCATTATTTAGCCAATGATAGCAATACATCTCTAGGAAAACTCACAGCAATTCAGCATTAATTCCAATTTCAGAACCAAGTCTAAGTTTGCCTCTTTCATGCCAACAGCAATTTTTTGATACTGTTACTCTGGCTGAAGATAGTGCTCTCTGCACCCCTCTAGCATTTATTTTCTGGATCAAATCCATATGCCAGCGGTCCCCAACCTTTTTGGCACCGGGGACCATTTTCATGGAAGACAATTTTTCCACGGATTGGGGGGTGGGGGATGGTTTTGGGATGATTCACGTGCATTACATTTATTGTGCACTTTATTTCTATTATTATTATATTGTAATATAAAATGAAATAATTACAAAACTCACCATAGGCTGGGGACCCCTGCCATATGCTGTTTTATATTTTAATGTAACATACTGCAGTAAGCCCTGTTCAGATACAAGATGTTGAATGTACACAATATGTGCAGTTCTCATTTGATACTAGAAGGCTAATGGAATAAGTCCAACGGAGTAAGTCCCACATGCTGGATAAAAGCTGAGCTCTGACTGCCTGAAAGTTCTTTCTACTTTTGAAAACCAGACATTTCCTGACCAATGTAAGTTTTATGAGTTACTTACCCAGGCTTTCTTTTTCATTAACACCTTTGTCATATTCATCTTGTAAGGCCTGTATTTGATTTTCCACTTGTCGTAGCAATGCTTGCTTTTCTCTCAGGGTAGCCATAGTAACGTCAAGTTCAGCCTAATAAAAGCAACTATTTAAGAATAGGCCCCCAAAGAAGGCTGAATTTGCACATTTATAAGAGATTTTTAAAAACGTATAAGATTTATGTTCCCTTTTTCATGTCCAAAAAGACTTTGATGTGATATTCAAAGTTAAAACAAATAAAATAGAGTAAAACATAAGAAGTAAACAAAACCAAACAAAATCAATCATAAAGCCCAACAGAATAAATCATAAAAGAGAAACAGATGTACCAAGCATTTGGAATGAATTAGTTACCACAATGAATTATTAATTTTAAGTGATGAGATATTTAAATTAAATATTCATGCAATAGTGAAAAATCTTTCCTAACTAGTTCTCAATATTAGGGGATCTGCAAACTATGGCCTGTAGGCCAAATCTAGCCTGCTGCCTGTTTTTGTACAATCTGCAAGCTAAAAATAGTTTTCACGTTTTTATATGGTTGGAAAAAATAAAAAAAATGAGTAATATTTTGTGATGTGATAATTATATAAAATTTGAATTCCAGTGTCCATAAATAAAGTTATATTGGAACATAGCCATGCTTTTTTGTCAGTGACTGTTTTTGTGCTGCAGTGACAGAGTAGAATACTTGTAATAGAGACGATATAGCCCACAATAATTAAAATATTTACTGTCTGGATCTTTAAAGAAAAAATTTGCTGACTGCTGCTCTATAGCCATGGTTCTTTTGGAAATCCGTTTCACTAAATGACCCATCCTTTTTTCTTCTTGGGAAGGCTAAGGACCTCACGTCCAATTGTGGGTTAAGCTGGCTCTAAAACCTCACATGACACCATCAAGAGTGGAAGTATTTAACAAAGGGAAACATAGATCATTAGATGCTAGAGCTAAAAGGCATCTCAAAAATACCATAGGCTTAAGTCTCTTTTTTCAGATGAATATATTGAGGCCTCATGTTCTTTTTATGCTGGACAGAGGCTGATTTTAGAAGTAATTTCTGAAAGTTTTTTTTTCTGCTATTGTTTAAAACAAAAGCTATTTTTCAAGAGCTTTGTTACAATCTGTATTGCATAGGATCACAGTGGCATTATATAGGCAGCTTGAATGATTAATGACCAAAGTCTTCAGTTCTATAAAATATCATAATATAGATAGTGTACCTGTGCAGCCCGGAGTTTTTGTCTCTTTGGTTCGACTTCCTTGACTACCCGAGAGTACAAGTCCATTGCTCTTACCCACATGCACATGGATTTACATGCTTTGGACACTTTCTCTACTTTTTCAGGCACAAAATCGGGATTATTAATGTACTTTTGAAGCTTTGCCAATATTTGAGGTTTTATGTTTTCCTTATCATATTCTAAAAGCCTTCTTAGGAAGTTAGAGTCACCAAGAAGTTGCTTTGCTGTTGGCCAATCAGGCCTGAAAGACAGACATGATAAGTTAATAGCATTGTAATAAAGTAATATAAGAACAAAAGAAATGTATTCCTTTGAAAACATTACAATATTATCCCAATAAGTGGGTAGTTTTAATCTTGGTAGTATAATCCTAGTAATTGGTAGTTACGTGTACCGCAATTAATTCATGGGGAGAAAAGTATTTGGATTACTGAAGTTTCATGCAACACAGCTTTGGTAAAGAAAGGATTATAAAATCATAGAGTTTTAAAATGTAAGTCATATAGAAACAATAGTTTTATTTTAAAAAGGTCCTAGGCACTCACATTTTACCTCTTTTGCTAGTTTTGACCCTTAAAAATCTCTTGCCAGGACACTACAATTGCCTTCTAGCTGGGCTTTATGTCTTTTGATCAACCTCAGCCTTCTGAACTTTTGTGAGATTGGTATTTCTACCCTGAAAATCTGATAAGGTAAAAAATGTTCAATGGTTCTTAGTCCCCTCTGCCCAGGGCTCTCTACCTGTGCTCTGCAGAGCCCCCTGGGCCCTACTGAGGTGCCAGCTTGAGGGTCAGTGGGGAGGCCTGGTGTTGATGGGTCCTGCTCTGAGTCCTGGTGCTCTGAGTCCGTTGCTCAGTTTTATCTAGAAAGGTTCATTGTAACATAATTTTTTATTGCAAAAGGGGTTGTATTGCCAAAGAAAGTTTGAAAACTACATATCTCCAAGATGAAATCTGAACTGTTTAGCACAGTTTACAATACCTTTTGTGATGTAATCACTCCCCTCCTTCCCAGCTCCAATCCATTCCATGAGCATCAAAGCTCATTCCTCATGCTCCCACAGTCCCATGATTCAACTAGCATTATCTTCTGAAAAATCTGCTCTCACCTCCCCAGAAGGACTTAGGTATGCTTTCTTAGCACTCCCAATACTCTAAAACTCACACATTGTCTTGAAATTATTTTTTATGCCTGTCTCCCCACTAGCCTGTATGTGTCTTGAAGTGAAAAACATATCTTCCATCATCTAGCACAGAATAGATGTTGGGAAAAAAAGTCTCCTTGAATCAATTTGTTGAATGACCAACTGAATCAGTAAGAGAGTGGAGAAGAGAATGAACATATAAATGAAAATGGAGAAAAACAGTAAAGAAATGCCAACAGGTATTCTGGTAATATATGATCCTAAATTACTCACTTTGCATTCAAGAGAATGGAGATTGCTTCCATTACAGTCATGACCATATCTGGGGGCTTTGTAAAAACTCTGATTTCAGATATGTCTGCTTTATCTAAGGAATCCAGTGCCTTATTGGCGGCGTCGAGTGCGGGTAACGCTTCTTCAAGATCTCTTTGAGCATCATCAGCTATTGCTTGGGTCTCTTCAGCTTTCACTTTTGCTGTTGCTTCATCTTCTTGCACAACGCTACGGACCTAACCATTGGAACACAACTGCTTCAGTGGACTCATTATTTGAATTTCCACATTTAAAAACAAAGCCAATAATAATGAGTCATATTTGCTCTTTGGATTAGACCAAAGTGAAAGGTAATTAGCTAGATTGCATTTCATGCTCTCCTTTGTCCATCTCATGCCATGCTGACAGCACAATGAAGATAAAATATTATAACTTAAAGCTTCTTCTTAGGAGAGGAATAGCTGCTTTGTATTTGTAGGTGGTACTTTTCTCACAACTCCCTCTGTCCTGCTCACTGGGATTCATCAATTCTCAGGGACAGAACCAGATTGATTTAGTAAAGGAAGATTGTTTACAACTTAAAAACATTACTAAATTGCTAAAAAAAATTCTAAATATATCACTTAATTATTTTAATGACATATATAATAAAATAATCCAATCATATATCATTGTATATGAGTGATCAATTGCTTCCCTAAGCCTTCTCACCCACACTGTCAGGTAATGCAGCATACCTGATCAGCATTTTCTTGATCCACTGCCAATTTTTCCATCAGGGTTTCAACATCTTGTGATTTTTTTAAAAGTACAGGTTCTAAAGCTGAAAGATCTAATTTCATTTTATCTACTAGTACATTTGTTTCTAATAGCTTGGTGAGTCCGTTCTTCACCCGATCTCGTGCCTAAAAGACAATGAAAATTTCTATTGTAATGAGTACTATAAACCATAGGTTTACTGGCATCTATTAATATTACTCATGTAATTAGGCTTTTATAACTACAGAATCAGTAAATCTGTTTGCAATATTTCAAATTGTGAATGCATTACAAGTTGGGAAATCTTCAGGTAATAGAACTTCAGGAAATGGCCGTGACATTCACCACACTGCATTTGGATCTATGCCTTCTGGCCACAGCATTGGGACACCAGTGGGCTGTGGCTCACTGAGGGTGGGGGCCGCATTGTATTATTTTTATTCCTGGTGGTAGCGTGTTGAGTGAGTGAGGGACAAGATCAGATAGGAATCCCTGGAGACCACAGCTAGGGGAGCTTGTTTACTTGGGTCAGTAGGGCTGAGGACTCCCAGGGAGATGAGGTCCTGGGTGCCAAGCTCTGGTTGCTGTATCTGAACCCTACGTGGTGACAGAAAACGCTTAACTAGGATCAAAGGTGTGGTATCTGCTACAGGAGACACCAGGGAAGCATTTTCTTTTTGAAGGTGAGTCAGAAAGCTTGGTTCAAATTGGCAGGTTTCAAAAATATCTGTCAAGGTATTTTACAAGGCAGACATTTTACCAGTTACAAATTCTCTGAAAAAAATGTAAATACCTAAATTGTAAATGCTTCTCTTTCAGTGTGTTTAAAATGTTGAAAATTTTAGGTCATGTTAATAGCCTGATGATGATGATGATGATGACACCCACTATCTTCTGAGCACCTCATATGTGTTATATCATAGTGTTTCATGGACAGTGTCTTATTTAAATTCCACAACAATCCAAGAGGTAGATATAGATATTTTTGAACCTTATATTCTACTAAGGCTTAAAGAAGTTATATAATGTGCTCAAAGTTGTGCAGCAAAAGGCAGAGCATAGGTTGTATATAGTTTTTGGTTGACACTAAATTCCTTAATTGGAACCAAAGTCATAATGTTCTTAACTGGAATAATTGACACAATTGGTAGACAACTAAAACACCGCTGTGTTAAACTAAACACTATATTAAATACTACAGAGATGACTGACTGTTCTCTGCATAACTTTGATGCTGTCTTGATGCCCATATCATTCTACTCAGTCAAGGATACTTATGTAAGTGATAGAAGGACAATATAATTGTCAAGGAAGGGGAAGACCCTTGGATCAACAGCATGGGACACCTTTTTGGTCCTGTTGAAGGTTGTCTAGGGCATGTGTCAGGATGGAGAATGCTCTGGCAGGTAAGACAGTGCATAGACCTTTCAAAAAAGTTTTTTTTTTTTCCCATTGGTAATATTGAACTTACTGAAATAATCTGCTTCCTTTTTTCAGACAGCATAGACAGGTAGAGATTGATGAGCTCTAAGTAGGAGGTGGGCGTTGTGTAGTACCGCCTGCGCAGCTCTGTGTAATAGCGCTCTGCCATGGTGGAGACGCTCATGTGAACATTCACGCACATGAGGGAAAGCTTGTCTTTCAGTTCTTCATTTTGAGGGTCGACATTTGCGAAAAATGTCTTTGACACAGAAAGAAGTGCTTCTCTGGGCCACTGTAAATAAAGAAACAGTCTGGAAAAATCTATTGGTCATTTCAATAACATACAATTTAATAATTTAAAAAAAGGTATTTCTCCGGCACTCTTCCTTGCCAGTTCTCCCTTTCACCTAGTTAACTCCTACTCACACCTATGATGTTTAATTAACCAAAAGGCTCTGTCTGTTTCAGAGGGCTTGGGTCTGCGTTTGCTGACCACTGCGTCTCCAACACAGTGTCAGGCACATGGGAGTTGTTCAATAAATGTTTGTTGCTGGAATGAATGGATGATTGTGTGTCTTTAGAATTCTATAAATAGGATCATACTCGTGTCCTGACTCTGTTTATTATATAGTTGGGACTTCAGGTCCATCATTATAATCACTGTCCTGCACACAGCTCAAGTCCTTTGCTCCTCTCTTGTTTCTTTGAGCTCACCCGAACCTTAGTCAAAAGCAACTCTGTTACACCAAGCCTGCAACTATGCAGTTGAGCATGGCTGGAGAAAAACACACAGCCATGCTGACTGCCCTCACTTTACATTCGTGATGACTAGCACCTTAGTGCAGCCCAGAAATGCTTCTATATTTTCTAATACATCAGTTTTGTACTCTTTTAAGCGAGTATTTCACACCCTATTCTACTTCCTCAGACTGCTAACAGTTCCTATTTCCTCTTCATTCTCAGCTCATGACCTTGCTTCCCACATCACTAAACAAAATTAGAAATAATGCAAATGGAACTTTGATGAGCTCTTACCCTCACATCTCCCCATCTACCCGCATCTATGCTCATATATTCTGCCTCCACTCCCGCTACTCAGGGGTAAGCTGCACATGCTTCCTGCCAAGGTCAGCCCCTTCATTGATGACTCCATCCCATCCCTTTTTGCTTACTGAAGGACATGCTTAATTCTGTATGCTGTCATCAGTATAGTTCTCTTTTCTGGATCATCTTCATCAGCACACACACACATGCTGCTTGTGTCTCTTATTTAAAAATATTTCTCTCTTGACCTCTCATGTCCCTCTATCTATGACCTCATCTCTCTGCTTTCATTTGGGGCAAAACTCCTTGAAAGAGTTGCCTATGCTCATTGTCTCTGATTCCTCTCCTCTCTTCTCTCTTGAACCCCCTTCCCCTTCTCTCTTGAACCCTCTTCCCCACCATTGAAACAGCTCTTGTCAAGATCACCGATAACTACATTGCTAAATTCAATGGTCGCCTCTTCCTTTGTAAATTCTGTTTTGTCTTTGTTCTATGATTGTCATTGTCATTCCTTGTGTGAGTAAATTTCTAGCAGGCTTTAAAGCTAATGCAAGTACCCATGGGCTATTATCAGACAATGTGTTACCCCTTTAAAATCAAGAAAGTACAACTTCTGAAAGAGATATCCTGAGATGTCACCAACCTGGACAAACCAGTCAATGGTGCAACAGTTTACAAGGGATGGAAACATTCGGCATCGGGACCGAAAGGCCTCCCCAACTGGGCTCATGCAGAGAACAATGTGCAGCTTCTGACGAACTCTATTGATAAAGTATTGAAACACCTGACAAAAAGATATTTTCCAGTTTAAAATATGGATAAAGCAAGGATAAAAGTTAGTGTTGGCTAATGTATTTGAGGTTACCGACATCAAAAACACATGTTAGTATAGAAGATGTGTGAATAGCCTTGTTCAGCATCCATTCCAACCCCTTTCTTTCATTCACACAGCCTGGAAAGATTAAAAATGACATTTTCTGGGCTCCGGTGCAACTAGAGTTCTGAATGTGAGTTAGATCCCCATCATCAGTGTATTTGAGGAGACCCCTTGGATAAAGTGGAGAGAGAGATTCACATAAGGTTTTGCTCTGGGACAGAGGACAACTGGGAGAGAGGGCAAGGGTGCAGAGCATCAGTTTTTGCAGGTGCAGGGTCTGGTAGAAGTGGCATGGTCGTGGAGCTCTTATTTCTGGATGTGGCAGCTGATTTCAGTTACTCCCTGATGTGGCGGAGGACACACAGCTTTGGAGCCGGCAGTTGGAGCTGAGGCACGCTCCTAGGTTCAGCAGGAATGGTTTGTGGCAGAGGCAGTCGCTTCCTTGACCACTGACTTCTACAGTGTGCATTTTATATTCATTCCAAACAGTTCAGTTCCCAATCTCTTTCTTTGACTCTCCGAATGATTCTCTACCCCTCTCATAAATCCCTTTCCACTTACATTAGCTGAAGTAGACTAGTGTCTGTACCTATAATTCCTGAACTAGCAGTAGAAGAAATTCTCACAAAAGGACACAGGAAAGATATGAGAAGGAATAGCCAAAAAGTTAAAGAGGTGTGGAAAGAAAAGATGGGAGTGGACAAATATTAGCACATGGAATCTAGCATGGTATTGGAGAAATGGAAGTGGACCACAGCTACACTGCTCCTGGGAGAGAGAGACAGAAAACCCATTTCTGTTTTATTTGTGTCGTGAGCTTGATGCTAGGCAAGGGCATCCAAAGCACTAGACTTGTGCCTTCAGCCCTCCCCAGGCAGCACACGGTGAGTATGTGAAATAAGCTGGTGCTTAAAGAAGATTAAGAGAGGCTGGCCGGTTTGGACAAGACTGTGACCTCCATGGGGCA
>NW_012145856.1:2716854-2717953 GCF_000956105.1 Propithecus coquereli
CCTGAGTTCAGGATATTATTTATATCTTCTAGGAACTCCTCCACTACAATCTGTGGAAGAAAACAGAGTGCTTTTTATAATGCACTCAATTGTTTTACACTTATTACATGTAAATTATAAAGCAAATATTTATTCTAAAATTCACATGAGTTAATTTTATTTTTAAGAAAAGGTAACCTTAGAAATTTGATGGCACTCTAAAATTCTAACATGGCAAGTACACTGATTTTTCATTTTTCCTTCCTGTTTTGTTTTTTAAAAGGCATTCATATTTTATCTGGTTCAAGTCATATGTGCAAGTATTTTATATTCTGCCCCTTTCAATTACCATTTTATCATAAATAATAATCCACAGTTCTGTACTCATCATTTTCATAACCATAAATATGGAAACAGATGTACCATTGAGCTGATGTACCATACATTTACCTTGACTTGGACGGTTTACAGTCCTGTTTACAGTGTAAGAACAACTTTAGGCCTATAGCTTTTCTTCCCAGTTGGATTATTTTTTTTTGAATAAATTCCCAGAGAGTGAGATTAGCAATTAAAATGCATGAATATTTTCTGGATTTTGAAGATTTTACTATTTATCATTCAAGTATTGTTTCTCTCTTTAAATTCTAAGTAATTAAATATGATCAAAGGTTGAGGAGGTGAGCAAGTTTTTAACTTTTCTTTGAGGGAAAGGGCAAAGATAGTAGAAGGTAATAAACTCTACAGTACACATAAGAAACTACATGTAAGTACATATAAGAAAACCTTCAACATTTATTTTTGTTAACTTGGGGAGTATGTATTTCCTTTGGGAGAATCTCATTTACATGTCTTTGATTATTAGAAAGGGCAAATATTATCCCACATTTATTATTTCCCATTAAAAAGATCTGCCCAAACTTTGCAACCATTTATATATTGGGATGTTCTTTTAAATTTGAATGAGTAATTTACATCTTATGAAATAATCCTTTGTCATAATTGGTGCAAATATTTTAAAATAATCTCTCACTTACCCTTTTGTTTCAGTTAACTTATTAGTTACATAGAAGTTTGAGTACTACATATTTAACTATGACAAAGTGTCTGTTATTTTATTTTC
>NW_012145856.1:2728432-2728808 GCF_000956105.1 Propithecus coquereli
AAACTCATATGAAATCCAAATATTAGTGTCTATATATAAAATTTCATTGAAACACGGCCATACTCATTCATTCACTTATTGTCTGCAGCTCCTTATACATTACAAGGGCAGAGTTGACTATAGTCTGTAGAGTCTAAAATATTTTTTATCCGGCCTTTTACAAAAGAAATTTTTTGACTCCTTTCCCAAAAGCTTTGGCCAACTTATTTTCCTAGAATAATGACAACCCATAGGCACTGTTTTCATTGCTATGTCTCTATCACAATGTACATTTAATAGAAGACAAATCAGATGGTCTGTTTGCTTATTTCTCTTCAGCTGCCCACTTGGGTATAAAATAGAGGGTCAAATGGATAGATAATAATGTTTTCTTATT
>NW_012145856.1:2729481-2732103 GCF_000956105.1 Propithecus coquereli
AAGTTAAAATATCCAAGTTTAATCAATGTCCAAAATCCTCTGCTATAGAATTAATTTGAGCTCTTTAAAATGGCTGTTGTAGATATAGATGTAATCCTACGTTAATTTTAAAGTTAATTTAACCCTAAAATACAGGCCTTATTTTTTTTTTTCCTTTCTGGGGTAAAGCATAATTGATTTTTTTTTAAGGAAATTCTTTTTTTTTTGAGATAGGGTCCAGTTCCATCATCCAGGCTGGAGTGCAGTGACACCATCGTAGCTCACTACAGCCTTGAACTTTTGGGCTCAAGCAATCCTCCTGCCTCAGCCTCTGGAGTAGCTGAGACTACAGGTGCAAGCCACCATGTCCGGCTAATTTTTTTTAAAAAAAACTTTTTGTAGAGATGGGGCTATCACTGTGTTGCCTAGGCTGGTCTTAAGCTCCTGGTCTTAAGTGATCCTCCGCCTTGGCCTCCCAAAGTGCTGGGATTACAGGCGTGAACCACTGCACCCAGCCAGAATTATTTCCTTATAGGTACTTGTATGTACTTTCTTATATGTACTATAGAAAGAGTGTATTACCTTCTGCTATCTTTGCTCTTTCTCTCAAAGAAAAATTAAAAACTTTATCACCTCCTTAACCTTTGATCATATTTAATTATTTAGAATTTAAAGAGGGAAATAATACTTGGTAAAATAAAATATATTATAAAAGTCTTTTACAAGGTGCAGGAAAAGTGTTATCAGAGGGAACAATTCCCTGAACTACATCCTACAAACTGTTCAAAGCACACACTGACTGTAACATCATACATTTCCTGTTCTTATCTGTGGGCTATTTAAATATGTACCTGGGTGTCGGTGAAAAGAAAAACCATATTCTTGTCTTCTACACCAGCCATTTTGTACAACTTCCTCAGGTCTTCATGAAAACTGTCATAATTGTATCCCCGGCTGAGTTCAATCTGCAAACATTTGTACCCACATATATGAGCCGCGAGTCTTGTGAGAGACTGCTTTCCTGTGCCTCCTACTCCAACGAGCAGGGCATTGCCTCTTTCCTGACGAATCATCCGGGCAATCCTGCAGAAAGCAAAGCAGAGAAAGATTTATTTCGAATTCACAGATATGGCTTCTGCTCAGAGTGCCTGCCCCAGAGCTGATGGCTGTGGAGCCTCATCCCTGAGCAGGACCCTGCAGGAGAAGAACAGGCTACACCCGAGGCTAGGGCTGCACAAGTAGTACTGCTGGGCTTTTCCCTTTTTCCATCTCTTTCCCATTCCCTGCAGTCCGTCGGCTCTGGGCTGGGTTGCACAAACTTAGAATAAAGTAAAATCTCTTTTTCCTTTGTCAAAGTGTGGAGGATTTTGTCGGGGACTCTGGCCAATCTTGGCCACAATCTATATTAACCATCATATTGGCAAGCGCAGGTTTTCATTTACAAGGATGAGCAAGAAGGAAAATACTGGACCTCAGAAAAGACACTACAGTTCAGAAGGAGAGATCAATGGAACACTTCGAAATGGATTTACTGCAAGGTGCCAACAAAATTTTAGAAATTGTAAAAAAATTTTTAAGAGACGGGGCCTGCTCTGTTGCCCAGGCTGGTCTTGAACTCCTTCCTGGTCTCAAATGATCCTCCTGCTTCAGCCTCCAAAAGTGCTGGGATTACAGGCTTGAGCCATCACGCCTGACCTAAATTTTGGAACGTTTTTGATTCATGCTACCAAGAATTTTAAAAAGCACTGCAATCATGATACCAGAGTGAGCACTCATAGAGTAGGAGAAAAAAAATCTGAGTTTAGAAAAAATTGGATAAATATAGAAAATCTACCAAACTGAAAACCTCAGTGGAAGATGAGTCTCACAAATAGGGTACTGTAGAAAATTGAACCGGTGAAATAGAGGACAAACTCAAGGAATATACGCTGAACTCATAGAAAAAAGACAGTGATATTAAATGATGACAGAAAAAAATTGAAGGTAAGGAGGACAAATCTAGGAGAAATAAATAGGGTCCCAGGGTCCGCATAATAGGAATTACAGAAGGAGAGACAAGAGAGAATAGGACTGACACAACAGCGACTGAAATCATAGAAGAAACCACTGGGGCTGAGCCCACAGACCCAAAGATCAGGAAAGAAAACCAAAGAGGAGAAGAAAACACTAAATACGTGTATTTTGTAGGAGACATATAAAAATTATATATACACACACATATACAATAGAAATCTATATTTTAGACATAATTGAAAAGGTTTTGTGATCATCTAAGGCAGAAATAATAGATTACCCCCAAAGGAACAAATAATTTTAAGCTGGCCACAGTCATCTATTCTGTAAGATGAGAGTCCACAAGGCAATGGTTAGAGGGAAAAATACCATGCTACAGTCAGAGAGTAAATCATTTACAAATCCTTTCTAAAAGATTCTTTGAAGATATACAGAAGTGTGAATAACATTTAAAAATCCAAGAAGGAGGAAGGGATGTCAGTAGAAAGTGAGCAGTACATATGAGAGTCAAGTCTACATGTTGTTAAGATAATGGAAAAGGGAATGATAGTGTCAATAAATTCTTCTTAGAATGAAGAGACAAAATGTAAAACTAATTTCTTTTTTAAAAACTATCATCATCATTGTCTA
>NW_012145856.1:2733838-2735941 GCF_000956105.1 Propithecus coquereli
TGAAAGCTCTTATAACAAGTAGAAATATGTTTTCTCTGATTCCTAACTACCGATCCTCTCTTAGATAAAAGAGAACACATCTACATCGTTATTTACACGGCAGTCTTTTGTGTATCTGAAAATCAAATCTTCACCATTCTTCTACAAATGGTTTTTAATTCCCCCCTGTAATATTTTAAATAAATCTTAAGTGGCCTCGCAATTCTCTTTCACAAAAGTAAGAATGATTATAAATAGAATTAAGCTGGCTTTGCCTATAAGTCTGGTCTATTCTCTAGGAAGTTTCTCAGGTCAGAACGATGCCATTATTTTTTTCTTTGCAGGCTTAGGGCCTTCCTGAGCTATGGGAATAAAAGTTGTTAGGGGATAGTATGTGGGTATGCTGCCAGGGGGACAGATGGGAAGCAAGTGGCATCTCCACAACCCAAGAACAAACAATCGTACGTTATAACACTTGAGCTGTGACAAACATAAATCTTGAATTAGAGTTAATTAAAGAGGAGAAATACAGCATAGGTGAAAGACTTTATTTGCTTATGGTTTATGTGAAAAAGTCCTGGGATTTAATTGTCAGTCTTAACAAGGACCAACACTGAAATGTAGTTGACATGAGAAAAAAACAAAAACAAAACAAAGTCATGAAAATCTTGCTGTGGTAGTAGACCACAGGAAATCCTGTTCTCATTAATCTTTCATACTGCTTATTCCACAGAATATGATATCAAATCTGCATACCACATCTTAAGTGGAACATTGAAAAATTATAAAGTGCTCAGGATGTTGAAGGCTGGAAATAATCTCTAACAGGCAATATGAAAGATCTGGGATAATTTTGCCTGGAAAAGATAAAGCTAAGAGGCACCTGGTAATGCTCTGCAAATATTTGGAGGGCTGTTATGAAAAAGAGTGAGCCCATGGTGGGTGGGGGGACCTGTGGTGGAGTTAGACCCAGAGCCCTAGTCTGCCACTCACTGGCTAGAGGACTTTGGACCACTCGATGTACCTGATCGTGCTGTGGAACACTGTATTGTTGAAAACATGGCTGCAGTAATGCTTCTGGTCCTACTTGCTCTTCGACTCCATCAATATATAGAGTCTCTGTCCTTTTCTTGTGACCTTGGGTGGACCTGTGTGACTGCCTTGACTAAAAGAGTGTGGTAGAAGTGATGCTATGTGACTTGCAAGGCTAAGTCAGAAGGGCTCTTTGGCTTCTTCCTGGCTCTCTATGTTGGAGCACTTGTCTTTGGAGCCCTGAGTTACCACGTGAGGAGCTGGACACCCTGAAGCTTCCATGCTGGAGAGACAGGTGGAGAGGAGAGAGACCAGCTGGATGCTCCAGGCACTCCAGCTGCGCACCTGATTGCAACTGCAAGAGGGACCCCTAGAGAGAACTGGCGGGAACCATGAGAGATGATAAAATGAAGCTGCTATGGGCAGGAGTGGCTTATTACATAGAAACATACCAGTGGGACATTCTGTGAGCCTAATTTGTAAAGAGATTATGATACTGAGCCATAGAGAGGTGTTGAGACCAACAAAGGAGATGCTCCATTTTGTGGTTTCATACACTGAGTGCCATGATCACACCTGTTTGACAGGATGAGACTGACACCAGAAGCCACAGGAAGCAGAGGTTGGCTCATCCTGGAAGGGTCCCTACCTCCAGATGGTCTCTCTACATGTCTCTCCAACGTGGCAGCATCAGGGTGTCCGACTTCCTCACGTGGTAGCTCGGGGCTCCCAAGGCAAGTGCTCCAAGACACAGAGCCAGGCAGAAGACAAATGGCCTTTCTGACTTAGGCTTGCAAGTCACATAGCCCCACTTAGAATTGTTTAACGGGACATTAATCACTTCAAAAAGTGTGCCCCAAGGACTGCAGATATTCAGGCTGGATGCCCCTCAAAGGACACTTGCAGTGGGTATGAGTCAGGCTTACAAGATGAATCCAGAATCAATCTATAATCTTAAACCTCCTCTTTCTTTAGATGTACATTTAATTAACCTTGTCATACCATACATGCATCTCTGTAAACCACCTCAGATCCTTTTTATAACAAGATGAGACATAAAAATAAAAACAATCTATTAGTATTTAGCAAAAA
>NW_012145856.1:2736292-2737664 GCF_000956105.1 Propithecus coquereli
CGATCAGACTTATCTGCTCCAAACTATAAGATGATTTAGGGGAGAAGAACCAAGTTGGATCAATTCTGATATATGAATATACATAAAATGCATAACCTGGAAAATCCATTTCATTTAATTTCTTCAAATGCTACATTGGAATTTCAGTGATCTTGACAATAAAATTCACATGGATTTAAATAGATATATCTCACACAAATAAATTGTTTATCTTTTTTATTTGCCAGGTAGTAATACTCATCTAGAGGGGGTTACCAGAGTGGCGAGGTATTGCATACATATAACATAAAGATGAATTTGGTCATTTGTTGAACCAGCATTGATTGGGAGACTGCTGTGTACCTAGCTCTGTATAGGAAGCTGGGGACTTAGGGTAAACAAAACAGACATGGCTCCTGCCCTCTTGGAGTCACTGGGAATGTTTTACCTAAACAAGAGTCAACTTGGTAAAACAAGATGGCTATCTGCCATTATAGGGTGGTGAGATGGAAGATTTATTCTAGGCAGGCCCAGAAGGTAAAATTAGCCCGTATGTAGATAATATTTGGTGGGGGGGAGACTCGAGGAGCTTATAAGAAAAAGGAAGTTAAATACAAGAAAAATTTTGCTATTAATTAGAGTTATCCTGAAATGAAGAGGGCAGTTCCGTTCACTAAAATTAGCTTCCTATCACTGGATGCATTTAAGCAGAGGCTGAACAGCTACATAGACTATAATAAGATCCTGAATTAAGAGACTAAACCTCTCTGTTTCTTTCCAAATCCAACAACTGATGGCTCTCTGATTCAAACTATTACCAACATGAACGTACTTAGATCAGGGGTCAACATACTTTTTCTGTAAAGGGTCGGATAGTAAATATTTTAGGCTTTGCAAGTTATATGGTCTTTGTTGGTACTACTGTGCTCTCCTGCGGTAGTGCAAAAGCAATCACACAAATAGTGCACAGATGAATGGATGTGGCTGCGCTCCACAGAACTTTGTTTACAAAAAGAGGTGGCAGGCAGATTTGGCCCATGGGCCATAGTTTGCTAACAACTAGCCTAGATCTTTAATCTTCACACATGTAAAATTGTTATAAGATATGAACCTGGATTGGAAAATAGCAAATGGTTTATAATCTTCAAGTGTAGTCAGGTCAATACAACATACTTACCTTAATGAAATCTCCAAATATGATGGGCTTGTTCAAAAAATATTCCAGGCCAATTGCAATTCCAAAATGTTTGTCTATTTAACAAACAAAAGCAATTTTTAGTATAATGATAAGCTTGAATGCAGTGTTTTAATGATAAGACATACAGAATAATATCAGTTGCTACTTTACTTAGAAGACTTAATTAATACAAAGGAAAACTGAGAGAAAGCCATG
>NW_012145856.1:2738794-2739739 GCF_000956105.1 Propithecus coquereli
TGCTTATACTGTTTTCAAAACATCAATTTTTCTCTCATTCTTCTCCAATTTTCAGTTCTCACCAAATGCCCCTGGCTGTTCTGGCTTCTACTCAAATTATTCTAAGTACTCTTTATTAATATAAATGGTTATTGCAAACACAGTTCTAATAATTTCAAGTCATAATGAAAGCAATCACGTATAGGAATGCCCCTAGAAATGTTCCTTCTCCATGGGGACTATCAATATGGGGCTCCTCACACTGTGTGTACTGCGGCAGGAAGAGTATCTACTACATACGTGGGTATACTCAGCAGAGCATGCACCATACAACATAGTAGGTACTGTCCATGTTGCTTTGGAATACTAGAGTATTTCTTTTTTTTTTTTTTTTCATTATTCCAAAATATTACCAGGGTACAAATGTTTTTGGTTAGATGGATTGCTTGTGTTGTGCTTCAATCAGGGTTATAAGTGTGCCCATTATCCAGATAGTGTTCAATGTACCTGTTAGGCAGGTTTTTGCTCAATCCCTCTTTTTCCCTCCCCTCTGCTTGATTTCCATTGAGTTTTACTTCCCTCTGTGCACATGTGTACTTATCAGTTAATTTCAATTTAATAGTGAGTACATGTGGTGTTTGTTTTCCATTCTTTAGCTATTTCACGTAGGATAATGGTCTCCCATTCCATCCAAATTGTTGCAAAACCAACTAAAAGACAGGGTAAGCATTGTAGAGGGGAAGGGCATGTCTCTAACCCTCACTTGGGTGAGGCACAGACATAAAATGTAACCAAAATGTTTGTACCCTCATAATACCCTGAAATTAAAAAAAAATAGTTGCAAAAGGCCTTAATTCATCCTTCTTCATGGCTGAGTAGTATTCCATAGTATATATGTATCACATTTTATTAATCCACTCATGAATTGATGGGCATTTGGGTTGATTCCACATCTTTGCAATTGTG
>NW_012145856.1:2739789-2740110 GCF_000956105.1 Propithecus coquereli
GGGCATTTGGGTTGATTCCACATCTTTGCAATTGTGAATTGTGTTGCAATAAACATTCAAGTGCCAGGTGTCTTTTCGTTTGGGTAAATACCCAGCAGTGAGATTGCTGGGTCAAAAGATAGGTCTACTTTTAGTTCTTTGAGGAATCTCTGTACTGTTTTCCACAGAAGTTGTACTAATTTGCCCATGTCCCATCAACAGTATGTAAGTGTTCCATTCTTTTCAGATTCACACCACCATCTGTTGTTCTTGGACTTTTTAATAAAAGGCATCCCTGCTGGGGTAAGGTGATATCTCATTGTGGTTTTAATTTGCATTTCC
>NW_012145856.1:2741146-2785488 GCF_000956105.1 Propithecus coquereli
ATTTGTGTGTGTGTGTATTTGACATATATGTTTCTTGAAATGCTTAAAGTTTTAATTATTTTCAGCTAATATTTGTAGAAGAAAGGGAATTTTCAGGACATTTTGATGAAATGTGGGGATAAGGAAAAAGATATTCAAAATTGGAATTTCTTGGATACATTATGATGTGTCATTGCAAGAGGTAAAGGAGACTGAATTTTCAAGCTTAAAACTTACCTAAAAAATAGGAATAGAAAGGCAATGGGGAAGGATAATAAATAAATGCCTAGATTAGACAATGTCTGAGGATCAGGAAGTGAGTTTCAAGCAGTTCTCAAAAGAAACAAAGCCATATTTTAATGTTGTCTAGAAAAATGAGTTCATGAATCCTAAGACTAAACTGCTAATATAAGAGGGTAAGATTTCAGTGGAGTAAGAGGAACACAAGTTGTCATGTCATCCTATGGCAAGGATGGTGTGCCAGCTTCGAGAGTCCCTAGGTGCTTGATAGAGAAGGAAAAAGAAAACAGAGTCACAGAGCCATGACATTGGGAGTTGGAGGGATCAGGAACCCATGATGAGAATCCAGCATTAGGGAAGAACAGGTGGAGGCTCTTACAGCAAGCCTCAGCTCCCACCATGCCCATCATATCTTAGCTCATTCTCAGCCTTGCTAATGCACAACAGATAATGAAATAGATTTTGATGAGGACAGAAAAGGGAGCTGGCTTTCAGAGAGGCTTGTCATTGCTTTACATGGAAGCGCTTGAAACCTTTCACTTTGACTACTTCGCAGATATTAAAAACAAACCTGTGTACTTTAGCTCATTTGAATCTTTTCTGAGAAAAAAAAATGAGTGGTGTTGAACAAAGAACACCAGATGGGGAGTCAGGTGACAAAGCAGATCATGGAGGAACTAAGAGTTAGTGTCCTTGTGCACAAAATAAGGCAAGGGGCTTGATCTGGGTACTGTAAAAGCTTTTTTTCAGTTCCGACCTTCTGTGACATTCATTTATTTATTCATTTAGACATTCTTTCATTCAGTGCCACGCACAATTCTAGGCCCTGGGATGCAGTAGTGAACTAAGCAAATAGCCCTTGTGGAGCTGACATCCTAGTGGGAGAGACAGAGACATAGACACATTTGCAGAGAAATATCTAGGATACGATTTCAGGCAATATGTGCTATGAAGGGACATAGAGGGGAAGGTTTGGCTGAGGAAGTGACATTTGAGCGAGGAAAGTGAGCCATGTGGGTATCTGGGGTCAGAGCATTCCAACAGGGTTCAGAGGCCCCTGGGCAGGCCTGATTTCAGGAGTGCCAAGGAGACCACAATGAGGGCAGAGGAGGCCCGGTCCAGATCATGCACAGACTCAGCCACACAGCAGTAGCTGGGGAAGCAGCCTCTCAGGAGGGTCTGAACAGGGGACACCTCTGGCTGCTGTGAAGAAGGCAGAACTGGGTTTAAGGCGGGGTAAACGGACAGGCTAGAAGCAGGAGATTAGAGAGAGGCTCTTACTGCTAGGAATTTTGGTAAGAGGTGATAGTAGTTTTGGCTAGAGTGGTAGTGGATGGAGCCAGGAGAAGTAGTTAGATTTTGGATATATTTTGAAAGTAAAGCCATCAGTATTGTTTATGGATTGAGTGAGGGTTATCAAGGTTTGTGGCCAGAGCAAGTCATGCCCCTCTAGGGCAGGGATACACATGCCCAGGGGTGGAGGGATAAAGCAAGAATCCAGCTTCGACATGCCAAGTTTAAGAAGCCCAGCTGGATGTCTGAGGGAGGACATTGAAAAGGGAACTGGATGTGCAAATCAGACACATAGAGGAGAGGTTGAAGCTGGCGGTAGGTATGCAAATGCCATCTCTGAATAGATGGTACCTGACACCATAGAATCGACTGAGATCACTGAGGGAGCAGGTGTAGATAAAAAAGAGGAGTGAAGACAAAGCCCTGTGGCCCAAACATTCTGAGGTAAAGAAGAGGAGGAGCAGCCATCAAAACAGACCAAGTGGCAGCAGCCAGTGAGGAGGGATCCCAGGAGAGTGTGTGCCTTGGAATATTGGAGAAGGGAAGGAGGGGTGAGTTGTGCAAACACTGCTGAGAGATTAGGGCACAGCTGAGAATGAGTCTGTCAATGGGTCTGACAAGACAGAGAGGTGAACTCAGGAAGAGCAGTCGAGTGCAATGTTGGATAGAAAATTTTGATTAGAATGTATTAAAGGGAGAACTAGAAGAGAGATCATTCTTTAAGAGGTCTCTCTCTTTCTCTTTTTTTTTTTAGAGATGGAGTCTCACTCTGTTGCCCAGGGTGGAGTGCGTGGCATGGTCATAGCTCACTGCGGCCTCAAACACTTGGGCTCAAGCAATCCTCACGCTTCAGCCTCCCAAAGTGCTGGGATTACAGGTGTGAGCCACTGCACTCGGCCCTTTAAGGGGTCTTTCTAGAAATAGAAGAGAAATTGGGGTGTGTGTGTGTGTACCACCGGGGAGTATGGAGGCCTAAGGAGAATTTTTTTTAAAGATGGGAGGTATTGAGGTATTATAGCAGTTTTGAAAAGTGCTGTTAGGAATGATCCAATAGAAAAAGAAACACTGAAGATACAGAAGAGAAGTGGGAATTTTGAGAGCAAAATCCTTGCATAGGCAGAAGGGGATGGGGCTCAGTGCCAGAGGGAATATTGGCACACGATAGGCGCAGGGGCAGCTCAGCCCAGGGATGGAAGATGCAGGTTTTTGGGGAAATTTAGAAGATGAGGCAGCTCTGCTCCAATTGTTTCTATTTTTTTAGTGAAAGAACATCTGCTGGGAGTGAGAAATGGGAGAGGGTGTCACAGGTTTGAAAAAGTTATGAAGCAGTCAGCCTGTGGTGGGATGGAGGGTGACTTGAACAGGCACTGGTGATTGGATTTCCAGGCGAGTTGCAGACACCTTGGATACAATTCTACGCAGAGGTTTGGGGGCCAGTGGAAAAGAAGGGAGGGCGCAGATCAGAGAATGAGGGTTCAATACAATACCTTGCACACATTTGGATAAGTCCCTCAAATTAAAGACATAATGGGACTTGGCTGGCGTTGGCAGGAGATCAACACTCATCCTGTTATAAATCTCAACTGCGGCTTCCACAATGTTTGGTGCAGTCTGCTTTACAGCTGGTGGAAAATCATGCAGGAAGCCATTTAAGATAGCCTAGGACCACAAACATAATATGAGAGTGTTAGATTTTTTTTAAAACCAAATATTTATCTTTCAACTACTGCAGAGCTGATACTTTTTCTGATAATAAGTAGAAAGCCAAATTCCAACAAAGACAACTGGGTATTAGAGCTCTTCTGTTCATTTTAGAATAGTTCTCAAGTACGGGCTCACTCCTGTCTTCTGTAGTTGCTGGTGATGCCTGAGCAGCATTCATACCTGACTAGTGAATTTACCATGAACCTATTCTCAAGTAATTTAGATTTATGACTGCAGTGGGTCAAGAGGGTCCTCATGGAGGGCACACAGTCATCTGGAAATGAACTGAAACCCTCTCTTTGACTTTTATGGGTGAATGAACAACAATCCCATAGGCTTTCATCTTCATGCATATTTTAAGTGCAACGTACTTATAAGAACAAACTCCCCCACTCCTCTGCTTCCCAGTCTCAGTAACCAGCCCTACTCTCCTCTGCTCAGATCAGGAGCTTGGAAGTCTCTTTCGGCACCTCCCGTTCTCTGTCCTGCGCAATCAATCTTGAATACATTTCTTGGATCTGTCTGCTTCCCTCTGTTTCCCCCTACCCCACCCCATTCTGGCCCCCTGCTCATTTTCATCTGGGCTTCTTCCCTTCTTCCTTCGCTCAGTGGCCTCTTCACTTACACTCTTGTTTCTCTTCTGTTACCTTTAATCATGCCAAGCAGGTCAAGCACCCCTCACCAGCCTCCCCACTTCCCTGCTCCCTCCCCATTGCACACTGGGTCCCAGCCACACTGGTCTGGACGCCTGCTCCTCCCTCCTTCAGGTCTCTGCACATGCTGCTCCCTCTCCCAATGCCCACCCCAAACAGCTCTGGCTGTCCGTTCGGCAGACACTTTCTTATCCCTCATTTCTTAGGTTACGTGTCATCTCTCCAGAGAGGCCTTCCCTGACCACCCAATCTAAAACAAGTCTTCCATTAGTCTCTCTGATCTTCACATCCATAACTGATCACAATTTGAAGGTATGTATTTATTGGCTAACCCCCAGCCCCAGGTGCTTGGAAAAATCATTATAGTTTTTTAAATAGATAAATTCTTATCACTGTCAACCCTGGAGTTACACATGAGAGAAGCCACCAGAATGCATGTCAATACTTACAAGGTCATCTTTTTGACTTTTAGATTTGGGGGTCATATATGAGATCTTTTAAAATAATCCAGAGCATTAATATTTGTTTTTGGTGGGCCTGCTGTTGAACATTAGCTTCAGCAGCTTATGAGGACTATATGCTTTTTTGAGGTACTCCCTCTCCTGGGCCCCCAGCATGACTCTAACATACTGCACATGGTCTATATTTTGAGTAGGACCATCCCAAACCCAATCTTCAAATTTGCTGAAAATCTGTCCAGCTGTATGTGTGTGGTGGAGAACAGAGAAACTGAAATTTTTATTTTTTTATATATAAAATATGTATATATACACACATTACATATATGAAAAAAGTTTCAGCCTGTCTATTCTCCATCACATAAATACAAATACAGTTTCTAACATATATATTGGTAACTGTGTGTATATCTATTTATCTCATTCATCTGTTTATGATTTGTCTCTATGGTGGAAGATCCGTGAGGACAGGTTTGGTATCTGTTTTGCTCAAAATGATACACCAATGTCTGGCATATGGAAGGTGCTCAACAGATATTTGTTTAAAGAATAAATTAGAGGCTACTAAATTGGTATTCATGAATTAAAATTAGCATGTCATCATAGAGTTTACTGAGGACCATGGCTTGGTATTCTACTTACAGGTCTGGGTTACATGACATGTTTGGCAACATTGCAAAGCTCCTGCTAAGAATATACACACAAGATAGAGCCAGAATTCTCACAGTTTGGGGGAAGGATGCTTTGGGAGGAGGATATTATTAGTGTTTTATGGAGTTGATCATTGTTTTCAATTACTGCTGTTATGTCTTTCTAACTAGAAATTTAATTTAATTTAGTTACAACATCATCAATTTAATTTGTTGTGTGCTGTTCAGTTTCCCCTTGGAGTGTACAGTGATATATATTTTGGCACATAAATTCCAATAAGTAAACACTCAGGTGTGTATGAATTGTGGTTCAAGGATGAGTCACCCATAATATACATATTCTAAATCTGTGCAAACTGTGACCCATCATCAGTGGTGCACTCCCTGCATGTATATATTGTTTAACTAGTTTGCAACAGACTATGAAAGAGGGTACAGTGATATGACTGATTGTTTAAAAATTACTAGGTGATTAAAAACATTATATATATACGTATATATATTCAATATACATGTACTATTTGGACCCACAGGCTTCTTTTATACAGAAGAAATTAATCAATTCATATATCAATTTAATCAATATACACTTATTAAGAATAATTTCCTATGGATGTAAGCTATTTCTGTATGAATAGAAAACCTCTTTCCATGTACTAGAGCTTGTGTATGTGCTGGCTCTGTCCCTCTCTCTAGTGGGGCTCCTTTGGAGGAAGAGGCTCATACTGATAAATGTGACGGTTAACTTAATCCCCACTTCACTGGGCAGTTACTGACAAAGTCACCTTCAGACCAGTCACCTAAACAGTCTTATTCTACCTGTAGGTCTATTTTTCCATTTCCTGACTCTGTGATTGCATTCACCCAAGTACTTCCTGCTCCCAAGATCTCTTCCTTCCTGTCAATTCCCATTCTCCCTTAAGACTCAGCTCACTATCTTCTCTGAGCAGCTTTTGCTGGTTGGTTATGGCAGGCTCTAGTCATGCTGCTTCATGTTCTGTCATCATTCTATTCAAAATAATGTCTGTCATATTTATTGAACATTCTGTTGAACACTCACAGGGCAGGAGCCATTGTTTTCCCCATTTAAAAGATGAGGAAGGCCAGGCGCGGTGGCTCACGTCTGTAATTCTAGCTCTCTGGGAGGCTGAGGTGGGCGGATTGTTTGAGCTCAGGAGTTCAAGACCAGCCTGAGCAAGAGCGAGACTCCGTCTCTACTAAAATTGGAAAGAAATTAATTGGACAACTAAAAATATATAAAAAAAATTAGCCAGGCATGGTGGCGCATGCCTGTAGTCCCAGCTACTCGGGAGGCTGAGGCAGGAGGATCGCTTGAGCCCAGGAGTTTGAGGTTGCTGTGAGCCAGGCTGACGCCACGGCACTCTAGCCCAGGCAACACAGTGAGGCTTTGTCTCAAAAAAAAAAAAAAAGATGAGGAAGTGGCCCCTTAGGGATGTTAGCACAGGTGGAAGAAATATGGGTTATTGTTCTTAGTGGTGGTAGCCAAGGTGATGAGTTCTGTTTTAGGTGTGTTGAGCTTGAGCTCCCTGGGGTATCTGTTTTGTGTTTGGTGGCAAGTGGACATACACACGTGGCAGTCAGGTATGAGATGAGCACAGAGGTGGGGACTGGGTAGTGTTCAGACCTGCCAAGAGCAGTGTGCAGAGTGCAGAGTAAGGGGCAAGGACCTAAGGCACAGCCTTCTTTAAATACAGGGGTTATGTTTGCACAACCATCCTGCATGCCTAAAACTATCTCTGAGACCACAAACACAGAAGACAGTGATGCAGATGCCTGGCAATTACTATCCAGGTACCCATGCTTACCTGCTTTCTGCCCAGGAAAGAGATGACGGGCTCCCTAGAAACCCAACAGACCACTTTGATTGTGGGAGCTTTGGAAAACATATGTTTTCTTTTTCCCCTTTTGCTTAAGTTTAAATCCACACTCACCTGAAAAATCTGTTTCAGACTGTGCTCCGAGGGCGTAGGGAGACACAGCATGCTGAAGTGTCGGATGAAGCGGGGCGTCACAGGGTTGCGGCCACCTCCTGGAGGTGCACATGCCGATACGATGGTTACATCCTGCGTGGGGAGAATCCATCGGGTCACCCAGCAGAGAAAGAAATGAGACCTGCCTATCCCAATGGCAGGATTCAAAACCAACATTTTTTTGATGACCTACCCACATGCCAGCATTACATTAAATTTTTTGTGTACATCGAATGACTTAATTCTCACAACCACCCCAAGAGATCACTAGCATTACCTCTGTTTTATAGATAGAAAAAATCAAGGCCCTGGATGGTTAAGTAAGCTGCTCAAGGTCACTCAGCAAATTCATCCACTTTGTATAAATACCTTTATATAAAAACTTGATCTTAAAAACTTTGAATTTGAAGTTAAAATATAGTCATTCTTTCACCAAATACTAAGTATAGTTGATGCTCATTATTTGTGGTAGTCATGCTCAATAAAGTTGACTGGGACACCGAATTAGTAAATACTGAGCCATCGTTCCTAGAGGAAATACAGGGTCAGGTTCCTGTGAGCCTCTCATCATGACATTTTTCTCAATTGACCAATATGTAACCTTGTTTTATGTGTGTAAAGTAAGTAAAATAAGTAAAACACCTTATTTTATATTGTTGATTCATTAACATTAAACTTATGGCCAATAGCACCATAACGCATGCCTGAAAAGAGCTTATTAAACTCATATATTTTTTCTGTTAGGCACATCACAACCTTTTTGTGCTTAAGAACAGCACATAGCACCTCAGCCCTACACTTGGGGCCTTTTTAAATGGCAAAATCACCAAGAGAAAGCATAAAATGTGAAAAATGCGCCATGAAGTAGACCATGAGAAGGGCACTTGTTTGTAGTGTGAGAGCTGAAATGAGAAGGTAGAGCTCTGCCTTGTTCGGCCTCTGCTGGAAAGTATGTGTTGGGTGGCTAGAAGTTTCTGTCACTCTCTGCATGTCTACAAATGACTGAGAGAAAGTGTTATGAGTATTGATTTTTCAGTTACAAATAGATTTTGTGAGTAGGACACAGAATCCACAAATAGTAAGGATCTACTCACAATGTAGCAGACATGGTACTGGGCTCTTGTGAGTAAAATGGAGAGAAAAAGCAGCCTTTTCCCTGCCTTGATAAGGCTTAAAAATAAATATGTAATATAAACCACAGTAAGGCCTTTGGAGGAAAGGGATATAATGCTGAGGCAATGCTTGATGGGGACCCTAACTTAGTCTGTTGGGAGGAGAGGACCTGATCAAGGGAGTGGCATCTGCAGTGCAGAGCTGGAGGCTGGAGGGGGTTAAACAGAAGATAAGGCCGTGGAGGGGCAGGATGGGGTGGGGCTGTGCATTTCAGGCAAAGGGAACAGCATGTGCAAATTCCTTTGGTGAGAGGAAGAATACTAAAACCAAGGGAAGGCACTGATGGTCTTAAGCAAGGCGCTGGCAGCATCAGAGCTGCGTTTTGGAAAGGCCATTCTGGCTGTTCATAGACAGGGGACAGACTACAGGTATGTGGAGCCCAGTTAATCGTGGCAGTTCCAATATTCCAGGAGAGAGAGAGCTTGGCCTCAGACAATGGCCACAAAATGAAAAGAAGCAGGTGATTATGGAAATATTTATAGTAATTAGCCTATATGTTAGATGAAAATTCTAGTATTTGAAAAAGTCAATGAACAAAAAATAGGGAGCTATTTCTTTTAGAAATTGATCATCAGTTTTTTGGGGGGCCTGGTAAAGTAGGTGAATGGTTTTTCTGGGCTGTGTCTCCCTTTATCTTGGTCTCAGATTTATAGTACCAAGGCTTGAGGTGGGCAGGTTCCTGTCTCTATGTGAACTAATTCCAACAAATATCAGTCTACTATGTGCAAGGCATTAAGCTGGGCAGGACCCACAAAGGTGAGGAGATGGAGGTCAGGAGCTCAGAGTCTGATATGGAGGAATAAGGCACAAGATGGGGACACCAGCAGCTCTGATTCAAGATACAACGTGACATTCACGACAGGGACAAACACCATATTCCATGTAGGTGAAGGAGGAGATCACATTGGGAATGGAGGTTCCAGGAAAGGCCTTGTGATTGAGGCAATTTGGAGATGGGCCTTGAAGGAGTGAGGGGATCCTAAGGGAAGAGCTGGAGAGAAAGGCCCTTCCAGGTAGAGGACACCTTCACAAAGGTGCAGGGGTGGAGAAATGAATGCGTTCAGGAGAGAGCAAGCCTTCTGCTTCAGTGGGACTGTGGGGCTTGTGCAGGGTCTCTTTGATCAGAGCAGCCATTATGGCCAAATGTGGGAGCCCCTGAGTGCCAGGGTGAGGAATTTCTGTGTGATTTGTTTGCTACCAGACACTAGACAATGGGATGAGGGTTGGCCTGGTGAGGGGTGGTGGTCATTCTCTGTCCACCCTCATTCCCATGGCACTGAGTCAGGGAAATTCTAGACCTGCAAACGGCACATAATATTCTCTCCTCACTGGGTTGCTGGAAAGATAAGGTTAGATAAACTCATTTGGAAAGTTAAAAAAAAGCCTTATGCAAAAGACTGCTTTGTTTATAAGGTGGCCTAATTATATTCTATTTTTAGGAAAGATTTTCCTGTTTAATACAGACCCTAAGTACAGTCTGGGAGAAGAAAGCTGCTGACCACTGCCCAGGAACTGAACATGGGTTTATTTTCTGTCCCACGCTCTCTATACTGGTGACTAAGAGACCTCTTTCTCAGGACCTGTTATGTGGGCCCCATCGGTTCTCACCTCTGTGTGGCTTGAACTATCTCTTCAATCTCCATTTTCCCCTCTACCACTTACACTTGTTTTGTATAAAGATATAAAGAATCTTCCTATCTTATTTAAATTCTCTACTTGACTTCATGCAATCTCTGCATTTCATCTGTTACTTTCCCTGGTGAGTCCCCCTTCCTTGGCTCATGGGCTTACCAGAATGTGAGCTCCACCTGGGCAGAGATTTTACACAGTCTCATTCACTCTGGTAACCCCAGGACCTAAAACAGTGCCTGGCACAGAATACATGCTCAATAAATATTTATTGAATGAGTGAATATGCTTCTCACCCACTCTTGCAGTTTAAACTGCTGGATACTGTATTCATTATGTTGCATTAAAAACTTACTATAGTTAAAGTCTAAAACAACCTGTTTTTTCTGGCTTCTAACTACAACCAATATGCTGAATTTTTTATTTTCCTTTCAATATTGCGTATTTCTGTCCATCCTCTCTCCAGAGCTCCCAATTAAGAGGCCAACAGCTTGATAGAGAGAAAGAGTTCTACCTGGATATCCCAAGGCATCCGAGCTTAGCAAGCGGATAGGGAGGAATCTTAGCTGAAATCATAGATTTAGGAGCCAAATGGCCTGGGGCCTAATCCCAGTTCTGCACTTACTAATAGTGTGACCTTGGACCTGTCACATAACTTGCACTGTGAGTCTCTGCCTCATCTGCAAAATGGGGCTAATAACACTGTCCATCTAATAGGTATGCTGGGAGGGTTAAACAAGCTAGAAGTGGGAGGCACTTAAAGCAGTGCCTGGTACAATTATTAATACTTGTTCTTACTGTGACCAAAACTAAACATGCCTCCCTTCCTGTCTAGGATGGCGGCTTCTCTTCTCTGGAACAGAAATGGAGCAGCCAGCCTGGGTTCCTCCATCTCCCTCAGACTCCACAGCTCACCAGTCCTACTGATCTGCCTCCTAAACCCTTCTGGTTGCACATATCAGCACATGAGGCTCTGACCCTCATCCCTTCTCCTCTCAGCTACTGCTGCTGCCTCTGGTCTTGCCTCCTTTCTGGCCCAGGCCCCCGCCCTGCACCAAGGGGATCTTCCCATCACATTTCCTTCAGAAGCTCCCACCACTTACAGGATAAACCCAGGTTCCTCATCATGGGACCACAGCCCTCTGGGATGTGACCTCTGTACCTCCTGCTGCTTTGGTACTCACATTTCACAACACTGTGGTACTTTATACTCCTGCTTCTGAGACGTAAAATGCTCTCTTTCCCTGCTTTGGCATGCCCTGCCTTCATAATCCAGCTCTGACACTGCCTCTGGGAAGGCTTCTCTCATCTTCAAGCCAGCCCCACACTGACTCTCTCCTGTCCATCCCCACTCACCACCCTGCATTATCAATGTCTGTGCACCCTCTGAAGAGCAGCTCTCTGGGAGGCGAGACTGTCTCACTGGTCCATGAATGTGCTGAATGGGAAGACTCAATATGGGTTGAATGAATTGAATTACATGGAAGTAACACTGAGGCCATATGTTATGGGCTGAATTGTGTCCCCTATCCCCATGTCATATGTTGAAGCCCTGCCCCCAGTGCCTCAGAATGTGACTGTATTTGGAGATAGGGTCTTTAAAGAGGTGATTAAGCTAAAATGAGGTCATTAGGGTGAGCCCCAATCTGACACGACTAGTGTCCTTATGAGAAGAGATTAGAACACAGACAGACACAGAAGGAAGCCTACATAAAGACATAGGAACAAGACGGCCACTAAAAGCCAAGGAGAGAGGTCCTGGAAGAAACCAACCCTGCTGACACCTTGATCTTGGATGTTTAGCCTTCAGAATTATGAGAAAATAAATTTCTGTTGTTTAAGCCACCCAGTCTGTGTTAATCTGTTATGGCAGTTCTAGCAAACAATATACCATATTTCCTTAGTGTTTACATTTAAACACACCAAGTAATTTAAAACCTAAAGTAACCTGTATTTCCTTCCAAAACAGTTTGTTTCTGTCATAAAATCCACCAAAATCTTGATACTGCCGAAGTAATTCAATTGGAGGCTGAGAGCCATAGCGATCTAGTCTGGGCATATTTAGATCATCAACAAAAATCACAACTCTTTTGTTTCCTGGTGCTCCTGGGGAAACAAAATGAATTGAATGTAAGAATTATGACTTGCCCTTAGAAAACGTAAGACAAAGCCGAGGTATGGCTTTGGACTAAATGACACCCTGTAGGTCATAATGAGTTCAGCTCTTCTCTCATGAGTGAAGAGGGCCCCAGCAGAGTCCTGCCCAGAGGAGAAGAGACTTGCCTCTGGTCCCATCCAGGACCCTGCTAGGGAGATGCGGACGTGGCCAGGACACCCGCATTGTCATGGAAGATGGCCCCTCACTCTCTCTCAGAGCATATGAAGATGGCAGTTCTCCAGTGAGGTCTGGACCTTTCTCAATCCCACCACACCTGCTGCCCTCACCAACTGTGTGGCCTGGGCATGACTGAGGAAGGTCATTTTCCTTCCACAGTAGGAAGAGGAAGAATGCCAAAGGTTCCCTTCATAAATGCCATCACTCCACCCTCACAGGAAAGAAAGGGTTAGTTTATTCAACAGCATCCCAATCACATGAGACGGAAATTCAGTACTGGGGAGCTGCACAACGCCACGTTTATCTTGGAGAAAATCAATGTACACACTCATCAGAAAAAAAGAATGGGCGACAGCAGGGAAAAGAGAGACCTGATGGGCAAATGGCCATATCCCTGTGGTTGGGATTAACTGTAGGAGGTGATTCCAAGGTCACAAAGGTAAACAGTGCTCCACTCCATCCTCCGGCTCCTGGAAGCCAAGTAGTAGGCCAGCAGGCAGGGAAGGGAGCTGAGAGAATCATTTATAGAGATCTGGGACCCCCGCCAGAAAACAGACGGGTGTCTGTTGCCCTGCACTTACCTGAGCAGGAAAGAGGGAACAGAGAGAGGAGGCAGGGAAGCAGCTGGTAGCACTTCTGTATGGCACAACATGGTCTCCTGGATGGTGCACAGCATGGAAGGCAGCTGAGCCCCAGCCCTGGCCGGTGCCCCACCCAGGAGGCTGGGACTAGTGGGGCCTGAGACCCTGCCTGATTCAGGGAACCTTTCAATGGGGAGGATGATGCCTGACCTGCAAACAACTCTAATGGGAGACCCTTGCTCCTGAAAGCCTGCCTCACAGACAGCATGGACACAGACAGTCATTCAGTGCCAGCCAGAGAGACACAGGGACCATCCACAGAGAGGCCCATCTAAACGCCAGGTAGGGAGAAGACACATTCATCGTTTCCTTCTTCCCCTCCCATCCCAACCTACCACAGCCTCCTACAGGGAGAGCACCCCACACCCCTCCACCTCTAGCACCTGAGACCACAAACCTGGCTGACAACAGGGTAGAGCAAGAGCTTTAAATTGGGTTTGGGATTGAAGCTTTATATTGGCTCAGACTCAAAATATCTGAAGGTGTCCAGAAAGTTATGCTATTTATCTAAGCAGTTAATAAGGGAGGGTGAGGGAGATATCACAATAACTGGTTGAAAGCATCGACAGAAGAAAAAACAAAAAATTTTCATTCTTATTTCCCACTGAGTTCAGACAACTCAATGTGTCAGATATAAAGAGGTTAGTTTGATTTAAATAAGGGAAAATCAGTGTAGGTTGGAGGTGCGTGGGTAGAGAGAGGGAGATCCCTGGAGAGGCAGAGATTGAAGATGTTCTGAGTTGAAGGTGATGATGGAAATAAATGACTTGCTTGTTAAAAGTAAGATATCTAGATGTCTAGCACAGGGAAAAATGCCATTAACAGAATCACCTTTACAAATAAATTAAACAAAGAAAATATCTAGTTGTCTTTTATTATATCCACTGTTGATGTGATTTGTCGGTTTAATGAATAATTTTTATGGGACAAACTAAAGTGATGATTCTTACCTAGAATGTTTTTTCTTTTTCTCTCCAGTTTTGATTCAATGATCTCTTGTGTTCTTGCAGATGAAGTTTGAGCAGAAAAATTTAGATAAACAGGGACATAACCAGCTGATTCTTGAATTTTATTTAGCAATCCCTTTGCAATCACAGACTTTAAATTAAAAAATAAGTTAATTGATTTCACATTCAATATAATCTCCTTCAATTGTCTATATCAGTAATAATTCAGTACAGTGTATAACAAATAGGATAAAAAGAGAAAGGTTAAAGCCAGATTGAAATGTCTACTTTTTTTCTTACTGGAGATTTCATTTTGTTACATTTATCAGAACCAAAGAAATATTCTAATCATCTCTATATCAGCAAAAAGTTTTATTTTAGTTTCATATCCAAGTCCATCTTATGTACTCTCCAAGCCAATTTGATAGCAAGAGTCACAGAAAGATCTAAATTTCTTTTAGAAATAATTTATAGGGAAAACAGTGAATCCCTGTTATGTGGACTCCTCCAAAACCAAGAGGCCCAAACAATTGGTATTTCCTCCTTTATTCTACTTTTTCTCAAAACATTTAACTGATACCATTTCTGTGTCAGGTACAAGAAAATAGGCAGGAGTGGACAGGCTGATTTTTATGAACAATCTTTTGTGGACGAAAACCTCTCTGTCCAATTCCCATCCAACCAGTGCAGCGGAAGTCCCAGAAATACCAAGGGATACAACATAAAAGCCTCTAAACACAAACATTGGTCTACAGGATCCTCTGGTTTATATAGTATCAATCTTAAGCATTTATTCAGAAACTGGCAAACTTTGGAGTAATTTCCAGGGACAATATAGATTGATCATAGCTACATTCTGCCTGAGAAACTGATAAAAATTAAAAAAAATTCCTCTGAGAAATAATGTATTATTCTGGTGCTGACAGTTCTAAGTCCACCATGCCCTCATTTGGGAACAGAACTTCATGTGTGATATAGGTTTCCTACCTTGCCAACTCCAGTTATTCCAGTAAACAACACCGAATGCTTGACTGCTAGTAGTTTTTCCATTAGATACCCATAGCGCACTGTGTCAGTTGTGGGGACAAGCATTTCAAAAAATGGAACATCTTGGCTGTACTTGAAGGTAGGTATGATTCGTTCCCAGGGATCCAGCCGTTTTGTGTCAAAGTCCATGTGAATGCTCCACAGATCACCAGAACTGGGAAGCTAAAGTATAAAATTAAATACCACTTCCAATAAGCAATAGGCAAGATTGACACATGGCAATAGATATATTCACACAGAAACAAAGGCAGTCAAAGAACACAAATATATTTGGATTTCTTTTTTCTTTGCAGAAAAGTAGTTGTCTAGGTATCTGAGACTAATTATTTAAACACAATCATGCAATACAATGCATGAAGAAAATATGATATATTGATCATATTAAAACCTCATATCAGAAATGTAAAGCACTTTTAATTCAACATGCAAAGACTCACGTCATGCCAAATACTGTGCTTGGTGCTTGGACAAGTGCTGAATGGGACCCAGCCTCTGTCTTTAATGACCTGGTAATCCAAGTGGGGGACATAAGCATTTCAGCTAATACCTATGGGGAAATAAGTGCTCTAAGGGAGTTTGTTACAGTCACATGGGAAGGATGGCTCATTTCTACTTGTAGGGGAGTTTTGGTGGTTGGCTGGAGAGTCCAGGCTTCCAGGGGTGGTGATGCTATAGCTCAGACTTGAAGAACAAGCTGGAGTCAGATGGGCAAAAAAGGAATGGGATAGGGATGGGGACTAAGGGGTCAAAGCCCAGGCCAAAAAGACAGGATTGGAAAGCTGAAGCCATGGAAAGTGCTGTGCTTGCTGGGAACCATGTGCACCCTGCATATGATGAGAGACCAGGCTGGGAATATAGACAAAGGCCAGGTTATGAAAAGCTTCACTTATTAAAGTAAAGAGCTTAGAGTAAGGGTTCAGCAAGGGATTCTAAGTAGGTGAGTGACATGATCAGACTGAATTTCAGAAGGCTCATTCTGGCAGCTATATAGCACAGTGGTGTTTCAAGCTCATTTGATAGTGACTCTTAGTAAGAAATTCATTTTACATGGTGACCCAGTATGTACATATATATGTATATCTACAAACAAGTATAACATTTATCACTACTATATGCAATTCACTGTTTTTATTTTATTCTATTTTTAAAAACTCTTAAGGTATAACATAACATCTTTTGTCAGATTTTAAGAGTCTAGTTCAAAGAGTTTTTATATAGGTAACCATCCCTGGGTCAGGATACAGAACACGTCCAGCACCTCAGAAGGCTTCTTTTTCCACTTCCTCATCAATACCAGCCACATCTGCATCTTCCTCTGAGGTAATCACTAGTCTGCTTTTCTGTCCTATTTGTCTATCTTTTGCAAATCCCACCCTCTCTTAATTATTTTTGCCTTATTATCTTGAATTCTTAAAGTCATGTAGTTTGAGTCCTTCACATTTGTTTTCCTTCTTTAAGATTATCTTGATTATTATAGGTCTTTTATATTTTTATATAAATTTTTGAATGTGATTGTCAGTTTACATAAAAAGTCTGCTGGGGTTTGGGATTGGAATTGCCTTTAATCTTTAGAATATAGTGGGGAGGACTGACATCTTAATAATATTGAGTATTATAATCTATGTACATAGTGTATCTCTCCATTTATCTAGATCTTTAAAAATTTATTTCAGCAATATTTTATAGTTTTCAGTGCAGAGGTCTTTATATCTTTCATTAGATTTATTCCTAAGTAGTTGATATTTTGTTGCTATTGTAAATAGTATTGTTTTCAAATTTCATTTGTTAACTTTTTGTAGATCTTGTATCTAATGGTGTTGCTATTTTATTCATTAATTCTAATCATTTGTTTGTATATTTTTTTAGGATTTTCTACATATTAAATCATATTTCCTACAAATATTAATAGTTTCACTTCTTCCTTTTAAAGTTATATGTTTTATTTCTTTTTCTTGACTTACTGCACTGTCTAGGATCTCCAATATAGTGTTGACTAAAAGTTGTGATAGTGGCTATTTCCTTTTTATAAACTGAGTTGTGACCCTTTCACTCAATTTTGTGACCAACTAATAGATTGCGACCTGTAATTTTAAAAAGACTAGTAGAGAGAGTGAGTTAGATAGGACTAGAACAAAGACAAGGGAATAATAAATAGTCTATTTTAATAGCACAGAAAAGAAATGATAAGAACCCCAGTTATCCAGAGGCAGTGAGGTTGAAGAGAAGAGGACATATTTTAAAAAATGTTTAGGAGATAAAATTTATTGAACTTAGTGTTTCATTGGCTATAGGGAGGTGAGTACAGAAGGAAGCATCTATAATGCTTCCTAAGTTCTGAGTAGTACTGCAGGGCTGTAAGGCCATTAACTGGACAAAGAATACAAATTGAATAGCTCATTCATTGGGACTTGCAGACAGAAAGAGGAAACCAACTTTGCATCTGGACTCTTTCCTGCTGCCCGGATGGCATAATGATTGCCAGGACAGGGGCTTACACTGTCCTGCTATTAATAAATATGCTCTGGTCACAATATATCAGTGGCTACTTATTACCCAAGGAGAAGAGCTAAAGTCTTTATAAGGGCATATAAGGCCCTACATATTCTGTTCCCTGCTGCCTCTCTAACCTCATCTCTTACCACACTCCCACTTGGTCATTCTACTCTGACCTTACTAGCCTCCTTGCTGTTTCTCAAAATTGCCCAGTATCTTATTGAGTAACAGCCTTTGTACTTTCTTTTCCTTTTGACTGGAATGCTTTGCCCTAAATAGTCACTAGCTCTTTGACTTTCTTCAAGACCCTGTAAAAATATAACTTTATTAGCAAAGCTTTCCTGACTACCATACATAAAATATTAATAGTTCCTCACTGCCCCCAGGCACTCCCTATCATCTTTACTCTGCCTTATTTTTCTCCATAGCACTTACAACCACCTGATATATGCATATGTGTTTGCCTATTCTTGACTGCCCTCATTGCAATGTAAGCTTTATGAAGCTAGGGACTTTGGTTACTTGCTTTAGCCCCAATGTCCAGAATGGTGCCTCCCATGGGATAGGCTTTCAATAAATATTTGTTGAATTGAATGCTAAATACTTGCTTTTGGCCATCTCCTGCTGCCCTTTGATGGTCCCAGATTACTCCCCTTGAGCTAGTGGGGTATGTGTGTCTGTCTTAAACTCCCAGCTGTCCTCAGTTTGATGCAATCATTTTGAGGATCCAGCAGGGTTTCACATCTGCTAGATCTTAATCCATTGGTCTCAGAATTTTAGGGAATCCTTATCTCTCTTTCGGTAACTTTTAATTTTGGTATATTTTTGAACACTTATAGAAAAATTAAAAGACTAGTACAAATAACTCTCATATATCTTTTATCTAGGTTAACTGTCCACATTTTGCCCTACTTGCTTTTTTTTTCCTTTTTAGAGACAGGATCTTGCTCTGTTATTGAGGCTGGAGTGCAGTGGTGTGATCATATAGCTCAAAGTAACCTCAAACTCGCGGGCTCAGGTGATCCACTTGCCTCAGCCTTCTGAGTAGCTAGTACTACAGGTGTGCACCACCATGCCCAGCTAATTGTTTTACATGTTTTGTAGAGACAAGGTCTCACTATGTTGCCCAGGCTGGTCTAAAACTCCTGGCTTCAGCAATTCTCCCACAGTGGCTTCCCAAAATGCTGGGATTACAGGCATGAGCCACCATGCCTGATCCCTATTTGCTTTATTATTACCTTTCTCTCACTCTGTGAGAGTCAGTTGTACATAAGATTCCACTTTACCCTAAATAGTTGAGTGTGTATGTTCCAAGAACAAGAATATTTTCTTATATAACTACAGTTATATAACAATCAAAATCAGGAAATTGAACACTGACATATTACTATGTAGTTTACATTCTATATTCAAATATTGCAAATTTTTCCAATAAAGTAATTTATAGCTATATTTTTCCAAGTCTAGGATCCATTACAGGATCATGAATTGCATTTAATTGTCTCTCTTCAGTCTCTTTTCATCCAGAAAAGTTCCTCAACTTTCTTTGTGTTTCATGACATAGACATATTTAGAGAATGTAATAAACTATAGGCTCTTTAACATTCCTTCTAACTCTGAGATTATAGAATATAGTCCAGTTTATTTTATAAAATACTCCTCAGTTTGGGTATCAAGGTATATCCTCATGATTAGATTCAGGTTATGCATTTTCAAAAGAAATAACATAGAAAGAAGGTTCCATCCTTCACAGTGCCCTGCATCAGGAGGCAGGCACAGGGTTGTCTTGATATTAATGAGGTGAATTGATCATGTAGTAAAGGTGCTTTCTGTAAGGTTTCCCTATTAAGGACACTATTTTTCTTTATGAAGTTATTATTTGGTTCTTACCCTGGCATCAGGATTATCATCAAATTGTGTTCTAACAAATGTATCAAAAGAATCCCAGTAGTTTTCAGTTAAATTTCCACCCAAAGACCATAAGTAACAGAATACAAAAGTCTGACATAGTACAGTGTTCAGTTTTGATTGCTCCTGAAAGAATAAAGAGAAACAGATTTAATATTTTATATGTAAACATAAGAAGAATCCTAAATTGCAAAATCTAAAAACATTTTTCTTTCATTTAGATGCACACATTTTTAAATGGGCACAGTGCGTATTTCCTACACTTCATTCAGTGTTTCACAGAGTGGTGTTTTCTTATAGTTTTACATAATGGAACACTAAAGAGAAAATGAATGGCAAGGCATATTGAAGAAAAAAAAAGCCCAAGGCTGTCTTTCAACTGATTACTATAACTTTGTTTAAGCCTGTATGAAGGTCTTTAAGCAGACTGAGAATATGTTGTACTGGGAATATGTTGTAGACTACAGGGAAATTCAAAATTGAGTAGAGGAATAAACTATAGTCTCTCTAACAATTCCTTCTAACTCTGAGATTCTGGAGTTAGAATCTAATCTAATCATAGTCATTAGTCCCCTGAAGAATTAACTTGAATATAAAATGATCATATTTTAGAAAATTTGGGATTGCTTAGTCTCAAAAAATCTATATAATAATCTCATTTTTCAAGCTCATAGCAATAACGAAACCCTCCATACCACTGTCAAGTTAACTCCCTCTTTCCCAAGTATCAAGGACTCTAACAAGCAACAAAGTGTAGTAACTTTGCTGATGTCCACTTGTGGAATTGCTTGGCCACACTTTTTATTGATAAAATTTAAACCTTCATCAATATAACGTTGGAAAAGATTCAATATATATTCTTGGGTTTCCTCAGTGAGCTGAAAATGAAACAAACAAATAATATTTTATCAGGATCAGATGAAATATTTAATTAAGTTTAGAAACAGGTTGGTTAAAATCTGTATATCTCAATATATACCAAAAAGTATATGCATCACAAAATATTCAACAAATTAAATTTTAAGGAAACTTTCCATGACTGGGAAGGGACACTTGGGGGAGACTATAGGTAATTGTTAATGTTCTACTTCTTGGTTTTGTAATGAGTACAGAGGTGTTATTTTAATAATTATTTCTTAAACTGCCAATAAATATGTCATGCACTCTTCTATATTGATGATCTTTTACAATTATGAGCAACAAAAAAGAAGAAACACAGAAGACATTTTTATATCTACATAAGGCAGAAGAGATAATTTCCAAAGATGTAAATATGAATTCAGCCCCTCTCACCACTCCTGTTCAACTTCATACTGGAAGTCCTAGCTAACGCGATAGGACAATGAGAAGAAATAAAAGGTATATAGATCAGGAAGGAAGAAGTAAAACTGTCTTGTTCACAAATAACATGTAGAAAATACCCCCAAATTGACAAAAGAAAACAAAACAGAACAAAACAAAACAAAACTGGAACTAATAAGTGGTTATACCAAGTTTGCAGGATACAAGGTAAATATATAGAAATAAATTGCTTTTTTATATACTAGCAATTAGCAATTGGAATTTAAAATTAAAAATACAACATAATTTACATTAGCACCAAAAATAAAATAATTATAATTCTAACAAATATATATTAGATTTATATAAAGAAAACGACAATACTCTGATGAAAGAAACCAAAGAAGACCTAAATAAATAGAGAAATACACCATGTTCATGGCCAAGAAGACTAAATATTGTTAAGATGTCAGTTCCTTTAGTTTCATCTACAAATTCAACACAATCTCAATCAAAATCCCAGCAAGCTACTTTGTGGATTAATGGATAAATTGATTCTAAAGTTTATAGGGAAAGGTAAAGGACCCAGACTAGCCAACACTACATTGAAGAAAAAGAACAAAGTAGGAGGACTGACATTATCCAACTTCAAGACTTACTACAAAGCTACAGTAATCAAGACAGTGTGATATTGATGAAAGAACAGACAAATAGATCAATAGAACAGAATAGAGAGCTCAGAAACAGACCTACATAAATATAGTCGACTGATTTTAGTCAGTCCAATGGAGAAAAGATGGTCTTTTCAACAAATGGTGCTGGAAAAACTGGATATCCACATGCAAAAAAAAAAAAAATTAATCTAGACACTGACCTTATACCCGTCACAAAAATTAACTCAAAATGGGTCATAGACCTAAATTTAAAACACAAAATGTAAAACATTTAGAAGATAACATATGAGAACATCTAGAAGACTTTAGGCTTGGCAGCGACTTTTTAGATATGACACTGAAGGCACTATCTATGAAGGAAAGAATTGATAAGCTGAATTGAATTACAATTACTAACTTCTTCCCTGTGAAAGACATTGTTAAGAGAATAAAAGGTAAAATATTTGTATAATCTAAAGAGAAATCAGAGTATTGTTAAGAGAATAAAATGGCAAGTCATAGACTGGGAGAAGATATTTGCAAAAGGCATAATCTGATAAAGGACTTGTATCCAAAATATACAAAGAACTCTTAAAACTTAACAATAAGAAAACAAACAACCCATTTAAAAAACAGGCCTAAGACCTTCCTTAACAGACACCCCACCAAAGAAGATATACAGATGGCAAACCAGCATATGAAAAGATGCCCAAACCATGTATTATTAGGGAATTGCAAATTAAAACAAGATACTACTATATGTCTATTAAAACGGATAAAATTCAAACCACTGACAATGGCAAATGCTGGAAGGGATGTGAGCAACAGGAAATAGAACTCTCCTTAATTGTTGGTGGGAATACAAAATGGTATAGCCACATTGGAAGACAATCTGACAGGTTCTTACAAAGCTAAACATATACTATGTGATCCAGCAACCAATCTCCTAGGTATTTACCCAAATAAGTTGAAAACTATGTCTACATACAAACCTGCACACTAATGCTTATAATAGCAACTTTATTCATAATTGCCAAAACTTAGAAGCAACCAAGATGTCTTTCAGTAGGCGAATGGATACATGAACTGTGGTACATCCATACAGTGGAATATTATTCAATGCTAGAAAGAAATGAACTCTCATTTTTCAAGCCTCAGAAAGACTGAAGGTACCTTAAATGCATATTGTTAAGTGAAAAAAAGCTAGTCTGAAAAGGCTATTTACTTTATGATTCCAACCGTATGACATTCTGGAAAAGGCAAAACAACAGGGACAGTAAAGAGATCAATGGTTGCCAAGGGTAAGGGGAGGGGCGAAGGGATGAATAGGTGGAGCTTAGAGGATTTTTAGAGCAGTGAAACTATTCTGCATGATACTATAATAGTGGAAACATGACATTATGCATTTTCAAAACCCATACATTGTATAACACAAAGAGGGAACTCTAATGTAAACTATGGACTTTAATGTATTGATATTAGTTCACCAATTTTAACAAATGTACCACATCTATGCAATTAATAATAGGAGAAACTGTGTTTGGGGGAGAGGGAATACATGGGTACTCTCATTTCTGTTTACTTTTTCTGCAAACCTAAAACTGTTCTAAGTATAATAAAATCTGTTAATTTAGAAAAGAAGCAACTTCAAGAAGGTTTAAAATATTAAGGTAGCCCATTATAAATTCTCAATTCTGAGAATTACAGTCTTTACTAAGGTACTCTGAGACTAGACTACAATATTCATAAAATGTTTATGCCTAAAAATGAGGAAAACAATAGTTTTCTGATTCATTTTTGGAAAGGGAGAGGCAGAGAAGAAGATGGCTTCCTTGGAGTGGAGGATGGGATGGGGGCGGGGAACATCTTGAAGGACGACTTGTTAGGCTAACGTAAAGAGAAACGTCCTATTTTAGAATGGAAGGGGTACAGAGAATAGTATGAAATGGAGTTGTTCTGAATAATAATGTATAAGCTTTCCTTCACTTTGGGTGGAATTGTACCTCTAAGGTTAGAATGTGTCTTGCGTCTTGAACCTACAATTACTGATTTTCTTTTCTCTTTCACTCTCAGAAGTGTTAGGGGCTCCTGAAATCTAAAAACAAGGCAGTTAGTGTCTGGATTTAAATTGTTTTTCTTCATTGCGATTCCCTCTCATTACTCCTAAGCCTTCTGTAAAGTCTTCTTCAGTGCCTTGGGCTGTTCTAGCTGTGTTTTTAGGGATTCAAGGAAGTGTCTATATTTGAGAGGAGCCAGTCTGGGGAGAAGCCAGACACAGCAGGCAGGAGGAAAAGTGAGCAGACAGGCTATCAGGAGAGGTAACACATAATGAGAACAGATTTAGGGAGCATATAAACATTCCCAGAGGGCTCCAAGAATTTTTAGGGAGGAGGACTAGGTAAAATGATGGAATTCCCACATAAGCACAAGGAGGCCTTATCCTATTGCTATTTGTGCATTTGAGGGCAACGTGAGCCTGACAGATGGAGATATCAAGGAATATCTGGTTGCACTTACTTTTTTAGAAATTCCATTCATCCAAGTTTTAACATAGGGCATCCATTTCAGTTCTTCAGGATCCACAAACACCATTCCACATCGACTGACTGTAGCAGGGGAGGCCACCTTCAGATCTTGCACCTAAAGTTGCAGAAAGTTGAACAGGAAACAGTAATATGATACTTCCTTATTCCTCCAACTTCACTATTCACACTTTTAAAATGATTCATACTTTTCAAGTTTAAGTTAATACTGAATGGCTTTATGTAGAAGAGAGGGGGAGAGCAGTAAGTAATTAGAAATGGAGAAGGAAAGTTAAGTGATGCATAAAGTGAAAAAAAATGCCAATGAGTACAGAAGGATTCTGTCAAATCCTATGGACAGAAATGTGATTTTTTTTTCTTTTCTTCTCTTTGCTTTTTTCTTCTTTCCTTTTCTTTGTTGTATCTGAATCCCCAGCCTACTACTTAGCATATCATAGAAATTCAATCAGTATTTGACTAATGAATGGAACAGGAGTGGTATCCCCCATAATGCTTTATAGCTGTATTTGGTCCACATTCCTTTTCTGACCCCTCATCAAATATTCACACCACAATGGGATAATTTATTCGTATTAAATATAACTTTTGTTTTTTACTTAGAAAGCATTTCAAATTATGTAGTCACACACACACACACACACACACACACACACACACACACCTCTCTCTAAGGGAAAGCAAGTACTGGGGAAGCCAGAATTTATTGCATTTCCTGTTTATAGAGACAAGAACATTTGAGAGACTTTGATTGTAAGGATTAATAATCTATTACAAAAGGATAATTTAATAAATATTTAGTAAGTAGACAAAACACCATGGTAGGCATTACAGATAGTAAATGATACATCAGCACGAGAAAAAAATTTAATGATGGTATGGCAATCTGAAAAATTATTTCACTCCACAGTGAGGGATATACTTACCTCAAAAAGCATGTGAATTTGATGTGTGAGTTTAATCCTCTCACTGTTAGCCAGGCAAAGCATTTTGTTATCATCCAACACTGTATTCATATTCTCAATCCAAAGAGCATCCACTGGCCCATCACTGATGATCCATTTATGGTCTTCTGAAGTATCATTCACAGCTGCTCGGACACTTAGTGCCATCAAACCATCTTTCCATTCCAAGGTTATGTTATTAACTTCACCATATAACTCACCCATTGTAATTGATTTAGGATTGAGAACATACGTTTTAACTGCTTGGTAAAAGGGATTGTCTATACCAAGTTTTTGTAAATTCCCTAAAGTTTCTGCTAGTATTCGGTAAACTGTGGTCTTGCCACCTCCTGTTGGCCCGACTAACATAACACCATGCCTTACTAGCATAGTCTCATAGAACTGTATCACTTTTCTAACCATACATATCTCAGGCTGAAGATTTTGTCCATTCATAACATCCACAATTGTTGACTGCAAAATGCCATAATCATGTTCTGGAATTTGGACTCCAGGAAAAAGGTCAGATATGATTCCACTGATGAAACAAAAATAAAATCAATTAGTAACCATTGGTCATTGATATTTTACCATATTAGTTACAATTAACTGATTAGGTATTATGAGTCGTATTTTTTCTCATTGATCTCATTTTCTTCTGAACATGTACAGCATTAGTCTGTCCTATGTGCTATACGTGAATGTATCATTTCTCTGATACTTTGTGTGATTTTGTTTCCTGCACAGTAGACCAATGTTCTTAAGCATATTAGAAACTTCTTGGGAGTAAGAAATATCTCTTATGTTTCTGTATTGCCCACAGTACATGGCATAGTACCAAGTATATAGAAGGTGATGAATTTATATTTATTTTAAAAATTATATTTATATCTCAACTTTTCCTAAAAGCACTTACATATACTTATTACCTGTATGTGGATATTCAGAAAAACAAGATGGAAATATAAATAGAAATTAGTAGGAGGCAAAAAGGGAAGTAAGGGAAAAGTTGACTGTTTTTGTAGGAAACAGTTAATACGGGATGTTTCCATGGGAAAAAAGACGCTAAATCCTTACCTTGCATTATACGCACAAATACATTTGAGATACAGTAAAGACCTTGCATAAAATGGCAAAAGCATTAGATGAAAGTATAAGAGATGAATTTTGCAACATTGTGGTAAGGAGGTCTTTCTAAGAAAGACAGGAAATCTACAACTGTAAAAAAAAATGTTGATGGGTGAAAAAATAAAAACAAACAGGCAAAACCCAATCTTCTGTGAAATAAAAGGGTTTATGCGTAAACTTAAAGGATGAATGAGAGACTTAGAGAAATACTTCCAATGTTTATATCAGATAAAGGTTATGAGTTCCTATAAATCAATAAGTAAAAGAATACAATAGGAACGTACTCTAAGAAGAATAAATATGCATGGTTAAGAGCACAGGAAATGATGCTCAAGGACACTAATCATTAAATAAATGCAAATTAAAATAAGCTACTACATTTGGTCTCTCTTTAAAACATTTAAGGGGAAATAGGCACCCTTATAAAACCATTTATATAAATGTAAAAGGATAAAACATCTTTGGAGGACAACTTGATAGACTATTTAAATCAAACATGTGCAAATACTATGACCCAGGAAACTTGCTTCCAGGAATCTTCCTCGTAGAAATATCATAAGTGTGCAAAGACATATGTATAGAAATGTCCATCATTGGAATAGAAAATAACTGGGAGAAAACTGTATGTTCATATATAGGACCTTTCACATCAAAGTAGTTCTATAGGTTTACTATGTCTCTAAGTATCAACTGCAGCAATCTAGCAGCAGTAAAAAAGTTAGATTCATGCATATATACTAGCATGAAAAAAGATGCTCATGATATATTACTAATTTCACACATTGACTGCCACACTAGAAAAAAATTTTTTTCCCGTGGGGCCATGGTGTTTTATTATGAAAACAGAATAAAACTTCGAAAACAAAATGATTCTTTCTAATTAAATGAAAAATTTGTTATTTTTTATTGTTTTCTGCACGTGAGTTACATGCAACTTGAAGAATAGTTCTTGCACCTCCCAAGGTGAAGAGACCTGTGAGTTACATATGCTTCATGAGGCCCTGGGCTCAAAACTAGCATCAGTTAAATGCAACTCACATGGCAGTTAATGTGTTAAAAAGTAACAGCTGTAAAAAAGAAATGTATTAAAGACAATATAAAAAAGTATCAACCAACTTGTCTTTCCAGGAAGATGGAGTAGACTTACCTTTCCCTATTCCTCCCATTAAGTGCAACTAAAGCCCCCATATATTATGTGTAAAACGAATATAAAAAGATTCTTATATTTGGTGGAGAGAAGGCAGGCTAGTTAGGTACCCTAAGACCCAAGCAGTGACATGGTGGCAAGTCCCTGGTTTCTTTTTGCCTTTTACATCCTGGAAATCCTGAAATTCTAATGGGCACAGAAATAAAAGAAAAGAAAAGAAAGGAAAAGCCCCATCAAAAACTTACTCTCTCTAGCCAAAGGAACTGGAAAGGGGCAGTCTAGCAAGACAGGAAACTTTTAGGCAATAACTTCTCCACTCCAACAAAACATCATAGAAAAAAACTGTGGTCTTTACTCCCACCCAGACCAGCAGAGGCAAAGTGGAGAGCCTAGACTTCCACCCTAGCCGGGTTGTAATGAGTCTCCCCAACTGCCTCTCCTCATTTCCTCATGGTGTCAGAGAAGGCCAAGTAGAGATCCAGGACTTTCATTGTCACTGGGGGGTAATGATGCCCCTATGGTGTTAGTGGAGACCATATGGGAAGCCTGGACTTCCAACCCCCACTCAGGAGTAATGAGAGACCCCTCCCTCTCTCTGATGGGGTGCTGTCAGAGGAGGCCGAGTAGAGAGCCAGGACTTTTATCATTGCCCAGTGGTCATAAGGCTGCCTTCCCCTGTGGTATCAGTGGAGGTCACAGGGGGAGCAGTAATGAGCTGTTCTCAGCCTCCTATCCAGGATGCTATCAGTGGAGGACTAGTTGGGATCTGGAGCTCCCACTCCTACGCAGCAGTAATGAGGTGTCCCTCTCTGCCCCCATCAAGTGTCAATGGAGGGCAATTAGGGAACCTGGAATTCTATCCCCACCTGACAGTAAAAATGTTGCATTCCTAACTTCTCCTGTTCGTGTGGCATCAGAAGAAGCCAGCTAAAACAAGTTTAAATGAGATCCAGAATCTTATAACATAAAATTCAAAATAAGGTTTCAATAAAAAATCATTCATCATATCAAAAACCAGGATGATCTCAAACTGAATGAAAAGACAATCAATGGATGCCAACACTGAGAAAACATGTTAAAATTATCTGAAAAATGTTTTAGAACAGCCATTACAAAGAGCCATTACAAACACACTAGAAACAAAAGAAAAAAAAGAAAGTCTTAGCCAAAAAAGAAAAAAGAAAAAAAAAAAAGAATACATAAAGCACCAAATGAAAATTTTAGAATTGAAAAATACAATAGCAATAACAACAACAACAACAACAAAATCAACAGATGGACTCAGCAGTAGAATGGAAGGGATAGAGAAAAGAACTGGTAAACCGGAAAACAGAAAAATACAATTTCCTCAGTTTGAACAAGAAAGAGAAATTTGTCTGAAAAAAGAAATGAGCAGACCCCCAGGGATCTGTGGAACTATAACAAAAGATCTAATATTTGTGCCATTGGAGTCTCAGATGGTGAGAAAAGATGAAAGGGCTGAAAAAGTACTCAAGGAAATAATGGCTGAAAACTTCACAAATTTGCCAAAAGGCATGGAGCTACAGATTTAAGAAGATGAGAATATCCGAAGCAGGATAAATTCAAAGAAATCTATGTGAAGATACAACACAGTCAAACTGCTAAAAACTGGAGACAAAGAAAAAATCTTAAAAGTAGCTAGAAAAAAATCGACACTTCCCCTATAGGGAAAAAAAACGCATAAAATGACAGCAGAGTTCTCAAGAGGGACCGTAGAGGCTGGTAGAAGTGGTGCGATGGTGTTCAAGTGCTGAGGGAACCGTCATCTCAGAATCCTATACCCAGTGAAAATATTTCTTGGAAATGAAGGGAAATCAAGACATTCTCAGATAAAGGAAAACTCAGAAAAGTTGTTGTCAGCCGATCTACAGTGAAGAATGGCTAAAAGGACGTTCTCTAAAAGAAAGAAGATGATTAAAGGACACGTGGGGCATCAGAAAGGAAGAAAGAACATGACAAAGAATAATATGTGCTCCTATTATGAACACGGTATTACCATTCACTGAGAAATTTAATCATGTATCCATGTACCATCATGCCTCAGAGATATAGCGGGTTTGGTTCCAGAATACTGCAACAAAGCGAACATTGCAATAAAGTGAGCCTTATGAATTTTTCAATTTCCCAGTGCATATGAAAGTTACCTTTATGTATATGGTATCATTTAAGTGTGTAGTAGTATTTTGTCTAAAAATGTACATACTTAAAATGCATATAATGTACTATAATTAAAAAATACTTTGCTAAAATATGCTGAAGATCATCTGAGCCTTCAGCAAGTTGTGATCTTTTTGCTGGTGGAGGGTTTTGCCTCTGTATCGATGGCTGCTGACTGATCAGGGTGGTGGTTGCTGAAGGTTGGAGTGGCTGTGGCAGTTTCTTAAAACAAGACAAAGGTGAAGTTTATTGCATCAGTTGACTTTTCCTTTCACAAAAGATTTCTCTGTAGCATGCAATGCTGTTTGAAAACATTTTACCCACAGTAGAACTTCTTTCAGAATCGAAGTCAATCCTCTCAAAACCTGCCATTAATTAATTTTATATAATATTCTAAATTTTTTGTTGTCATGTCTACAATGTTCACAGCATCTTCACCAGGGGTAGATTCCATCTCAAGAAACCACTTCATTTGTTCATCCATGAGAAGCAACTCCTCATCTATTCAAGTTTTATCATGGGATTGCAGCAATTCAGTCACATCTTCAGGCTCCTCTTCTATTTCTCTTGCTATTTCCACCACATCTGCAGTTACTTCCTCCACTGAAGTCTAGGACCCTTCAAAGTCATCCATGAAGGTTGGAGTCAACTTCTTCCAAACTCCTGCTAATGTTGATATTTTGACCTCTTCCCATGAATTATGGATGTTCTTAATGGCAATTAGAATGATGAATACTTTCTGGAAGGCTTTTGATTCATTTTGCTCAGATCCATCAGAGGAATCTTTATCTACGGCAGCTATAGCCTTACACAATGTATTTCTTAAATAATAAGACTTGAAAGTCAAAATTACTCCTTGATCCATGGATGTTGTGTTAACAGGCATGAAAACAATATTAATCTTCTTGTACACCTCCATCAGAGCTCTTGGGTGACTAGGTGCATCGTTAATGAGCAGTAATATTTTGAAAGCATTTTTTTTTTTCTGAGCAGTAGGTTTCAATGGTGGGCTTAAAATATTTAATATTGCTATAACAATGCTATAAACAGATGCGCTATCATCTAGCACATGTTGTTCTTTTATAGAGCATTTTATAGAGCGCAGGCAGAGCACCTTTAGCATAATTCTTAAGGGCTCTGGGATTTTTGGAATGGTAAATGAGCATTGGCTTTAACTTAAAGTCACCAGCTGCCTTAGCCCTTAACAAGAGCCAGCCTGTGCTTTGAAACTTTAAAGCCAGGCATTGACTCCTCCTCTGTAGCTATGAAAGTCCTAGATGGCATCTTCTCCCAATATAAGTCCGTTTCATGAACATTGAAAATCTGTTGGTAAGTGTAGTCACCTTCATCAATCTTCATCTTGCTAGATCTTCCGGATAACTTGCTGCAGTTTCTACATCAGCACTTGCTACTTCACTTTGTACCTTATGGAGGTGGCTTCTTTTCTTCAGCTTCGTGTACCAACCTCTGCTAGTTTCTAACTTTCTTCTGTAGCTTCCTCACCTCTCCCAGCCTTCATAGAATTAAAGAGAGTTATGGTCTTTTCTGGATTAGGCTTTCGTTGTGGCTGATTTCATGTTTTATCCAGACCACTAAAACTTTCTCCATATCAGCAATAAGGCTGTTTTGCTTTCTTATCATTCATGTATTCACTGGAGTAGCACTTTTAGTTCCCTTCATGAACTTTTCCTTTTCATTAACGATTTGGCTGTTTGGCATAAGAGGCCTGGCTTTCAGCATATCTCAGCTTTCCACATGCCTTCCTCAGTAAGTTTAATCATTTCTAGGTTTTGGTTTAAAATAAGAGATGTGTGACTCTTCCTTTCACTCGAACACTTAGAGGCCATTGTAGGGTTATTAATTGGCCTTTTTTCAATATTGGTGTTTCTCAGGGAATAGGGAGGCCTGAGGAGAGGGAGAGAGATGGGAGAATGGCCAATTGGTGGAGCAGTCAGAACACATGCAACATTTATTAATTAAGTTTTCTGTGTTATATGAGTGTGGTTTGTGGAGCCCCAAAGGAATTACAACTGCAACATCAAAGATCATTGACCACAGATCACCATAACAGATATAATAATAAGAAAAAAGTTTGAAATATTGTGAGAATTAGTAAAATGTGACACAGGGACACAAAGTGAGCGCATGGTGTTGGAAAAATGACACCAATAGATTTGCTTGATAGCAGATCTGTAGAGGGTTGCTACAAACCTTCGATTTGTAAAAATTGGAATATTTGTGAGGTACAATAAAGTGAAATGCAACAAAACAAGCTATATCTGTAGATACCTCTACCCCCAAATTGGAAACACAGGCAATCACATGTGTAGAATCAAAACATACTAGAGCAGAAACCTCCTTGGGAACCAGTGCCAGGGTAGGAAAATGTAAACTGTAATTGATAAGTTACTGGAGTCTGGGTGTGGATATGTCTGAGAGTTAAACATTCCAGGGGGATCCAGTCATGGGGTGAGGGGAGCGGGGACACGTCTTTTGTGAGTTTTACTTCCAGGAGCCCAGTCAAGTTCTCGCAGTAAATATCTGAGAAAAATCCTCTTGTGCTTCTGGAAGGGGAAGGGAAAAGAAACCATTTTGAAATATGCCAGAGCAGTCTGTTCCCAATAAGAAGAAGCCAGGAGAAACTAGTTCATCACAGCCTAACCTGTTGGAGTTTCATTAGAGCTAACAGACCTGAGGGAAGGGAGATACCAACCCCAGGTAGCTCTACCCTTCCACGTGGTAGGAGGGAAATACCCAGCTCTAGCCCACTCAAGCCATCTTGAACCACCTAAGGTGGGGGAGAAAAAGCAGAAATGCCTGTGAACTTTGCAGTTCAAATGCATAGGCTCACTATGAGACTGAGTCATGATCATAGGACTACAGAACACTTTCTCTTCCCCCACACCTTACCCCACATTACTAAAGGCCTATTTATTTACCTTTGGCCCAGTTCCTTTTAACCAGTACATCATGCCCAGCTATCAAGGAAAAATTACAAGGCATACTAAAAGTCAAAAAACACAATTTGAAGAGAGAGCAAGCATCAGAACTGGACACGGCAGAGATGTTGGAATTATTGACAGGGAATTTAGAACAGCTGTGATTACTATGTCAAGGGCTCTAATGGATGAAATACACAGCATACAAAAACAGATGGGCAATGTAGGCAGAGATATGGAAGGTCTAAGAAAGAGCCACAAAGAAATGTCAGAGGGAAAAAAACAACAATACTGTGACAGAAATGAAGAACGCCTGTGATAGGCTTATTTGCAGACTGGACACAGCTGAGGAAAGTATCTCTGAGCTTGAGGAAATCTAAAAAAACTCCCCCAAAACTGAAACAAAAGGGATCAAAGACTGAAAAAAACAACATAATATCCTAAGAACTATGGGACATCTGCAAAAGGAGTAACATATGTGTAATGAAAATACCAGAGGAGAAGAAAGGGAGAAAGGAATAGAAGAAATATTTAAAACAATCATGACTGAGAATTTCCCCAAATTAATGTCACACACCAAACCCCAGATCCAGGAAACTCAGAGAACACTAAGGAGGAATAAATACCAAAAAAATCATACCTAGACATATCATTTTAAAACCACAGAAAATCAAAAATAAAACAAAATCACGAAAGAAGAGGAAAAGACCACTTTACCTACAGAAGAGCAAAGATAAGAATTATCTTCTCCTCAGAAACTATGCAAGCAAGAAGGGAGTGCAGTGAAATATTTAAAGTGTTGAGAGAATATGATGATGTCACTGCACTCTAGCCCAGGCACCAGAGCAAGACCCTGTCTCAAAAATGAATGAATGAATGAATAAATAAATAAAGTGTTGATAGGAGAAAACCACCAATCAAGAATTCTGTACCCTGTGAAATTATCCTTCAAAAGTGAAGGAGAAATAAAGACTTCTCAGACAAACAAAAATTGAAGAAATTTGTTGCCAGTAGTCCTGCCTTTATCACCCATGCATTCTTTCTCAGCAAAGTGGAGGAAATGCGTTCTGCCAAGAGAAGGGAGTAGACACGGGTTGTGGAAAACAGGTTGTGTGATAGAGGACAAGGGCAATGGGAATCCCCAGTGTGGTCACGAATGGACAATCCCGTGTGACAGACGTGCACCAGGAGAGATGGGTACCCAGTCCAGAGTAGAGCAGGAGGACAGAGAGCTCCAAGGAGACAAATTTGATAGAATATTTTGCATGATTAAAGTTTTTTTCAAAGGAGATTTACACTATGGTACAATTTGGAGATGAGTTAGTGATAGATTTATTTAAAAAGTAGGCAAAGGATTAAAAAGTAAAAAATACAAGACAATGAATCACTGCAGGGGAAATTAAAAAATAAAACTAGATAAATTAATAAAAAAGGAAACATGGCTCAGCAGGGGGTAATATTTATGTAGCTACGGTAAATTATGGAAACCCTGGCTGGCTATTTAGCTCAAGTTGTCCTGCAGTACGGCTAGACAGAGGGGATGGGTGGAGGGGAAGAAGTGCCCGTGGGTATCCTCATCTCTCATTTAGTAACTTAATATCTAAACCTGAAAAATCAAGAAATGACATAAACGTGGTGCTAAGAAGTTTGGAGAGGAATAGCAAAATAAATAAATAAAAGAGTTGAAAAATGATTGCCTTTGGGAAGTGGAAGTTGGTAAAGGGCAGGGAACTGTTGTTTCCATGAGGCTAATTTATGAAACTATTTTATTTTTAAAACTATGTACATGTATACCTTAGAGACACATAAAATTAAATAATCAATGAAGAAATGGATCAGAGCAATCACATTTCTGTTAAGCCCCCAGGCTGATTTTTTTTGGATCAGAAATTTCTCTTTGGTCAGGAACCTGTAAGCAAACGCTAATTTGTAAAGCACACAGCCTGGTGATTAATATTTTGAAAAAAAAAAGTGATTGGAATGATGCCAAAATTTTAGTATCTTTACTTTAAACTAGCATTTCTTAAACTGTAGTAAGTATCTCCAGAAAAGATAAGAAAGTTATTAGCCTGTTAGAGGCAGAAATAATTGAAGATGAGCCTCTGCTTCACCTCTACATGAGAGCTATGCTTTATTTTGTAACATCTAGAAACTTACCTGAACAGAAGAGCATCATCTGTTAGAAATTTTGGCAAGTTGGAGTCTCGTAAAGCTCTTATTAATACCACATCTTCACTTAGGTCTGGGTTCTCTCTTTTTAAAGATCTAAATTTGAAAGGAGTATTTCAGTTAATATCACAAGAACATAAGATTGAACATGATCTTCTAAGCCTGTGGGTCAGGAATTCTGCTTGTAGAAAGCTGTGGAGGGCACCCTGAGTCCCTGAGGATTCCCGTTGGAGGGAGGACGGTTTTCCTTCTGTGCTCAGCATCCATCTCCATAAGTCCTGCACTGGCTGCACAGCCTTGAGGAGAATGACAAGGACATCTTCTCAACACCGCCTTGCTCTTATCAATCCATACTTTATTACAACCTGAATCTACAGTCCCCTGAATACCTCATGATGACTCATGTAACTGTGACTTTCTTTTCTCTCTTCCTGAATGCCCTGACTTGCTCTTTGCCTGCTCTTATTTCCCCTTCAAAGCCCAGCACAGTTACTCTGGTCTCTAGAAAGCTCCTCTATCCTCTATCTCCCTCCTCAGCGAACCTTGGGCGCAGCGCATCACTGCCCTCACCACACTGAATCGTAGACGACTGTGCATTTGTCTGTCTCCCTGCTGCGCTGTGGTTGTGCTCTTCCAGTGCAAGAGCATCTGAACTTCTTAGTATCCCTAGTTCTTACGTGGCCATTCCATAAAGAGGAGACATACTGAATCTGTGAGGTTAAAAGAAAGAACAGAGGGCAGGGAAAGGCAGGGAGATTTGTGCAGAGCCCATGGATACAGGAGCCAGGCAGAAGGGACCCTGGATGTGCAGAACCAAGCCAGTGTGTCATGGTCTGAGAGGAAGGACTAGAGAGAAAATATGTGTAGATTCCCTCAGAGGATCTGCACAAGTCGGGGATTCCAGACACAGTAGTTTCAAGAAGTTATAAAGAGAAAAGTTGGGGCCTTGAAAGAGAAAAGACTCTTGCTTTAGTAGAAACTAGAAACAAGTCTTGGATCACACTGTAAATACAGAGGTGAAGTTTATGTCATAAGCTGAACTGAAAACGAAATGATGAAGTTTCTTTTAACTCTTCAGACTCTGTCAGGCAAAGTCCAACTGAACTGTATGACTGACCTTATCACACGTTCATAACACACAGGGTACCTTTGAAGTCCAGTCATCCTACCTTATGGTGGCGAAGGGTTTTGTACGCTAAAACCCAATGTATGGGATGAGTTCAGGGGAAGTGAAAGTTAGCCAAAGCCTGGCTGGGGTCAGGTTCAGTCTGAGGGCATCCATGTCAGGACCCACAGAGAAGAACTGTCATGGGGTGAGGGGAGCAAGCCCACTGCACTTTGTCATGGCAGTGTCAAGGCAAGAATAATGACAACAGCAGCTGCTAATATTTATCAAGCACTTACTGTGCACCAAGCATTGCTTCAAGAGCCTTCCATGAGTGACCTATATAATGCATTTAATGACATGGTTTGGAATTTCGCTCTTGACCACTTTGGCTTCTTACCCAGCCATGACGAGGACAGACTTCACAGCTCTCATGCCAAAGTCGTAGTGATCCTGCTGAGAGAGCTGTTCACTGCATAGCTTATACATCTGAGTCATTTTTCTTGCTAGTATTTTACTAGATTCAAATCCTTCAGAATATAGAATTACCTAGAATAGAAAAATATAATGTGATGCTTATTATATTGTATAAATAACAATATATTAGCATAATTCAAACATATTCAAAATCTACTTTAGGCATTATACTTTTCCAAGTTATTATATCATTTAATAAAGAAAGGTGAAGATTTAGGGAAAAAGGTTTCTGGGCCACCTGCTGGAAGGCAGAGCACATACAGGGATACCTAGGCACTGATTCTGTTTTCCCTCTATAGATGAAGATGTGGCCTTGGTGACATTTGGTTCAGGAAGCAGCAGAGCCCAGTGTTTGAAAATGTTCCCGTCATAGAGGTTGGATGGTATTAGAAGGTCTGAGTACAAAAGCAAGAATTGAGCTTCTCTGATCTGACAGGAACGCCACCCTGGTGGACAGTATCAGTGATCGCCATTTGCTTCCTTAGGTTCCCTGGGAGGCAAGGGAAGCTATGCAAAGATTTGCAGCCTCTTTTCTGCCCTTGTTCTGACAAGTTTCTGCATCCTTGGTTACAGTACTCAGGTGATGCCTAGTGTCTTGGACAGTGGAGGTGGGAGTGGACCTTACCTTCTATCCATAATCTGCCTGAAACACTGCAGTTGGCCCCAGAAGCAGGATTTGAAACGAGGTAGAGATTTCTCACTGGGGTCTATTTTGCTTACTGCTCTATCCCTACTGATTAGCACAGTGCTCTGCACACAGTAGGTGGTTAAAAATATTTACTGATGTCAAACCTGGTTCATTCAATCTCTAACAACAACAGGAAGAGCACCCAGAAGACTGGATTTTTAAATTTTTCCAATTCATTACTGAGTAACATAACAATAGGGCAAAAGCATGAGATATGAACAACATGTTAGACTGGGTTTTACAGCTGGTTTTCTTCCTACTAGTTTGGGATAATGTGCTAGTCATTTATTGTCCCTGTTCACAGAGAACAAGAGTTAAGACATCACCTGCCTTAACTGTCCCCCACTCCACCATGCCTGCATGGGGTGCTGGGGACCCATGAGATGCTGTGAGCATTATATTAATATAAGTTGTCATTTTTCTAATGATAGGATTTGGCATGGTCTACTCTATTCTAAGCAATTAGTTTTAGTTCGTATAGAAGAATGTTTAAAATTAGCTGTTATCAAAGGAATTTATTAGCCGAAGGGGTGATCTGTGCTTTCTGAGAAATTCCATTCTAAAATGGGCAGTGTCCTTTGCTATGAAGTGCAACACTGAGCACAAGGGGCCTTCCGAAGTCCTGAAAATGCCTTATATTTTGGTCTTGGTGGTCACACAAATGAATACATGAGCAAGAATTCACTGAGCTGTACACTTAATGAGCTGTGCACTTTACTGTGTATAAATTATACCTCAGCAAAAAGTGCCAAGAAAAATATGTGTAAAATTTAGCTGGGTGCAGTGGTGTGTGCAGTGCTGTGTGCCTGTAGTGCCAGCTGCTCAGGAGGCTGAGGCAGGAGGATCACCTGAGCCCAGGAGTTTGAGTCCAGCCTGGGCAACATAGTAAGACCCCATCTGTAAAAGAAAAAAAAACAAAAAACCAAAAACTAAAAAAGAAAAAAATGTAAAATTTAAATATATTGATTTTCTTGGTTAGTATTTAAATTCTTGGCTATGTAAAGCCAGTTTAAATAGAAGGATGCTTAGGTAGATACAGAAAAAACAAAAACAATCATAAATAATTTATTAATGATCACTATTTTTTACTAAGTTGATACAGATTTACAAATCTATCTTTGCCCTCCATCTTAGTGATTAGCACTGCTTCTACTCAACATCACTTGACTCTAACAAAAAATAATGTGCAAAGAGAAGTGAGGCTCATACTGTCTTTTTAGAACTAATCCAGACATTTTAATTCCTAGAGAGGAACTGATAAACCCCAATGAACTTGTTAATTAACTTCAGTGATTGTTTCCAGTTTTAGGAGTCTATATATATTACAGACATCATTTTGGGCATTATGGATATAGCAATAAACAAACACACAGAAGGAAATTTTCTGTATGATAACAATCATATCTACACTTAAGAGCAAACAATCATTGTAGCCATTATTAGGGTGCATTCAGAAAGGAATCTTCCTACCTCCATAGAATTAAATGGTAAATAAAAGAAACAAGCTTACATTTTTGCTGCTTTATAATGTGAAGCTCACCTCTGCAATCAAGGCATAATTTGGAACCATCATTGCAAATGGTCTAAACAGGGCTTTTAAATTATCTGGCAATTCGGTTCTGCCTGCATATCCAGGATTCATTGTGATGAAGGCTGCGCAAGTCATAACCAACTTTATTTCCCGCCCCTCAAACATGAATCTAGAGAGCTGTTCAAAGAGAAAGTATAAGTTAACACTCCTCCAGACATTTGTAAATTCTTTCACAAAATTATTATTCAGTAGCATGACTCATGCAAAGGAGCATTGAAGCAAAGACTGCTGATTCCTGCCATTGGACAACAGGGAACATTTCTCTCCTGATCGTGTCCTGCCTACTTCCAGTCTCTTCTGTGTGCAATGTTTCCTGCTCTCTGACTCCCTGACCCTACCTTGACCAAATTGTCTCTTCCTTCCTGGCCCAGTCCTGAAATCTTCTAGGCCTTGGCATCTTTTGCTCCTCAATTCAGCTTGGACTTAATGACCACTAAACCTCCACTCCCACTTTCTGGTATTCCCCACAAAATTCCATTGTAGCCTCAGTCCTTGGGTGGTTAAGGCCCGACTGTCACTGTCTTTGGCACCGCTCCTTCACTTTCACTCAACAGCAAACACCATTGAGCACCTGTTGCAGGTGAGGCGCTAGGTTAGACATGGAGGCACAGAGCTGAGGGAGACTCACTCTCAAGCCCTTGACAAGCCACTGGGCTTGCTGGGGGAATCAGCCTGGAAACCATGACTGCACAATGCAACAAATGCTATGGTGGAGGTGTGTGCAAAGCCCATGGGGGGAACAGGAAGCATGCTCGAGACTGAAGAATGAAGAGGGACATTCTGGGTAGATAAACAGGGGTAGCCACTCCAGGAAAAGGAGAAGGAGCAAGAAACAACACTATATGTTCAAGGCATGAACAGCAATTCACTTTCCTAAAGGTAACATTTCAAAGGGAAAGTATAGCTAGGCCAGTCCTGCACACTAAGCTAAGGAATTTAGATTTTGTCCCATGATTGGAGGGAAACAGAGAAGACTTCTAAGCAGAGTGATAAGATCAAAGATGGCAGTGGAGGGGTTGGGCATACTATGGACAGTGAGACTAGTAAGGAAATGTCACTGAGGAGATGGGAGCCAGAATTCCAAAGGTATAAGTGGGGAAGAGAGACATCTAGAGGAAAAAATTAGTAGGATTTGATGAAGGTTTAGATCCTGGGATTGATAGTAGTGGGTCAAATCCAAAGCGAAGTCCACCTTTCTAGCTGGGCCACTGGATGAAGGTTCTGTTAACAAAAATGAGGAATACAGGGGAAGACCAGGATGGAGCTGGGCGACGCGTCTCATTCTGGAGGTGATAATGCTCGGAGGTACAACTGGAGACCAGTCCTGCTGTCACTAAATGCCTGAGAGTGCTAGCCAAATCCCCCCATTTCTACGCTTTGGTTTCTTCATCTATTCAGGAGATATATCCTACTCCACTGTCTCATTTGGTCGCTGGCACCTCGAGGACGAGGTTGGTCAATCTCAGGTACTTTCCTACCTACTTCTGCCCTCACGGGGCTGCCCTCCAGCTGGTCATCCTTAATCCTTCCTCTACTCTCTCTGGGCCCTGCCCCTGTACTCCCCATACTTTGCTCTCAGCTAACTGCTCAGTAAGATGGTAATGACTTACAAGTTATGCTACATCTTGAGGCCCTTGTATTTAATATAGGCCTCCCCAGAGTATGTGGGAGGCAGGAGGAGGGAGTACAGATGAAGGAGCTCAGACTTTAGGGTCCCATAGATTTCGGTATGTATCTTGGTTCTATAGTTTCTGTGGAAATGTTTTCTTTAACTTCTTTGAATCCTTTTCACCTATAATCTTGGGAAAATAATATCTATTTCTCATAGGTTTGGTGTAAAGTTGAAATAAATGTAAGTACATACAATAATGACTGTACAATCTAGCAGCTCATTAGAGTCCAATTCATGCTTTCTGTTTATTTGTTCTATAATTTGCTTTTTTGCCAACATGATCATCCCCCAAATATTTAACTCTTTATCAGGGCACTTTCTCATGAGATGGCCTCTGCCCCTTGAGCTAGAGCTGAGTCCGTTGTTGATGGATCCTGGGAAGGTCTGGTGCTCTTCTGAAAGGGGCCAAGGAAGTAGTGGCGGACCCCTGAGGTACTTGGGGCAGTGGCTGTTCCGGTTTGTACAGGCTGAATATCAGTGTTGCCCATTGGTGAACGAATCTCAGAAGGTCTTAACAGAGTGGTAGGGACGGGTCCCATCCTTCACTGCCACCAGCTTCTGAATGGAAAACCCCTTCTCCAGGGACATGCTTATAAGGGGCTAAAACAAAGTTTAACAGGACCACTTCGCTATCTTAAATTTTCCAGTCCAGGGAGTTCTGGAGAGTCAAGCTTCCCTTGGGTTCTCCAGGACTCCTCCCGTTTTCCCACCAGCAGTAGGGGGACCCTGGGGGCCATGATAAAGGCTGTGCGGCTGCAAGAGGCAGTGTCAGGAAAAACTGGCGAAGAAGTAAATGTCAAAGGCAAGAACAAGAGAGGTGAGGAGGACAACAGGAGGTGGAAGGCGGAGGACAACAGGAGGTGGAAGGCAGAGGACAGGGTGTGTGTGTGTGTGTGTGTGTGTGTGTGTGTGTGTCTTTCAGGGTGGGAAGAACAGAGTTACTTGAGGGCAGGAACTGAGTCTCACAATCTCTGTATTCCCAGGGCCCAGCATAGCATAGTGACACACACGTGTTTCTCTGTGTTGCCTAGATGAGGAATTAATTCACCCAAGTGAGTCCTGTTGGTGTAGTACCTACCAATTACATTGAAAACATGAACCAGACAGGCTAAAGTTAGTTAGCAATGTCCTTCCTAAAATGCAACATTCTGTGCGTTGATTACAAACTTAGAAGCGACAGTTGCCCAATGCCTTACCTTTGCGGCTTTGGCGTTTCTAATGGTAATGAGCTGCTGCGCAATGACTGACAGAACTTCTATGTCAATTCGATTAAATTCATCAAAGCAGCACCAGGCCCCTGACTGTGCCAAGCCACTGAAGAAGCGACCCATCATCTGAAATCAAAATAAAGCCATTTAATTTTGTATTGTACAGTCACCTCCTTCAAAAGTTACCTTTTGAGCTGAACTATTAAGTAGAAAAGAGATAGTATTTGCAGATAAGCAACAGTTTTACGTGAATACTGGGCTATGTCTTTTTGCCTCTCTCTGGGTGATGTGAATCTAATTTTATTTTTAAGTAAAATAACAATCTGACCAATTTTCCTTCTTTTTCATAACCCCCACTTATCTACCTCTGCAAATCCTGACAGGTTCTCAAAGACTCTAACAGATGGAACAGACAAACTTAAGGTCTTAAAAAAATTGAAAAAATTTACTAATGAAAGTTTTCATTGTCTTTAGAAGGTAGGCAGTGGATGGCACACAAGAACTCCTGAGCAGAAGGCATAGCTGCACAGGCTAACATAGTGGTTTTTAATTTTTTCTACAGCAGAATCCTAATGGTGGAGAAAAATGAATATGTACTTGTGGCATCTAAAGTGTAGAATTTCTTCGGGGACTTGTTAAGCATTATACAAATATTGCATTATACTATATGTCTATATATCTTTAAAAATAGAGCTAATGTTTTTTCTGTTTCAAGGTGGTCAATTGAACATACATACACTGCTACTTCTTCCTCCAATTCTCACAAATCACAGAAAGACTAAAAGCTCTATGTCTACACTTATATCTGCACCTGACCAATAAAACCACAATGGAAAGGGAAACCAGCAGCAGGAAGAAAGTTTTGAAAAAAACGCTGGAAGATGAACAGCACATGGAAACAGCCTGGCCAACTGAGAAGGGAAAATTGTAGCCCCAAAGCAGAGGGAGGGAAGAATTGCCCTTCAATGAGGCCTCCAAGAAACTCCAAACCCAACATCAATACATACAAGTTGCAATGCATGCAGTGTCAATACATACATGCAAGGAAAGCAGACACAGGTCCTTCGGCGATCTTTGGGAATTAGCCAAAGATCAACACTTGGAACAATCAGCTTTACAGGTCCCTCCTTTCTCTGTCCTTCCTTCCCCCCAACCCCAGGTAGAGAAAACAGGGCTCTTGAGATTTTAGTGCTGACTTTCCCACCAGACTAAAACCAAGGACTGCCTTTTAGAGGAAGGGAGGAGATCTGCCATGGGGAGATATTAGGAAATATTGGGAGAAGAAATTAGGCTTGGAAGATAAGGAAAACAAAGGAGAGAAACATGATTCCAAACTTCCACTTTAGTCACTGAGATTCAAAAATAATAAAGGAAAGCTTCATCCAGGAGTGAAACCCACTGAAATGTATTATTTTAGAAGGAAAATATTTATTATTTGGCATTTAATGGGGACTTTTCTGGCTTCCTGGCTGCTCCATGCCCACACACTCTGTGGGGAAGCCTGTTGTCCACACATCCTATACTCCCACAAGGAAGGAGCATTTTGGGGAAATAAGCTGTTCACACTAATCAAATTAGTCTTTCATCCATACTTATAAACCAATAAGTGGACATCAACAGGCATTTTGGAAAAATCAACAGCAAGAAATAGAAGGAATGAGAAGAATGAACTGAATAAGCAACCTTGGAGGAAAAGGAGATAATTTATGGAACAGAAGAGGTATTAAAAAGAAATTTACATGGAATTCTCAGAGAGATTTGAGAGGAAACTGGATCCCTAAAATAAAACAAGATGCTCTATAAAAAGGAATTAGTCAGAGATAAGAAACAGAAAAAGTCTCTGCAAATTAATAATAATATAGTCAAGAAAAGAAAAAAATTAACTGGATGCACTGGACGATAGAATGAAGAGGACTAAAGACCAAGCTGGTACTCTGGACAGCAATGCTGAGGAACTCTTCCATATTGTAGAGCAATGGTCTTTATACTTAGGGTATGCATACTCCCTGGGGTACATGAAGACTTCCCAAGGGATATTTGTGGATGGGCAGTTTTAAAGGAAGTAACAAAGAAAATTCCAGATCATTATCTTTGATATAGTCTCTTTGCTAAAATTTATCTCCTTGAGAACATGTCTGTAGTCACACTGTTTCTTCACAAGGGCCCTCTTTCGCTGCCACTCCTGGTTGCACGGTTTGTGCCTGGCTGAGGAGGAGCGTGGGGCTTAAAAATCCAGTCTTCACATGGCTTTGTCCACCAAGTCATATGCCACAGGAACAAGGGCTCAGTAGATGCCACTGGCAGCCCTGCTCTCATCCAAACCAAATCTTACTATAGTGCATTGCCCAGGATGCAAAAACCTCCAGGATGCCAAACAACGGAGTAATTCCAAATATTGATCTTGAACAAAGAAATGCTTACAGTGACTGATTAGATAACAAATACTTTTATCAATCAGGTAGTTTCCAATTCTTTGCTTTCAACAAAAGTGAAGGAGAGGTTGATGACTGTAAGCCAAAGATAACCAGAAACACACCTATAATCAAACACAATTGGGTTTATTACTTGCTGCAACGAGGGAGACCACACACTATGGGGAAACATGAGAACCATGAGGAAACCAAGGGTTGTTTCAGTAAAAGGACATTAGGAGGGCTTGTTATAGGTTTGGGGCTTGTATTAGGAAATTTTGGGAGAAGATTCAATGAAGAAGGGTTTTACTTTGTATATTAGTTTTCTAGCACTGTTGTAACAAATTGCCATAAACTGGGTACTTAATGCAACAGAAATTTACTCCCTCACAGTTCTGGTGGCTAGAAGTCTGAAATCAAGGTGTTGGCAAAGACGTGCTCACTCTGAAGGCTCCAGGGAAGGGTTCTTTGCCTCTTCATAGCTTCCAGCGGTTGCAGGCATCCTTGGCGTTCCTTGGCTGGCACCACATCACTCTAATCTCTGCCTCCTTTGTGTATTCATGTGGCCTTCTTCTCTCTGTGTCTCTATATCCACATTTCCCTCTTCCTTTAAGGGCACCAGTTATTGGATTAGGGCCCATCCAATTCTAGTATGGCCTCGTATTAATTAGATTACATCTGTAAAGACTCTATTTCCAAATCAGGTACATTCACAGGCACCAAGCATTAGGCCTTTAACATCTTTTTGGGGGACACAATTGAACCCACAACACTCTGAATTAAGTGCTGGTAGAAAGCACGGACAATTCTACGTTGGGTGTCATAATAATGCTGCTCTAGGAGGCTGACGGACAGCTGGCTGAAGGTGTTATCAGTAAAGATGTAGCAGTTACCGAGATTAGCCGGGAGAGGGCGATGTTAGGCCATTTTGTGGTTTGGACAGCGTTTTGTTTGTGTCTGTTCTCAGATATATCGATTATGGTGTGTTTTTATGTCTTGTTCCACAGTGTACACAGAGACATGTTGGTGGTCTGTGAAATTGTGTTCAAATGGAGAAGGTAATAGCCTGT
>NW_012145856.1:2786623-2812814 GCF_000956105.1 Propithecus coquereli
GCTTAAAACCAGAGTTTTTGACTCACCACTCCAGGTGCTGTTCTTTCCACCTCTATAGTCTTGACTTCGATCTTTCTCTCCAGTGTAGTAGAGGGAAATGGATCGCCCATCGATCTCTGTTCCCTGCTTTTCTTCAAAGGTTTTCTCTGCATCAGCTTCTGTCTTAAATTCAATATAAGCAATCCCTTTACTCTTCCCATCCTTGCTGACTAATCTGATCTCCATAGCATCTTCAAACACTTCTTTCAATTCATCCTGAGTGACTTTATAAGGAAGATTTTTGGCCAAAAGTGTTCTGGCATCTTGATCTTTCTTACTGTCTTTCCCTTTTGGTTTCTCTAGTTTAATTTCATTGCCAAAGACTTTCAAACCAGCGAGCTCCAAGGCCTTTTCCAGGTCTTCAGCAGATTCAAAATCCACATAGCCAAATTTTCTAGTCATACCAATTCTGACATCCACGACAGCAAGATCATTTTTAGTAAAAACATCACTGATACCAGTTTTTAATTCGGGAGCAGATTTGTTCGAGTTCAGGTTTCCAATAAAGAGATTGAAAGATGTAGTTGGTTCTGTGGCTTCCACTTTCTGTTTCTTGGTTTCAGGAGCTGCTTTCTATTTGGTCATTTCCTTCTTTCGTTTTCCAGGTGCTTCTTTGACAGGCTCTTCCTCCACCTCCTCCTCCTCCTCTTCATCATCCTCCTCCTCTTCATCATCTTCCTCATCGTCGTCATCCTCATCTTCCTCCTCTTCATCTTCATCTTCGGCCATGCTCTTAGCTTTCACAGGAACAGCTTTTGCAGTTTTCTTTCCTTTGGCTGGTGTGGTCTCCATAGCTTCTTCTTCAGAGTCATCTTCTTCATCATCCTCATCCTCATCCTCTTCATCATCCTCATCATCCTCGTCCTCTGAGGCAGGGGCAGCAGTTGCTGCTTTAATCACTGCTGGTTCAAATTCATCCTCCTCCTCATCTTCATCATCATCCTTATCATCCTCCTCACTGTCATCCTCCTCCTCATCACTGTCTTCCTTCTTGGCATTCTTGCCGTTCTTTGCTCCCTTGGCTGGGGTGGCAGCGCCCTTCTTACCAGGGGTTGCTAGCAGTGCTTTGCCTGGTGTGGCTCCCTTTTTGCCAGGTGTCGCAACTGCTTTGGCTGGTGTAACCGTCTTCTTGGCCTGTGTGGCTGCTGCCTTTTTCCCTGGGGTGACAGCTGCTTTCTTCGCAGGTGTGGCAACTGCAACCTTTTTTGTTGGAGAAATCACCACTTTCTTTGCTGGGGTTGCATTAGCCTTCTTGCCTTTCTTCTGAGGGATGATAACCTCTTCTTCACTGCTGTCATCATCTTCATCTTCTGACATTCCTCATCTTCACTATCTTCTTCTGCCTCCTTTGGGAGAGGAGCCATTTTCTTGGGGTCACCTTGATTTTTACCTGCCTTTGTGAGCTTCACCATGATGGCAGCTTATGATGGCGGAGTATGTATCGGGCAAGTGGCAGAGACAAACCTAGAGGAACTAAGCGACGTCGATGGCGGCCACGGGTACAGAAGATCCCGGAGCACGTACGCCTCGCTGCCAGCTAGAGCTCGAGACTTGGCTTTATACTTTTTAAAAGATTTTACTTCGAAAAATTTCAAACACACACAAGAGATAAGAGGGTACACATCATCCAGTTTAACAATTACCAATATTTTGCTGTTCTTAAAATATTCCCGAACATTTTTTTGTTGCTGTATTTTAAAGCAAATCCCAGATGTCGTATTATTTCACCATAAATTCTCTAACATGTAAGAACCTAAAAATTGTTCAAACCAATACCACTAACATACTCAAACAAAACCCCAATAATTTCTTAATGTTGAATTGTGTTCAATTTTCCTCAGTGGTACCAAAATTGTCCTTTTACAGTTGGTTTGTTTGGACAAGGATATAAACAAGGTCCAAACGTTGCATTTGGTTATCGTGTCTCTTAAATCTCTTTAGATCTATAAAAGTTACCTGCATCCTCCTTCTTTTATGCAATTTATTTTTGAAGATCTATAGATTATTTTCCCTATAGTATTCCTCTCATTCTATATTTAACTGATTTTATTCTTGTGGTGTTAACATATTTTGTTATCTCATATACCTATACTTTCTGAAAACTGGTACTGAAATCTAGAGACTTAATTGGATTTATTAGGTTGAAGTTTAAATTTTTTTGAAAAGGAAAAATTCATAGTTTATATATTATAATAGGAGAAACATATTTCCTGATTGTCCCACTTTTAGTGAAGTTATTATTGATCAACGGATTATTAGCCTGATTCATCACTTATACACTTTCCAATTAATCTTTAACATAGTGGTTTTAGTAATGATGGTCATTGCTAGATTTATTACATTTTTATGTAATAAATAGCAAAATAGTAATTTCTAATGTTGTCATCCTTTCTCCATCTATTAACTGTGATTCTTCTATAAAGGAGAATTTTCCTCATTGATTCTTTTATTACCCTGAAAAACAGTCCATAGGAAAGGCAGGGTAAATGCTTAATTTTTTTCTCTTCATCAATTTTTCAAATAAGTTGTTCTAGAAACCTCCAAATGAACGAAGAGTGTTTTGTTTCATATTTTTACATGAATAATTTTATATTCATGAATTCAAAAATATTTTATGTGTTTTGATCTACCACAGTTATTATTACTACTCTTATATTGTCTCATCTTTGGCCAATGGAAGTCCCTTTTAGTAAGATTCTGATTGTTATTAATATGATCACAATAATTTTTGGTATTTTTTTATTGTTTCAGGTAGGACAAGATGTTGCAGGCTCATTTCATGCATTTCCTGCCACACCTAGAACCAGCTCTGCTTACTTTTAGTACGAATTGGTATTTAAGACCACAATCTGGGTACTAGAGGTGCTCATTGTTATTAGGCTATCAATGTCCTTTTTCAGAGGACAGAACAATTAGTAAAAACTACAAGTCAATAAAAAAAATCATAAACAAGCCAAGAGAAAATGGACAAATGATGTGAATAGGTATTTCACAGAAGAAAAAGTCCTAATGATTATAAACATTTGAAAAGATGTTCAACCCCACTAGCAACCAGGGGAATACAATGAAATACTGTTTCGTATTCCTCCAATTGCAACAATTAAAGAGCCAGCAGCATGGGCAAGGATGTGGAGTGGAGGCAACTCATACAGTTCTAGTGGGAGTATAAATTATTACAATTACTCTGGAGAATGATTTGTCCTTATTGAGTGAACATGAAGACATATATGTACCCTGAGACCCACGCCTATACCCCAGGCTAGAGAAACCATGCATCCATGTACTTGGAGACATATGTAATGATGCTCATTGCTGCATTGCTTGCAGTAGCAAAATACTATATTAGAAACAGCCTAGATGCCTATCAGAAAGAGAATGGATGAATAAATTATGGAATAGTCACAGAACAGAAGGCTATAGAGCAGTGAAAATGAATAAAACAGAACTATAGTACCAACCTGGATAAATCTCATAGACAATGTGCTCAATGGAAAAATCAAATTGTAGAATATAGCACACGGAATGATGCTATATTTTAAATTTAGGGGTACACACATACATATACATACATATGAATGCTAAGCCCTGAACTTAGAGTAGAAGTTATCCCTGGTGAAAAGATACAGGGGGCTTCAAATGTGCTGGTAACATTTTATTGCTTAACTGGGAGGTGGTTAAATAAATATTCATTATTTTATTCTTTATATCTTTTTCTGTTTCTTAATTTACATGTAACATGTATTTTTTAAAAAGAGAGAAAATTAGACTTAAATCAAAAGATGAGTTCAAATTCTGTCTCTGCCATTTACTAGTGGTGACCCCAAATCACTGCTCCAAATCTCACTCCCATCTGTGCAGTGATGACAATACCTTCCCCAGAGGATTGCTGGGAAGGTAAATGAGATAATATGCTTCGCACTGTGTCTAAACACAAAGTACCAACCCAGTGTTTGAGTGTTTTGTTTGTTTTATGTAGGAAGGAAGAGTTTCAAAGGGAAACAAATCCTGAGGGACAAGAGAGTTCCTGGGGGAGTAGGAACTAGGTCTTAAGAAAGGCAGTTCCTCTGACCAAGGAATTGTTCTCTTTCTTGTGAGGTTGTCAGGAATGAGGAAGAGCAGGTAGAGAAAATAGGGAAAGAGGTCCGGTCAGAGGCTTGGGGAACATCAACACTAGAAGGAACATTTAAGGCAGGAAAGAATAGCCCTTGGGAGATAATCTTCTTTTGCTCAGAAATCTTATGCTCCAGAAACTCTTAGAGGATGCCACTCTCCTTTCCCTGGAAATTGCCAACTATACCTGGCTCTCAACAGTCATGCATGCCCATATTAATTTGACTCTACCCTTGCTTCTGGCTATAGCCCACAGGTCTAGGGATGGTCACCTGAACCCAGTTTGCCAACTAGAATCCCAGTTCCAAAATTTGAAATATGAATTCTCCCTTTTCTTGGCAAGGTTCTAAAGAGAAGACCTTAAAGCACCTAAAGGAGGTGCCTGATACTGTCCCAGTCCCTACCCTGCCTGAGTCATGTTCAACTCTTCTGTGGATTCTCTGAGACATCCCACTATCCCAGTATCCTTTCAATAAGTTCATTTTTTAAAAATTGTTGCTTAAAAGATAAAATAAGAGTGTTCATGTGTTTAACAATCTAAACAAATAAAAAATTACTTTAGCAACAAGCAAAATAAAATAGGAGAATATTTAAGAGAAGTGGAGAACAAAAGTAGGGAGATCCAGAACAAAGAACAGAGATATAATGTTAAACAAAGAAGCAGTAAAAGAAAGTTCCACCAGGCTGAAAAAAAAGACATAGTTTCTGATAAAAAGGCCCCAAAATGCCAAAAAAATGAATGAAAAAAATTATTTCATCTAGACACATCCTTGTAAAATTTCATAATACCAAGAATCAAGAGAAAACCCCATAAGCATCCAGAGAGAGGAAGTAAAATATTATTAACCCTCCAAAATGTATTAAGCTATTATTGAAATGTATTAAGCTATTATTGAAATGTATTAAACCTTGTCATTAACACAATTGATACACGAAGACAATGAAGTAAAGCCTTCAAAGTCATGTGAGAAAATGATTTTGAATCTGTAATTCTACCTTCTCTCAAATTACCAATCAAGTATGGTCACCAAATAAAGATAGTCTTGGATATTCATAGACTTGAATGGGAAAAGAAATTGCTCAAGGAAGTATCCCAAGAAAATTAAAAAAAATAAGAAAGAAGAAAAATTGAGATACAAAGATCAGTGGCAGTTGAGTATACTCTAGAACAGTGGTTCTTAAACTTGAATGTGCATCAGATTCAACCAGAGGTTTGTTTAAAAAAGCCTCAGTAGATTCTGGTTATCAGCCCTTTATCGGATTTGTAGCATGCAAAAATTTTCTCCCATTCTGTAGGTTGTCTGTTTGCTCTTGTGGCAGTTTCTTTGGCTGTGCAGAAGCTTTTTAATTTGACCAGGCCCCATTTATTTATTTTGGTCGTGGCCGTGATTGCCTTTGGGGTCTTCTTCATAAATTCTTTGCCTAGGCCAATGTCTAGAAGAGTATTTCCAACATCTTCCTCTAGAATTCTAATAGTTTCACTCCTTAGGTTTAAATCTGTTACCCAGCGTGAGTTGATTTTTGTGAGAGGTGAAAGGTGTGGATCCTGATTCAGTCTTCTACATGTGGCTATCCAGTTTTCCCAGCACCATTTATTGAATAAGGATTCTTTTCCCCAGTGTATGATTTTGTCTGCTTTGTCCAAGATTAGGTGGCTATATGAGGATGGTTTTATATCTGGGTTCTCAGTTCTGTTGCACTGGTCAGTGGCTCTATTTTTGTGCCAGTACTAAGCTGTTTTGATTACTACAGCCTTATGATAAAGTTTGAAGTCTGGTAAGTTGATACCTCCCATTTTGTTTTTATTGCCTAGAATTGTTTTTGCTATGTGGGGTCTTCTCTGGTGTTTTTAAAGTTTTAATAACAACGATCAGAAGAACTAAAAAAAGCAAGGATTTCTGCAAATTGAATAGTTTCTTTCAGAGGGTCTGCAAGGTCGAAGAATTTTGTAATAATACTGAAGTTTCATTTGCCTTTTCACTCTCATTCTTTCAAGAGAGTACACAGTATGAAAAGGTTGTGGTTTCAGTTTTTACATAGCAAATAACCTTTAAGAAGCTACCACTTGTCAAGTTTTGGTGTGTTCAAAGAAGACTATCAACAATTACCTAAAAACTTTCTTAAAATATTCCTCTCTTTTGGGAGTACTTACCTATGTGATGTTAGATTTTCTTCAAATACTTTAACCAAAATAACATATGTTAACAGACTGAATGTAGAAGCAAATATGAGAATCTTGCTGTCTTCAATTATGCTAAACATTAGAGATTTTGAATTTATAAAAAGAATGTTTATGTTACCATATAATGGGTTTACTTTTATTTTAAAACAAACGAATATATAAAATATACCTGTTTTTTAATTTCTAACACGGTAAATATCAACAGAGGTAACATATATGAACAAAAGTTCTTTGAAAGTCTCAATAATTTTTTTAAGAGTATTAAGGGGTCCCATGACCAAAATGTTTGAGAACTGCTGCACTGAAAAATCTCACCATGAATTCTCACCTCCTACATATTTCATTTTCAATACACAATTCTCTGAAATGCTCATTTCTTCCTATAAGCTTGTTCCTTGTTCCTAGGTTCCCTGCTATTTTTTCCCCCCATCATTTGACCAATCATCTCCTGGCCTTGATTCTTACCTAGACTACCCAGGCCACCACGTGTTGACTCTTCTCCCTTGCTCTATTTATTCCACTTTAACCATTCTTTGTTCCACCTCTTTTCCCTTGCTTGCCATCACCTCAGTCTCTCCTTATTTTGTCATGTCATGTTACAAGTAGACAAAGACACATAAAATACTTAATGTTAATATTCAGATGCAGAGACTGTACCTTGTAGTCCAAGCCATCGGAACAGTTAAAGACCACACACTGGATGGCAAGAGCCTTTGCTAGATCTTTGGTAGTCTCTGTTTTTCCAGTGCCAGCAGGACCAGCTGGTGCACCTCCCAGGTCAAGCTGCAAAGCCCCCATGAGGCAAAGATAGCAGCGATCCTGAAAAAAAATCAATAAATTGTCATTATTGAAGGGAACTAGCTCTAGCCATAAATTTATAAGTCATTCCTCTCTATAGGATGAGGGTCACTGTTTTCCATGACAGATTTTATAGCAATTGAAATATATTCAAAGGCCCAGGCACATACTTAAATAATGCAAATCTTTCACAGCAAATCCGTTCAAAAGTTAATGGTAGATGAAACTTCTCAAGACTTCTGATAAAAAAGCACTTGTGTCAATATTAACCTAAGTGATCAATAACTTACCGTGAGAGGAGTAATAACCAATCTTGGGCATGCACCCAAATATTCATAGCCATAAGTGTACTGAGAGAGTGCCATTCTAGCCACACAATTATCCAGGTCTATATCCCAATAATAGCGCAGTTGTCTCTGCCAGTCAAAGGAGTCAATTGTCCCTACCTACACAAGTGATATAAATGATGCATATATTAGATACACCAATTTCAGAAAGAAGTATATGCTTTTACTTAAATGAAACATTTACCTTGGATTGAACAAGCTCGGTGACTATATCTCTTGCATGTACATCGATAGTAATCAATGCAGTTATGATGTTTCTGTGTAATTTAGGAAGACTGCCCCGAACTAGTGCAGCCAGAGCATTTAGTCTCTACGAATTAAAAAAATTGTCATGGTGAAATTTCCAACATCAGCTTGCACATATACTGTATTTTTTTCACTATTAAATTTGGAGTAGACATTGCTAAAATCATCTAGATTTAAGGATCTATAATTCTGTGACCAAACAGGATGATACTTTAACTTATTTAATTCCCATAAGGCTTCTATAAAGTAGATACCATCTCTACCCCCCTTTTACATTTGAGGGAACTGAAGGTCAGAGAGTGTAAGTAACTTGATGGGAGTCACACAGTCATAAAGAGGCAAAAATGAGATGTGAGTGGACATTTGCTTCAAGGAAAGCCCATGCTCTTAACACTATGGGGTGATGATGTCTCTAGAGGAGACCAGTCCCCTGAAAGTTAAATGCGGATAAAGGTGATAATCCTCATTTTCAGGGGTAGTTTTCCACTGATGGTCAGAAAGCCTGATTGTTTTAACCAAGCCAATGACTGATAAAATGAAAACATTTTTGGAAGGATTTAGCTTCTGATTTTTACCTAAATGGTTAAATCTTTTTCAAAGAAGAGCAGCGCCTCTGAGGGCCTTGTACCACTGTGCTAAAATTTCACTCAGGCCAGGCCTGATCAGGGACCACCTCTACATGAAGTTGATGGAATTTTCTTTGGGAATCATTTCTCTTTTCTGGGGCTCTAGAGGTGAAATTCCTTTGAGGAATTTCATGAGACTGTTTTCTCTTATTTTAAGAAAGTTGTTCACTCCTTTTTCTGTTTTAAGGATGAATCCTTAAAAATGCAATATTTCTTGGAAGTAGAATTGAATTTGGAGTTAAAGAGTAGGTCTAGGTCCTTATCAGATATATAGTTTGTAAATATTTTCCCTCATTCCCTAGGTTGTCCTCACTCTGTTGATTGTTTCCTTTGACGTGCAGAAGCTTTTTAGTTTGATGCAATCCCACTTGTCTATTTTTGCCTTTTTTTGCTTGTGCTGTTAGTGTTGTATCCAAGAAATCAATGCCAAGGCCAATGTCATGAAGTGTTTCCCCCGTGTTTTCTTTTAGGAGTTTTATGGTTTCAGGTTTTATGTTTAAATCCTTAATCTAATTTCTCCTACAACTTGATAGCAAAAAACCAAATTAACTCAATTAAAACTGAGCAAAGGACTTGAATAACATTTTCCAAAGAAGACATACAAATGGCCAACAGCTATTTATGAAAAGGTGCTCAACAATGCTAATTATCAGGGAAATGCATATCAAAACCATAATGACATACCAGTCACACCTGTTAGGATAACTATTATTAAAAAATACCAAATGATAACAAGTGTTGGCAAGGATGTGGAAAAAAGAGAACCTTTGTACCCTGTTGGAGGGAATGTAAAAATGGTGCAGCCATTATGGAAAACAGTATGCTGGTTCCTCAAAAAATTAAAAATGGTACTACCATATGACCTGGCAATCCCACTCTGGGCACATATCCAAGAGAACTAAAATCAGGATCTAGAGGAGATTATCTGCATTCCTATGTTCATTGCAGCATTATTCACAATAGCCAAGATATGGAAACTAAATGTCCATCAAAGGATGAATGGATAAAGACAATGTGGTATTTACGTAAAATGGAATATTATTCAGCTTTAAAAAAGGAAATCCTATCATATGTATCAATATGGATAAACCTGGAGACATTAAGTTAACTGAAATGAGCCAGTCATAGAAGGAGAAGTATTGCATGATTCCACTTATATGACTTATCTAAAACTAGTCAAACTCATAGAAACAGAGGAAAATGGTAGTTATTGGGGGTGGGGACGGGGGAAATGGGAAGTTGCTGTTTAATGGGTATAAAGGTTCAGTTATACAAGATGAATAGGTTCTGGAGATCCGTATAACATTGGGCCTATTGTTAATAATACTGTATTGTGCACTTAAAAATTTGTTAAGAGGCTAGATTAGGCTTAGCTGTAAAATAGCATTTCCCAGCTATAGCAAAAAAGTTCTTGTAGAATGGTATTTAAATTCATTCAATTATTTATCATTTTTTGATAGCTGCCTGTGGTTCTTTAAAATAGCAAAAAAGTACATCTTGAGCCTAGAAATAGAAGTGGCACAAATCCAGAGGTTTTCCTTGGTTGAATAAACTTCCATGAGAGCTATCCAGGACCTAGTAAATACAATTTCTCCTTAAAAGTTGCAAACTATTATAACCCTGATGTTTTCCTCTTGCATTGTTTTTTCTCTTGTTTTTATAAGTATTCATATAAATACGACACAAACACCAAGGTAGTGTCCATAAGAAAAGTTATACACAAATGGTTTTAGTAAGAATCCCAAGGCTTTGGAACTTGTCTCAGAGCATTAGAATTTCTGAAATAAAGTGCATTTGCAGTAACCATGCTAATAAAAAAAACTGAGACCATTCTGCACAGTGACATGTTCAACATAATTCTGTTAAAGTTCTCACCTCAAAATTTACTTTTTCAAAATTCTCCAGGGCTTCTACATGATCACTATTTTCTGTTTCCAGACATTCAGTCAAATCCCGGCACCACATAATTTGGGAAATGGTCAAGATAACCTGCAAGAAAACATCTTCCTTGAATGTGTGATGCATTCATCAAAAAAGGATTCTGAGATGAAAATTTAACGAGTGTGAATTACTTGAGAAGGGTGACCAGCAATCACCCAGGCTGTCCTCGGTTTCCCCTGATAGTCAGCGATGGCAGCTTTGCACAGGCGACGCAGAGATGTGAACATGGCTTCCTCCACCTTACCAAGCCATTCTTCCACATTGCCTCGAGCCTTGAGGCCTTTTCCTAAGCTAACCTAGAAAGTAATCAGAACAACGATAAAATGGCTCGTGTGGGACTTGTAAACCGTACATCTTCCGTATTTCCATAATAGAACCCCTGAACTACCTAAATGCTGAAGCCTGGCCACAAATATTGGAACTTGCTATATTCTGCTATGTACCTATCCCCCCCAACTTATTGCTTTATCTTACAGCTCCCCCTTGGCACCAGCTCCCCCAAAGAGGAGTCTGTGTGCACTGTGTGAATTTCTTCACTTATTTTCATTTTGCTACTCGTTGCCATCTAATTTTTGCCCCCGACAACTTCTCTAAACCTGTTCTCATTAAGGTTACCCATGTTCTCTCAACTGAAAAGTCCAATTGACACTTTTTATTCCTCCTCATATTTATTTTTTGGACTTCCAGTGCCTTGACTGTACTGCTTGCTTTGGTCTCCTTCATCAGTTCTTATTCTACTCTCCCTTTAAATTTCGTGTTTTCCCAAGATTCTGTCCTTGGTCTTCCCCTTTCTCTTCTTCTGCATCAGTAATGAGCAAATTCTTTTCTGAGAGGATTAATTCAGAACAGATAAAATGTTTATGTGGTCCTGCTACTCCTGTACATCCACTACTGTGCTCTACTGGATCCAATTCCTTGGTATTTTCCTGCAGTTCCTCTGTCTGGAATGATCCACTCTTCCATGCCCACATGGCAGATACTCCTCTCCATCACCCTTAACTCTGTGTGTGTGTGTGTGTGTGTGTGTGTGTGTGTGTGTGTGAGCACGAGCGTGGGCCTCCTCTGTGAAGTCACAGGGTTCCTCACAGTCTGCTAATGCATTCAGTCTCTTGGGGTTCCCATATGCCTGGCACTGTGCAGTGCCCTGGAGATGCTGCCACCAATAACCAACACTTACATGGTGCTTACAGGATACTGCTCTAATTTACATATAATAACTCCCAAACATCCTCATCCTTCCCTCAGTCAGGTACTATTACCAATCCCTAGTTTATAGACAAGATTACAGGATGGGACTTGAAGCCAGGTGGCCTGGCAGCACAACCAGTGCTTTTAACGCATCCACCACTGCGTCTCTTGTGGAGAGTTGAGTAAGACATGTTCTAATTTTCTCTATTCTCTTTCTAAGAACAGAACACATGTCTCTGTTATTGCATTTCCTGTGGTAATTTTTAATTGTTTGTTTGACTAGTTTTCCACTTGACTTTGAGCTCTTTGAGGGCAAGAATTTTATCTTGGTTATCCTTGAAACTGCTTAGAGTGAGAATAAATAGACCCCTACTCCCACCCCTACAAGGGTAACAAAATTTTTCAATTAAGAATTATAAACAAAAAGAACCGTACCCTTTCTCCCTCTGGTGACAGCATTGCTAAAACATCATTAGTATACACCTTTTCTGGCTCTGCATCAAAACCAGGAATTTTTCCTTCAGCAAGAGGCATGAGAGCAAATTCGAGCTTTGAAATGGAGTCGAAGCATTTCCTTAAATGTGGCTGCACAGCCTGTGGATTTCGTGTCTGGGCCAAAATCTCCAGAAGTTCATCATTTGACAAGAAGTAAAATCTGCATTAAAGAACATCCTTAAAATATAACTGGACATTGAAGTAAAGCCTTAGACAGACATAAAAAATAAATTCCTTAGCCTCATCTCTTCCCTATCCACTGATTTCCTGGACCTCCAATCATACCGGTTTTCCGGGGAAGACATTGCTGTGAAGTTTAGTGATGATGCATCTCAAACACCTAGAATTAATGCCTAGTAAATAAAAGATATTTTTCAAAAAAAATTGTAAAAATTCTAACTCTTGTTATAATACTGATTTATTTACCTATCTAGCTTCCTTGGCTTTGGGCTCCTAGAGTAAAGATATATTATTTGTGTTCCCTAGAATCTAGCTTGGTACTTCTCACATACCTGTATTCTATACGGTGTTTGTTGAACAGATAATAGATGAATGGGTGGTTGCAGAAGAACCCTGTTTGGTTCTGTGAATGTACCCTGGGCCATTCAATTAATCCAAAGATACAAGCTATTCCCTGCAATATGTGCTACTGTGAGGAAAAATGACAGAATGGAATACAATGCACCACCTCCAACTATAACAGGTTATACTTATTTAGAAATAAAGCATTTTGTATAAATTTCAATATCTTACCAGCAAGATAGGTAAAGGAAATTGTAAACTTAAAGAATACTATTTTGCTATAGACCAGAAGTTGGCAAATTACAGCCCAAATCTGGTCTGCCACCTATTTTTGTAAATACAGTTGTGTTGTCACACAGCCATGCAGACATACTGTTTATGGCTCTTTTTGTGCTATAATGGCTGAGCTGAGTAGCTGTAACAGGGACTATATGGCCTACAAAGCTATGAATATTTACTATATGGCATTTTATAAAAAAATTGCTCATCCCCACCCGCTCTAGATAACTAAAAATATTCTTGCAAATGCCAGTCTTCATGTAATATACTTTCTGTATTATGTTTAACCTCTCCAAATCACTCCAAAAGAATTTGATTTATTATCCCAACTGACTATCCTAGTTCATTCTATAGCAGGTTAGAGCAATTAACAATTAAGATTTAAGACAATGATTTTTAAACATTTTTTCCCAATCAGCAAGGGTCCTTTCTACTGCTGTCCCCATCCCTAACTCTCTTATGTTTTGAAGGACTAAGTGCACAAACCAGCATTTAGTAAATGCCCTTGATTGTTAGTTGTCAACTTAGCAATATGCCTATATTACACAGAAACTAAAATGACATTTCTTAGAATTTCTTTCCAGTAACTTTCAGATTAGATTCTGCCCATGAGATACTCTTCTGCGACTGAGAAGGTGGAAGGCAAGCAGAAGCCATTATTCTTCCATTTAAGTAAGGGTGGAATGAAGGGGGTAGGGTTTTGTCCTTGGTTTTCAGGTGTTCTCCCGATAATCACCCCCTTTTCTTGTTATAGGGAACTGAGACTTTGGTGGTGCTTCCCTGAGATCTCTGCCTACACCTTCATATTTCCTCAAAGTGGCCCTCATTTCTTTACTTCTCCTGCCTCTAGCACCTGTGAAAACCTCTAATTCCCTGTATAAAACACTTGCTCTAAACACCTGGAGTGACTTCTGTGTTCCTAACCAAACCTTGCCCCTCTGAGTAATATAACCAGATGTGAAAATGTAACCATTTCTAGGGCTCTCATTTACTTGAGAGTACCAAAGTGTTAAGGCTGGAGAGGCTAGAGATAGGAAGATATTTTTGTGGAGAGATGTACCAAGGGCTCCCTCTACACACATGAAGAAGGGTGGCATCACTCTCCTGAAGCCTAGACATCCTGGGGATCTGAAAGGTGTCCCCACCAATTAACCTAAAGAAAACTGCTCAGGCAGCACATTTCTCTCTAATCTTTCACTACGCATCTGTGCACACATGGCACATGCATGTGCACAAGCACATTCATTCAACAGTAAAACAGTAAAACAATACTGCAATCAAGAATCTTTTCAGCACCTTGCATACTTACCCACTCGAACTTTACTAAATATTTTATATTTATCCTTGAGACTTACACTGCCTAATCATGATACTAGCTGGATTTTCATTATTGTAGATCCTTCTTGTTTCCCTCTCTGATTCCCTGGTACTTTGGGGTTATAATCATAACCTCAAATTGACCAATAATCCTAGGTACTAAAAAACATCTTAGGTTGCTTTATAAACTTACCTTGGAAAGATAACCCTTTTTGATTCTAAATATGCTTCTAGACACTTCTGAATTTGGTCAAGTAATGCATTATTGTTTTGAAAAGCCTCTAGAAGCCCTGTTTATTGAAATAAAAATGTATTGGTAAAATCATCTTAAAATAGAGAATATAATTTTAAATAGAAATAAAATATGCTATTAACATTGTAAAAACTTTGGTATTATTTGACAAAGTAATTATCTAATAAATTAAAACTGGGGGATTGGCTAAGACTTTTAAGTATTACTTTTAATAATATTATTTTATTTATTTATTTATTATTTCAAAATATTATGGGGGTACAAATGATTTGGTTACATAAATTGCTTTTGTATCATGCCCATCCCCCAGATAGTGTGCATTGTATCTGTTAAGTGTGATTTTACCCATCCCCTTATTCCCCCTAATAATATTAATTTTAACATTTACCATATGTGAACAAGTATACTTGATGTGAAACATTTTTAGCTGGCATCTCCCACTTTTTGGGGGCTAGGAGTACACAAACCAAAGCCAAGCAGTTTCCTTCTCTTTGAACCTCCAAACAAAGCCAGTCTCTATACCCTACCCAACCTCTGCCACTTTCTTACTCCTGTCTTTTCTGTGTCTTCTGCCATCTTTATATGCCAAAATTGTGATAGGACCATCACTAAACTACAGCTCATTAAGGAGCAAGATCCATATCTCCTTTGTCCTTATATTAATAGTTTTGGTGCCGATCATAGCAGCTGGCTTCCCTACCTGCCCAAGAATCAAATCGAAAGTCTTCACCATGCCCTCCATGGCTCTTCATAATCAATGACCCAATCTGATGCCCACCCCCCTGCCCAAGCACACACACTTCTCTGGCCTCATCTCCTAATAAGCCCTTCTCCTTGGGCATTTTCACTCCAGCCCACGTTGGCTTCCTTGTTAACAGCTGAGCATGCAAAGCATGCTCTCACCTCGGAAGCCTTGCCTTTGTTTTTTTCTCTGACTTTAACACTTTTTCCTTAGATCACATACATGTCTCACTTTCTCATTCCTGCAGGTTTCTGCCCAAAAGCCACTTTATCAAAAAAGTCTTCTCTCTTTCTCTCTCTCTCTCTCTCTCACACACATACAGCCACTCTTTAGCTCCTTTACCCTGCTTTATTTTTCTTCATAGCTTTATCATCACCTGAAATGATATATGTAGGTCTATACTTCTTATGCGAAGTCCTTAGGACTGATGTATTTTGGGATCAGATTTTTAAATAAATTTTCAAAAGTTATAGTTTATAACAAGTCTAGTAGGGACTGGGATAGCATTCTGTAATCAAAAATATTAATATGTTTACAGCAAAAATTTTGAACATGACAATTAATTGGTTATGGTAGGCAGAATACTGGTCCCGTAGAGACACCCATGTCCCGATCCCCCAAACCTGTGAATATGTTACATGGAAAAGAAACTTTCCAGATGTGACTGAGTTGAGGTGCATGGGATGGAAAGATTATCCTGGATTGTCTGTTGAGTCCAATGTAAGAGAGAGGCAGGAGGGTCAGAGGCCGAGGAGGAGATACGATGGCAGAGGCAGAGGCTGGCGTGACATGATTGCTGACTGGAAAAAGGCCCCGAGCCAAGGCATATGGGCAACCTCTAAAAGCCCAAAAGAGTTTTCAATTCTATCATTCTATACAGTATTTCCTTTCTGTTTCTGTCTTACGAAGAGTGTCTGGGCAAAGAGCACAGCCGACTAAGCTGCCTCTGCTTAGCAGGGAAGCTGCCTGGGGATATTGAATAAATGGTGCTGGGCGAACTGGATAGCCACATGCAGAAGAATGAAACTGGATCCCCATCTCTCACCATATACAAAAATTAACTCAAGATGGATTAAAGACTTAAATGTAAGACCAGAAACCATAAAAATTCTAAAAGAAAACATAGGTAAAACTTTTCTAGACATCGACGTAGGCAAAGAATTTATGACTAACACCCCAAAAGCAAATGCAACAAGAACAAAAATAGACAAAGGGGACTTCATATGCCATGTGCTGCCATTTGCTGAACAACACGCAAGCTTGCCGAAGCTTTGATACAAAACATAAAGTTCAATAGTCATGCATGTGTGCCCAGAAAGACTTGGATTCCACATCCACAGAAACAGAACTTATTAAATAGATTTCAACCTTGAGGCTAGAAAATTGCAATAAGTGGTCATATTTTTAACTAGTTTTAATGGATGAATTAAAAATAAGGTGTGGAAATTTCTGTGATTATAACTCTGTGGGGGAGCTTTAACAGAATAGGTCAACTGGATGCAAATATATGTCTTGTCAAAACCGGGAGATGAAAACATCACTGATACCCTGTTGCAATATCCCTAAGTCATAAAAACATCAAAAAGAAACTGATTCTTATGTTGCAAAATTACAAACTACAAACTAAGCTGAAAGATGATAACAATAATTAAAGTACAGTGTTCCATTCACATTTGCTTAACAAGTGTCAAATGCAAATATTCCTAGTCATCAATGCTGACTATAATAGAATCAAAGGTTGAATGTACCACGTTATTAGATTTTCATGGATGAAAAACATTTTAGATGATTGCAAAGTCTTTTTGACTGTTTGTTTTTTAAAATTTTGTTTCATACCTGGTTGAGTAGCGGCTCGAAGAGCATTAGGCAGTCGGTTCACCTTCCTCATAATTTCTTTCCATGACTTATCCACCTGCAGGAACATCTTGGCCTCTGCAGGTAATTGCCTCTGAATATCTGGAGCATTAAAAATACTTTCTAGGTAGAGCCAGTTTCTCTGACAGGTCAGCCACTCTTCCTAGGAGAAAAATATGGACATTAGCAAATTTTAACTCCCAAATTAAAAACATATGGTTACATTAAAAATCATTACGTGGGGAATTACTATCTTTTTCCTTCAGGGATGTTTAATAGCTCCTCACGGGTCATTTGAAATTAGATTCCCTGAAGATTTTAAGACTCACCTCTGTCTGACTTCATCCCACTCTCTGAGTAGGTTATAATGAGTCTACTATGTAGTAACCAGAATGGATTCAGAGAAACATGATCAAAATACCCTCAGGAGAAATTCTAGGGGGTAACAAGATGTTTATTTAAAGAAATATGGAGGGTTCGGGAGGTGGTAAGTTTAGTAACTATCTCCAAATATACACAGGGTTATAATTAAAAAGTTGTTTTTGTTTGTCTCAATTATGTCTCCATTTTCCCCCTCACCTTTTTTTTTTTTTAAAAGCTGCTCATGACAGAACATGTGGTACCGCGAAGAAGAAGAAAATCATGTAGTGTCTCTCCTTTTAGAGACAATCACTTTTAATAGAAGAAATCAGAAGTGCAGGGTCAGACATTAAAGTCCATACACCTTGCGTTTTCTCTATGCCTCCTGCCGTTGCAGGTGTGGACCCAAGATCCATGGAAGAGTTTCTCGCTCCTCACTCCAGATTTGGGAATTATGCCTAAGCCCTAATGTCACAACCACTTCCTGGTTTATCTCAGGTCTCACAGTTTCTATACAGTTAATTCTCTGGAGGGTCCCCACTATTCAGCACAAGCTTCTTTTAAGGACCCTTTATGAAAACATACCCTTTAACTTTGATCTTAGTCCCTCTGTTCACAGGGCTCAGCCATCAGTCCAGAAGGCTGGACAAGGGTCAGACGATGAGGTATTCATGTGGCTTTCTTAAAGGGTTCTCTTTGAAACAATGTTGGCACAAATCATCTTTCCCCATTTACTGCCTTTACCATTTCACAGATAAGGTTTCACATTAGAATATATAGAAACCTAAACATAATTATTAATAAGTCAAGCTAAAAATCTGGAATCCCAGAAAGAGATTGGATGGGAACAAAGTGAGATCAGGGTAAGTGGGTTCTTTGTTTTACTATGGAATCACCTAAGGTAGAATAAAATAAAAAGGAGATGTGAACCACCAGGAAGGGTTCCAAGGAGACCTCAAGCAACAATGAGTGTACTTCCAGGAAAGTAAGAGTCTTAAGGTGGCCCCTAAGATGTGGTGGTCACACTCTTGTGTGATCTTTTCCCCTCGAGTGTGGGCACCACCTGTGACTTGCTTCTAGCCATAAAGGAGGTAACAAAGGTAACAGGATGTATGTGATTATGTTTATGTTACATAAGACTGTAACAGCCGTCTTGCCAGGAGACTTTTTCTTCCTTGCTAGATTGATGTCACAAATGGTCATGCTGGGGAAGTCTACAGATAAAAATACTGTGGGTAACCTCTAGGAGCTGAGGAGGGCCTCCAGCTGAAAGCCAGCAAGAAATTGAAGCCCTTTGTCCTAGAGTTGCAAGGAAATAATATCTGCCAACAACCTGAGTGAGCTTGGAATCCCCAGTTGAACCTCTGATGAGAACCCAGTCTGGCTGACATCTTGATTGCAGCCTCGTGAAACCTTGAGCAGAGGACTCAGTTAAACCATGCCTGAACTATTGACCCACAGAAACTGTGAGATGATAAATGTACATTGTTTAAATTTATTTCACAGCAAAATAATAATATAGGCATATCTCATCTCATTGTGATTTGCCTCATTGAGCTTTGCAGATACTGTGCTTTTTACAAATTGAGGGTTTGTGGCAACGCTGTGTTGAGCAAGTCTGTGAGCAACATTTTCCAACAGCACGTGCTTACTTTATGTCGCTGTGTCCCATTTTGGTAATTCTTGCAATATTTCAGACTTTTTAACTGTTATATCTGCTCCCCTGTAGTTGTCACTGGGCCACTGTGGCAGGGCTAGCCCATGGTGCAAGGTGTTCACGTGAGGTGGGGCTGGCCTGTGGAATGGGGCATGCATGCCAGATGGAGGACGTCCGCCAGGCATAGCATATGTGTGTGTGGGCCTGAGCAGCTGAGGTGCTGGGTGTATAGGCGGGGTGAGGTGTGTGCAGGGTATGGTACATGTGCAGGGCCTAGTGGGTGTGCAGGGCATAGTGGGCCTGTGGGGTGTAGCAGGCCTATGGGGCAGAATGGGCCCCTGGGGTGGAGCAGGCCATAGGTTGTGATGCAGGCTTGTGGCAGAGCGGGCCTCACAAGGTGGAGTGGGCCCGTGGGACAGAGTGGGCCCATGGGGCAGGACGCCTGCCTGGGATGCAGCAGGTCTGCGGGGCATGGTGCTCATGCACATGGGCCAGGACAGCTGCAGCACTGCTTGCATGGTTGGGACAGGGTGCCCACAGGGCATGGTACCCAGGGCACCTGTGTGTGATGGTGTGTGTCTGTGATGTGCAGTCCACCCAGCTCCAAAGGCACCAGATACACTGGTTGCCTACCAACTTGGGCCCTCCCAGGCAGTGGCGAGAGTGGCAGCGGCAGTGGTATAGCCACCGTGGCAGTGGGTGGTGGGCACCGAGGGCTACGAGCGTGTGCTTCGCCCGGGTCCCACAGGAGGTTCTATCGAGCAGGATCACCCAGGCCACAGCAGTGGGCACCAGGCCTGTGATCTCCTGCTCTGCCCAGGTCCTCCAGTGGTGGCAGTGGCAGTGGCAGTGGGGATGCATGTCACCTGCTCATGGGGTGCTCACAAGCATTGGGATTCCTTACTTCCTCTCTGCCTGGCAGGGTCAAGTGGGGACAGCAGTCACAGATCTGACCCCTGGGCAGGAGTAGCATTCTTAGGTTGGGTTGTCACAGTGGCACCAGCTACAGTGCCCAAGGCTCGTAAGTCAGCCATGCCTTCTCTCTGGAGCAATGCAGTTGCACAGCCTCCAATCAGGTCTTTGTATCAGTCCAGAGGCCTGCTGCAGTGGAGGGGTCCTTCCACCTGTCTGGCTGAAGTATCCTCAGGGGAAGTGTGGAGCCTGGGGTTCTCTCCTCTGTCCCTTCCACACACGTGGGTGCCTTCTCTATGTACTTCGGGTCCTGCTAAACAGGTCATCCCACTTCTCTCTTCTTCACTTCACTCCCACCTCCAATCTGTGGAGTCCCCATGCTCTCATTCAATCGATCCAAAGGTGGATATCTATTTGCCACTTTTGATTCTCTCTGCAAGAGTGGCATTGTGCAGACTGCTTCCAGTATGCCATGTTGGCCCTTCCACATTTTTTTTCAGACACTGTATTTTTGCACATCTAATAGACTACAGTATAGTATAAACATAACTTTTATATGCACTCGGAAACCAAAAAATTTATGCAACTCCCTTTATTGCAATATTTGTTGTAGTGTGGTGGTCTGGAACCAAACCTGCAATATTTTTGAGATATGCCTGCACAAGGGTGATGGTAGTAACATTCAACCGTATAATTCCATAAAGAATAGCTCCATATATGTGCATTTCCCTTACATTCTAAACATAATAACAGATTGGCAATTAAATCTTACATTTTAAAACCATATAATATTTCAATGATGAAACAAATTATTTCTAAGATCATTATGGCTCTCTTATTCTCCAAGTCCATGATTTGAAATTACCCTTACTTACCAGTGTTTGATTAAATAAAGCAAGTTGTTTTTGCCACTCATCTACTCGAGTTTTCAGTGGACCAACATAACGTGATGAGGCAATGGTTGCCATGTTGATGGTGCTATCATCAAGAAGGACCTTTAAAAAAGAGAAAGAAAATATATGCAGTGCCACTTATTTGTTCTCTCAGTAATATTTCAGATATTTAATCCCAAGAGTTAAAGGCCATTCATCTTTGAATGAATAGCTTAGCCCCACCTACTGTTTCCTACTTATCAATTTCCCCTCCTCATTCTCATCACTGTGGCTTACAATCCACTATCATGCTCTTTCAAAGGTCACCCAGGGACTTCTGATTGTCAAATCTCTGCTGTTCCTGTAATTATTAATGGCACAAGTTTTTGTTTAGTTTAACATTCTTCTTGTCTCTTGCCCCACTATTTTTAATAGGTAACTGGTATACCTTCTTTACACAATTTGGTCACCCAGGCAGGCCTTCGTTTCTTAAAATACCCTGCACTTGTAAAAATCAGCTGTTTTTTGTCCAATGCATTATCACTTTCTCTCAATAATCTTAAGGAAGAGAAAACTGAACTCATTCGTATCAAGCTCTGAATGGTTACAGATAGTTTTCCCTTCACGTCCCTCCCCTACTGCTGCCCCTTATGCAGCAGCATCCCAGGCAGAATATGCAAATTTAAAAAATGTGTCTGTTAATCTGGGATTTAATGGTTTGTTTCAATTATAAACTTCTTGAGAGCTGAAACTGCATCACCTGGCATCACCTGGCCTCAGACTGACTGGCCTTCTGTTTGGGTCTGCTCTCCCATCCACTGCCCGGACTGATATCTGGTCTTGTTCTTCCAACTCACACCTGGAAAGGCCATTTTATCTTCAATTCTGGCCTGAGAAAAGTGGGGGAAACCCCCTCACCCCCCTTTGCCAGGACTTTGCCTTTTAAGTTGGGCTATATGACCCAGCTCCCTTTGCTAAACAAATGTGATTTCAGATTTTAAGTGACTAAGAATATTCCAAACTCATGGGTTAGATTTATCTTTTGTGGTTGATAGAACATGCCATCTACTCCTAGTTTCAATAAATTCAAGTGAATTCAGACTCTTAATGTGTTATAAACATAAAATACTCATTCATGTTTTTTTGCTTTGTTTAAACAGTTTGAAATGCCCCTTATTCTCTTCCATGTTGATCAAATCTTGCCCATTGTTAAGTTCTAGCTTGTTGTGGCCGGTCTAGGAAGGATTGTCTGATCAGTTCAGCCATAACTGATCTCTTTGCTTTTCTAAATATTTCATGTGCAAGCACTTATGTCAATTATTCATATTTATATCTTGCTTTCCCAATTAGATTTTTTTCTTATTTAGTGATTCTCATATTTCATTACCTCATCACGATCTCCTAAAGAAGATTCAGGATGAGGTATGGCTAGGACCTTTACCATAAGTTTTCAATAACCCAATTACCCACCTGAATGTCGTCTGTGCCACCCAGGATAAATACATCTTTGGAGTCACGGTGAGGCAGAGTGACAAATTCAGTTGTTTTCCAAGAATCCTCCACCTTAGAAATAATTCAAGCCTTAGGATATTTTAATTCATTTGTGTTTAGGTACTTAATAAATGCATGTGGAATGAAATAAGTAAAAAATTCATAATTATCCCATTTTCTTCCTCATTGCTCTTAAAATTCTTAAAATCTTCTTCTTGGTTATATGAAACTGATTTGCTTAATTTTATTTTACTAATGTTAATACATATGAATAGCTTGTGACACTTTAATGTGCATACCCTTCCATTTTATGCTTTACAAGGAAAATTTCTTTTTATGCAGGCAATTGGTAGGTGTACATGTATTTTTAGGGTAAGCAGGTAGTGTCACAAGTAGGAAAGTCTTCTCAATGCGTTTTGAAGCATTTAACACAGTTAGACTTCTCTGGTAGTTTGGAAGATATTGTATTTTGTTTTAAATTATCTTTCTTGGTATGGGTTCTTTATATAAGCAAGCACATTTCAAAATGTTTTGCCATCAAGTTCCTGTTGGGCTATAGGCTGAGCAGAACGCGCAGATTTATAGAGGCAATAGAAACAATAATGAGGACTAAATATAAGGAAACAACAAAGGGATGATTGATAATGAGAGAGTGAAAGCTGCAGTGTTGAAAAATTCATCCAGATAACCAAAAGTTGATGATTTTTATGTTGAATCTGAAAACCTTGACATTCCCTAATTTTCAGAATATGTGTATGTGTATATATTTTCCAGATTTACCTTTTTAAGAAGTGTTTCTAAGGCAGCTTCTCCAGAAGCCTGTCCAGATATGTCCTGGATTTCTTGTGCAAAGTCAAAAACATGCAGCTCGGAGAGCCTTTCCAAGGTTAATGGAATTTCAGCATCCACCAGGCTGGCATCAACTGTTTGTTCAATAGCTGCCCAATGTCTAGACTTTAAAGTTGGGTTCCTTAAGTCAACGATAACTGGAAGCTGGAAAACAAACACTCTCAGAGACACCACGCTTTTTATCTTAAAAATGCAACCAAAGGCTTCTGGTTTTAATCTGGGAATGTAGAAACTGGAATGAGCCCAACTTACACTCTTACAACAAAGAAAAATTTGGAAAAACTCTATATCAATGAATTTTATTGAACTCATCAGAAAACTGAGTTTGTGGGGCAGAATTAAATCAAAATTTGGGGCAAGACTGATTGCCACAGGTTTCTCCACAGAGAGAAAGAGTAACTGAGAATATGCTTACCTGGGGCAGATTCCCTACAGTGACATATAAACTAGTAAGAAGATTCAGCTAAACTTTGAAAACAAATTGCTAAGTGTGGGGTAGCATGAGAATGAAAAGTCCTTGGGCCTCCAAATTTGGGAATGTTGGCAGGGAAGATTGGAATGACTCCAAGAAAGCTTCCTTTATGGTGCTGGCTGGGGGAGGGAAACAGTAGCCACTATTGGAACTCTTAACATTTTTTATGCAGGTGATTGGTAAGTGTACCTGTATTTTCTTTTTCATTCACTTTGATTGTATGAATACATCACAGTTTATTTGTCCATTTTTCCATTGATTAACTTTCATGTTTTTTTTAGTTGTAACTCTAACCAACCCATCTCCTCTAGTTCACCCATGGAACAAAACGCTTGTGTGCAGGGAAAAGAGCAACAAATCCTGTCACTTTAAGGCACTGGTGATAACTCATTGCAGGTATCTGTATATAACTGGAGAAATGGGACATGGAAAAAAAGGTCTACCCCTGGGGGAGGGACACAAATACATGCTAGGCTCAGCACTACACTGGAGGGGGAGCAGAAGTACCTATGAAGATCACAATTCTGAGTACAAGAGATATAGTGTCTTGCTAAGATAGAAGCTTAATCAGAACATAAGCAAACGTTCCTCCCCACCTTTCTTGCCAGGCTAACAAGTACTGAGTAAAAATACTATGGAATACAGAGGGGAAAGCTGAAAGAGACAGATTCTTAATTGGGCACAACATAAACGGAGGATCCAAGGTCAGGAGAAACAGAAATTGAAAAAAATAACCTTTGGTAAACCAGCTGAAACCCTAAACACAAGGTATCATTAGAAAAATTTGAAGGCTGTGATGCAGTGAGGGTAAACATAGCAATGTCAAACTTTAAACCTAGCCCAATTCCCAACTAGAGTTAGTACAACATGTCACACAAAAAGCCAAGTTAAAGGAAAGGCATGCTCATCTCTAAGCATAAAAACTATATACCTCACTATTTACTGTACTATGTAAGATGTCTGGCTTTCAACAAAAAAAATTAAGAGGCATATAAAAAGGAAGAAAACCACACATCTAAGAGACAAAATGATAATCAGAACCAGACTCAGAAATGACAAGGATATTGGAAATAGAGAATTTAAAATAGCTATGATTTATAGGTTAATGGATCTAATGAAAAAGTAGATAGCATGAAAAATCAGTTGGGAAATGTCAACAGAGAGATAGAAAGTATAATTACAAATCAAATAAAAATGCTAAAAATGAAAAAAAAATCAGTGATACAGCCTTTGATGGGCTTTAATGGACTTGACATAGCTGAGGAATTAAAGGTAACTTGAGTGAACTTAAAGATAAGTGAATATAAATTCCAAAAACTGACACACAAACAGCAAACAATGAAAAGGAAAATAAAAACAAAACAGAACATCCAAGACCTATGGGACAATATCAAATGGCAAAACATACATGTAATGGGAATCACAGAAGGAGAAGAGAGAGAGAAAACAGAGCAGATGAAATACCTGAAGAAATAATCACTGCAAATTTTTCAAAATTAAAAATAAACAACAAATCACAGATTCAAGAAACTCAGAGAATATCAAGCAGAATAGATACAAATAGCAAACAACAACACATGCCTAGGCATATCATATTACAAACTGTTAAAAATCAGGACAAAGAGAAAATCATGAAAGTGGTAAGACCAAAAAGGACATGTTATCTATAGAAGAACAAGAATGAAAACTAAAGCAGATTGCTTGTCAGAAACCATGCAAGCAAGAAGATAATGAAAGGATATCTTTAAATAGCTGAAAGAAAAAAACCCAAAAACTGTCAACTCAGAATTATATACCCAGTGAAATATTATTTAAAAATAAAAGGTATGGATCCTGTTTCATTGTTCTGCATGTGGCTAACCAATTTTCCCAGCACCATTTATTGAATAAGCCTTCTTTTCCTCAGTGTATATTGTTGTCTGCTTTGTCAAAGATCAGTTGGCTGTATGTGGATGGTTTTATATCTGGGTTTTCTGATCTGTTCATTGGCCTATGTCTCTATTTTTGTGCCAATACCATGCTGTTTTGGTTACTATAGCCTTGTAGTACAGTTTGAAGTCTGGTAACACGATGCCTCTCAATTTGTTCCTTTTGCTTAAGACTGCTTTGGCTATTTGGGCTCTTTTCTGGTTCCACATGAAGCTTAGAATTATTTTTTCTACATCTGTGAAATATGACATTAGTACTTTGATGGGGATTGCATTGAATCTGTAAATCACCTTGGGTAGTATAGACATTTTAATCTCTATGGAAAACAGTATGAAGATTCCTGAGAGAACTAAAAGTAGACCTACTATTTGATCCAGCAATCCCACACTACTGGGTCTTTATCCAAAGGAAAAGAAGTCATTTTATCAAAAAGACACCTGCATGCTGATGTTTATTGAAGTACAATTCATAATTGCAAAGATGTGGAATCAACCCAAGTGCTGGTCAATACATGAGTGGATTAACAAAATGTGCTATATGTATATTATCGAATACTACTTAGCCATAAAGAAGGCCTTTTGCAAAAATTTGGAAGGAACTGGAGACCATTATCCTAAGTGAAGTATCTGAAGAATGGAAAAACAAACACCACATGTACTCCCTATTAAATTGGAACTAACTGAAGAGCACACATGTGCATAGAGGGAAGT
>NW_012145856.1:2812864-2813929 GCF_000956105.1 Propithecus coquereli
AATTAAATGAGTTAAAACATGCAAACATATATAAGAATGTTTCTAGGAGCATTATTTATCATTGTCCAAAGCTATAAACAAACCCAATGTCCATCGACCATGGAATGAATAATTAAATTGTAAAATATAACAAAATATTATATAGTGACAAACATGGATGAATTACATCCACATACAGTTGAATCTCAGGAACATACCAAAATGAAATAAAGGGAATATTGTATGATTCTAGTTAATTGAAATTCAAAAGCAGGCAAAACTAATTTATGATATCAGAATTTAGAGTAGTAGTTGCCATTGGAGAGGAAGACGGGATTAATGATTGGGAGGCGACACTAAGGATACCAGTAATGCTACAGTAGTGGATACATGAATGTGTTCACTTTCAGATAATTAACTGAGTTACACAGTAATTACTATTATGCACACTTTTGTCCCTGAGAAAATACAAAAATCCTTCAATACAAAGTTAAAAATAATGTCAAGTCCTTAGAACCATTCTTGGCAAATAGAAAGCACCTAATGTGACCTGTTTTTACATTTTCACGTCAATGCAAGGGCTATGGTTTGGAAGTGGTTTGTTTAGTCCACCACGTCTTGTGTTGAAATTTGATCCTCAGTGTTAGAGGTAGAGCCTAAAGAGAAGTGTTTGGGTCATGGGGGCAGATACTTCCTGAATGGTTTGGTGCTGTCCTTGCTGTAATGAGTGAGTTCTCACTCTTAGCTCCTGCTGAGAACTGGTTGTTGAAGAGAGCCTGGTACCTCCTCCTCTCTCTCTTGCTTCCTCTCTCACCCTGTGCTCCCTTTCGCCTTCCACCATGAGTGGAAGCTTCCTGAGGTTCTCACCAGAAAGAAGCTGGTGCTGACACCATGCTTTCTGTATAGCCTGAAAAATGGCGAGCCAAATACTCTTTTCTTTATAAATTACCTAGCCTCAGGTATTCCTTTATAGCAATACAAATGGACTAAAACAACAGCAAATGTATATTGTAATCTTTAATGTCTATATTGTATTCCTTTCAGTGGATGTACCCTAATGTATTTTATTAATCCTCTGTGGATGGA
>NW_012145856.1:2813979-2816161 GCF_000956105.1 Propithecus coquereli
TAGCAATAAATTCTTATATTATAAAAGGAGAAAATCTTCAAATCAGCAACCTAAGATTCTATTGTAAGAACTTTAAAGAAATAAACAATTAAAATTGAAGCAATCAAAAGGAAGGACATAATAAAGATCAGAGAAGATATTAATGAAATGGAAAACAGGAAAGCAATACAGAAAATCAATCAAACCAAAAATTGGCTCTTTGAAAAGATCAAATGGTTAACCTCTAGCTGGACAAACCCAGGAAAAATGAGAAAAGGCACAAATTACCAATATCAGGAATGAAAGATGGGACATCACTACAGATCCCACTTACTTTAAAGCGACAATAAAGGAATTCTATGACCAATTATATGTCAATAAATTCAACAATTTAGATGAAGTGGATCATTTCCTTGAAGGTCACAAACTATAAAACTGCCTAAAGGAGAAATAGATGACTTTAGAATTTAATATGTATTAAAGAAATTCAAATTCTAGTTAAAAATTCCTTCCCAAAAAGAAAACTTCAAGCTGAAAAGATTTCACTGGTTTATTCTACCAAACATTTAAAGAAGAAATAATACTATTTCTATACAATAATTTCCAGAAAATAGAAGAGAAGGGAACACTTCCCCTCATTTTATGAGGCCACATTACCCTAACACTAAAACCATACAATGACATTACAAGAAAACTATAGACCAATGTCCCTTTTGAATACCATAAAACCATACAATGACATTACAAGAAAACTATAGACCAATGTCCCTTTTGAATACCATAAAACCATACAATGACATTACAAGAAAACTATAGACCAATGTCCCTTTTGAATACCATAAAACCATACAATGACATTACAAGAAAACTATAGACCAATGTCCCTTTTGAATACCATAAAACCATACAATGACATTACAAGAAAACTATAGACCAATGTCCCTTTTGAATACCATAAAACCATACAATGACATTACAAGAAAACTATAGACCAATGTCCCTTTTGAATACCATAAAACCATACAATGACATTACAAGAAAACTATAGACCAATGTCCCTTTTGAATACCATAAAACCATACAATGACATTACAAGAAAACTATAGACCAATGTCCCTTTTGAATACCATAAAACCATACAATGACATTACAAGAAAACTATAGACCAATGTCCCTTTTGAATACCATAAAACCATACAATGACATTACAAGAAAACTATAGACCAATGTCCCTTTTGAATACCATAAAACCATACAATGACATTACAAGAAAACTATAGACCAATGTCCCTTTTGAATACCATAAAACCATACAATGACATTACAAGAAAACTATAGACCAATGTCCCTTTTGAATACCATAAAACCATACAATGACATTACAAGAAAACTATAGACCAATGTCCCTTTTGAATACCATAAAACCATACAATGACATTACAAGAAAACTATAGACCAATGTCCCTTTTGAATACCATAAAACCATACAATGACATTACAAGAAAACTATAGACCAATGTCCCTTTTGAATACCATAAAACCATACAATGACATTACAAGAAAACTATAGACCAATGTCCCTTTTGAATACCATAAAACCATACAATGACATTACAAGAAAACTATAGACCAATGTCCCTTTTGAATACCATAAAACCATACAATGACATTACAAGAAAACTATAGACCAATGTCCCTTTTGAATACCATAAAACCATACAATGACATTACAAGAAAACTATAGATCAATGTCCCTCTTGAAAATAGGCACAAAAAATCCTCAACAAGTATTAGTAAATTGTATCCAACAATATAAAAAAAAATAATACATCATGACCCAAGTGGGTTCATCCGAGGAATTCAAGCCTGGTTCAACATTTGAAAATTGATCAATGTAATTCACCATATTAATAGACTAAAGAAGAAAGATCATATGATCGTAAATGCAGAAAATCATGTGTTCATATTCAACACCTATCTACGATAAAAATTTCAGGAAACTAGGAATAGAACTTCCTTATATTATGGCATCTTTAAAGAACCCATGGCTAGTATACTTAAAAAGAGACGGGATGTTTTCCTCCTAATTTTGGGAACAGGCCAAGGATGTCCTCTCTCACCACTTTTATAATATACTAATATTGTACAGGAAATCTTGGCCAGTGCAATAAAGCAAGAAAAAGAAATAAAAGGCATACATATT
>NW_012145856.1:2825592-2826687 GCF_000956105.1 Propithecus coquereli
CTAGTAGTCTACTATATGTACCCATTTAATATAAATACTTTAAAGATGCACCCCTAATATGTATATATATCTATAATTGTATTTTTCGATTACATGAGCAGATAAGTGTACACATATATTGATATGTCAGATAACCATATGTATTGAAGGCGATTGAATATTTGTAATCCTTCATTTTTCTTTTTTTTCTAGAGTCAACATTTTCCTTCTGCTCCCTGTTGGGTTTTCTTGTACATTTCCTAGAATGAATGCATCCTACTTGGAAGTTACTGTGCTAATCTTTGGTGGTAATCAGAAAATTCTCTAAGCTTCTTCCTTACTTCTCAAGAGTATTTTTTTTTTTACTTCTGAGATAAGTGATAAATAAGTTATAGGAGAGCACTTAAAATTATCTGATATTGTAGTATGTATTTGTTTGTTTGTTGTTTCATCATCAAAAGCTAAGTTCTGTGAGGGTTTGGACTTTGTCCTTCTTATTCTCCACTGGTACTCCCAGCATCTGGCTGAGAAACATTTCCTGTGTCACTGTTCTTTAAGCCAGACATGTGACTAAATTATAGGCATCAGCACAGGTAGGATGAATGAAAACTGTAAAACAATATTTGTGAAGTTGATAGTATTTATAACACATCCATATCACACTTGAAAGTATAGGTGGCCATCTAGTCTGCCTCCTGGACAGCTGACCCTTGTTAAGGTTTAAATATAGGGTAGACCCTAAAAACAAAACTCTGTAGTGGCTGTTGGTACTTGGCTCCCTAATTAAGAAAATTTACTTATTGAGCTCTCAGGGGAAGATTTTAGATCTTATCACTCCAATTCTATTCTATCACAGTGAATAAAATGGTTTTCTCTTTAAAACGACAGGAACAGAAACCCTTATAAGGTAACAGAAACTGAAATTGAATAGATCACAAGTAAAATCCTACAATCCTTAAGAACACTGGAGTGTATCATGACAACACTGTATTTAGAAACCACAGTGGTTAAGTGTCATGCAGTGTGGACCACTGATGCTTCTATTATTTGGCCATCTTAAATGGAGGATCCAAGAAGCCTGCCTTACAATAATATTTTCTGCTCTGTACCATACAC
>NW_012145856.1:2827967-2830137 GCF_000956105.1 Propithecus coquereli
TCTTTGCTGACAATATGATCTTATGTCTAGAAAACCCCAAAGATTCTGCCATGAGACTACTGGAATTGATAAACAAATTCAGAAAAGTCTCAGGTTACAAAATCAATGTATACAAATCAGTAGCATTTATGCCAATAACAGTCAAACTGAGAACCAAATCAAAAACTCAATACTCTTCACAATAGCAACAAAGAAAGCAAAATACCTAGGAATATATTTAACTAAAGAGGTGAAAGACCTCTACAGGGAGAACTACAAAACACTGAGGAAGGAAATAGCAGAGGATGAAACAGGTGGAAAACCATACCATGCTCATGGATCAGCAGAATCAACACTGTTAAAATATCTATACTACCCAAAGTGATCTACAGATTCTATGCAATCCCTATTAAAATACCAATATCATTTTTTGCAGATCTAGAAAAAATAATTCCGTCCTTCATGTGGAACCAGAGAAGACCCTGCATAGCAAAAGCAATCTTAAGCAAAAAGAACAAACTGGGAGGCACCCAATAGAGGGGGGATGGAGGGATAGAGGGGCTTTAATTGACCACATTAAAAAATCCTCACACATTTAACATAGAAACTACATTTCCTGGTCTGAAAGTTTTCCATAATTCACAATTTTTTGTTAATTAGAAAGGTATTTTGTGTCTCATGTATACTAATCTTTAAATACTTCAAAGGCAGAGAAAACTTATGTTTTGTATTTGGGACTGTAGCACACTGACAAGCACATAGTTGCCCAAACATTGAAAGTTTACAGTCACATTATTGAAAGCGCTTGTGCATAAATGCTATTTCTATGTACACATTTTAAAAACAGATGCGTAGAGTTGTCATTACCTTAAAATTCTTCTGATAAGATTTATACTGGAATGCACGTTTTTGAAGATCATCTAGTACATACTGCAGGTCATTCAACATGAGCTTTATTTTGTCTTGGTCAGCAGTAATATCCAAAATCTGTGGATCCTGTAAAATTAAGATAGTCTTTAGTTAATTATTCCTACTTTTTGATGCAGTCCAATTAAATTAAATGCATTAATAAACATTTTAAAAAAGATTCATTTAATTCTCTTTTCTTTCTGATTTTTAGAAACTATGTTAAAAATGTGTGCTTTTTCTGCATTTTAAAGCAATACATACACATTGTAAACAGTACAGAATTGTATAAAGAAGTGTCATGGGGATAGCATTGTTTTTAAGCAGTACCTAATATATTTTCTCTCATCTGCTTTCATTTCCTATACTTCTTCAACCAACATGGCTTCAGGTAAGGAGAAGTGAATGCCATAGGAAGAGAATAAAGAGGATATAATATAAGGAAGATTTCTGTTTTACAGTAAAGGAATGGAAAGTCATCTGAATTCTGAGAGGGGGGAAGAGAGAAAATGAGGAATATAAATGTCAAATACATGTTTTCTGGCTGACTTATTGTGGTTGAAACCCCCGTGAATGGGAGTGGAATTGTTCAGGAGCAAAGTAGAAACACCTAACTAGGTTTGGGATAATTTGAAAAAGTTGGAGGAATCTGAGAACTACAAGAGCCATAGCTTAGGGAGGCCAGTTATTCCATCTCTTGTTTAGCATGGTCCTGCATTCAAATGGCAATATGCTATATCTAGATCAGAAAAAACTAAGGAAAGTGTCCAGGCAGAAGGGGCTTGTGTTGACACTCTGGTGCCTCATGGCTTGGTGTGACATGTAGAAGATCCTGAAGTTCTCATGTGTCTTGTTTCTGAGAGAACTGGTGGACCAGAAGAAGTCTGAGGCTGGGATGAGAAAGCCACAGATTACTTGAAACTGTAGGCTATGGAAAAAATGACAGATTGCATCCAAGGGGTAGTGCAGTGCCTAAGAACCAGGAAAGACCCTTAGCTAACAACTACCTGGGACAACCAGGTCCAGCCCAGCCAAATAGCACTGGAAGCTGCAGGGTCCAGAGGCAGCAGGACTGGACACCCCTCCCTTCCATCCACCCTGAGGAAATCTAAGTTTCCTTTTATGGGGCAAGAAGTGGGAGGTGATGGTGGCCTGGGTGAAGAAATGCCTGCTAGGAAGTTTAGATTTTTAATTGAATGAAAATCTATCCAGAAGAGACCAAGTTAGAATAAAACATATATTTCAAATAGAAATAAATTGAACTATCATCAATTGTTACATTTAA
>NW_012145856.1:2830187-2830550 GCF_000956105.1 Propithecus coquereli
TTAGGATTTTAAGTTTAATTAATACAAAAATAATCTAAGAGTTGAGAGCCTTTTTCTACCTTTAACCATTCTTCTTGGAGTTTATCCCATTCAGAGAGAGAATCCCAGAGCAATTGTTTGAGCTTCAGTTCAGCACTAACTTCTTCCAAAGCTTCAAACTTGGACACTTCTACCTTTAAAAATATAACAAACAAAATATACAGTTTACTTTTCAGACATAAAGATCTTATCCTATTCTGTATTGGTAATTCTTGATACAATAACTACTTGGCAGGATGTGGGTCCTAAGAAAATGAGAGATAGAAACAAATGAAAAATAAAACCTCCACAAACCCCACATATATTATAATTTCCATTTGAGTA
>NW_012145856.1:2840432-2841792 GCF_000956105.1 Propithecus coquereli
GTTCAGCTGTAATATCTGACCTTCCAGGCACATGTGCTGAACAGTGATTGTCCTAGAGAAGCTCCTAAGGTGTGAATAGGCCATGTTCCTGGTTGCACAGGTTCAGAAGCCAGATCTATGGTGAGCCTTCCACTATCCTTTAGTAAATTATTTTACTATATCCAAATAACTATTTTTTTTCCTACTACCTTCAGCGGAGAGTATTTCTTATCTTTCCCAATTTTCTGGCAAAGGAGAAATCTCTCACTCCCAACTCTGCTACATAGTTATAGGGAAAGCAGCCATGTTCATACTACTTGACCCAACTTTCTGGCCACAAGCTAAACCAAGCAGCATCATTGGGATCTAGAGAATCTAGCTCAGTCTCATATTTCTCTTGAACACAGGAAGAGTTAGACTGTAGCTGTTGGCAGAGGCCATTTGCTTTCATGTGGAAACAGAAAGCAGGTCCTTAATATGAGAAGATAACTGCAGAGAGGCTTTTAGAGACATAGTGCTCCATCTTCAGCTTGCGTTGTAATGATTTTGGAAAGCTTGTAAAAACAGATTGCTGAGCCCCTTTCCCAAGTGTATGGTTCAGAAGGTCTAGGGTGGGGCCCAAGAATGTGCATTTCTAACAAGTTCCCAGGTGACGCTAACGCTGCTGATTTGGAGTCCACACTTTGAGAACCACTGTTCTAGAGAGAAGCAGAGATGAGAGGAGAGGAGCCTTTTTGGTTTCCCTACACTGCTCCAGTCCATAGTTCTTTGTCCTTTTCAAAGGCCTGGCTCTATCCATATCTTTGGATTCTGGAAGATACCCCTGCAAACTCAGAATAAATCTTCCCATTTTTCTAAGCTATCTGTGTGAGTTTCATGTCTTTCAACCAAAGTGTCTAATATCTCAAACAAGTTATAAAGAGAACTAAGTCTATCTATACCAAGATCTGTTCATCTTCCTTTATTTCCTGTATTTTGGGTGAGCACATCTCCAGGTTTCTCTGGGAGGGTCCTGGTTTACACTTATTGTCCTAGTAAAATGATTAATAGTGTCTCTTTCACTCTCAAAAAGCTGCCCTGATCAGACAATGAATTATGTGACCTACCCTACCTATACTGGTATGATATCACAATGTACTCTGTGGAAAGGTATCTAAGAGTCACCTCAGATTCCTCTTGCTATCCTCTCATTCAGTTGCCCGTTAAGTCCTTTCAATTCTACTTAATTAACATCTCTGTAATTCATTCTTTCTCTTCTATCCTCGAAAATACTGCTTTAGCTACACACATTTCACCAACTTTTCAACCAAATATCCTTTCTCCCTAACACACAAATCACCAAATTAGCTTTTGTCATGTTGCTTTCTGTTTTTACACATTG
>NW_012145856.1:2841842-2842790 GCF_000956105.1 Propithecus coquereli
CTCTCCAAAGACATAAATATTATTAGAGTACCATGGGCATTCCTGGAGTTGGATCATACATGCACATATATGCTTGACTTTTTCTGGAAAACAGATGAGTCTTTTAGAGGCACTGATTTCCTCTGGGCTTCTGCACTTAGATGATGGAAGAGGAAGATGGCTGTGCAGCAGCTAGTGGAGAAGATGGCAAGGCTTATGATGGAGAAGGCAGCCTGGTTTCTTACTTCTTTCTAACCTCATGGACTGTATATAAACACTATGGAGAGGAAGGGTGCAAGAAAATCTGAAGAAGGTGCTTTGATGGGAAGTGTTTTAATATTGCCTTGACTGGGAGGTGGGGAAACCTCCAGGGGGTTGGTTGCACAGAAATTTTTGGGCCCTGCAATAAACTAGGGCTTTGAGATTAGAAATTTAGTCTTGTCTTCCATTAACAGTTTGAATTGATTTCCTACAACAACCTATACCAGTTAGGCTTTCATTCCTATTCCACAAATAATTGAGAGCTGCAGAAGGAAGATTGGATCAGAGCCAATGATAAAGAAAGAATAAGTCTATATGAGAAACCCACAGCCAACATCAGACTGAACGGGGAAAAATTGAAAGCATTACTGCTGAGAACTGGAACCAGACAAAGTTGCCCTTTATCACCACTTCTATTCAACATAGTGCTGGAAAGTCCTAGCCAGAGTAATCAGATAAGAGAAGGAAATCAAGGACATCCAAATGGAGGCAGAAAAGGTCAAGCTATTGCTCTTTGCTGACAATATGATCTTATGTCTAGAAAACCCCAAAGATTCTGCCATGAGACTACTGGAATTGATAAACAAATTCAGCAAAGTCTCAGGTTACAAAATCAATGTATACAAATCAGTAGCATTTATGCCAATAACAGTCAAACTGAGAACCAAATCAAAAACTCAATACTCTTCACAATAGCAACAAAGAAAG
>NW_012145856.1:2842840-2844091 GCF_000956105.1 Propithecus coquereli
TATGGGTGAAGGACATGCTTGTAGCACTGGCTTGTGTGAGGCAAATGCATTTCATGTAACCAAAATGTTTGTACCCCCATAATATACTGAATTAAAAAAAAGTGACTTTTACTGGATGCAAGTTTTTAAAAAATAAACCAGGATTTTGAGGGAAGCCAAGATGGAATGCAGACTGCGACAAATCAATTTGTTTGCAATTGTATGATACAATCACATTAAAGGCAATAAAGAAGAAAGAAGCTGACTTAAATAACTTGGGAAAGTATTTTGACTAGATATTGTAAACTAACAGGGGAAAAATTGTGCAAAAACATTCTTTACAAGGTAGAAAATTTCCTTCTCATTTTGTCTGAGGCTTTGCTTACTTTTCCTTCTCACATCTTCTTTTAGGCCTTTATTTGACATTTTGAAAAAATCTAAAACTACTTAAAAGGACAAAATCATTCACTTTTTCCTATCCATTTCAAGTCCTGGCTTAGCAGTGACAGTTTCAAAGAGCCAGCCCTGTACACCTGATGTCTGACTTCCTAACCTTCTTCACATCATGGCACATCTGGAAAACGGCATGGTGATGTGGTGCAGTGGTGCAAATGGACAAAGATTTTTGGACGAGGCTGTCCTAGGCTCATCTGGCTGCTAAGGGCTGAGCAGATCAATATCTTGGCACAACTACAACGTATTCTTGCACTATATTGCCAATCACTTGGAGAACTCTTACTATGAATGCCCCTTCTAACCTCAGTATTCAACTGTATGATTTGACCAGTTGAAGGTAGGGATGCATTCTGTGCCACTGAAAAAGATGAATTTGATTATTCTTTCTTTTCTCTGCAAAGCTCACTAACTTAGCCAGGGAAGAATTCTTGACCTTGGTCTCATTAGCATCCATTAAAAACTGATTGATCTGGAGTTTTAAAAGTAATTTCCATTAACCTTACCTTTTCTTTCATTTTTTCCACCTTATTTTTGAGCAGGGGCACTACACTGTTGGGTGGCAAGCCTTTTTCCAGTTGAGTCACAAATTTGGCATATTTAGAAACCTGACCATTTAGGACTTCTGGATCGAGGCAGTCAAATTTGGACTATGAAAATTAAAAAATAAAAAGTTAAAACATATGATAAAAGGCAAGCTTGTAATAATAAAATAGTTTTATTTTACTTGAATTTTCCTAGTAGTTAAATTGTTAATACGAATCAACTCTATACTTTTGGAAATGGCTTTACTTATTAATTGTTAATTGCTAATAATAT
>NW_012145856.1:2855749-2860850 GCF_000956105.1 Propithecus coquereli
TTTCTATAGTGTCCTATTTCTGATTCTGGACAGTTCCTAAGCCTAGTTACATACTTGATGGGGGTTCCATGAAACACCCATGAATCCTTAAATAGTGTTCCTGTTTTGGCCTAAGCTTGCTCAAGTGGTTTTTGGTATTTGTCCAAAGAGGCTCAATGAATACAAATATTCATCTTTAGACTCCCGGGATGATGTATAAGCAAATCTGAGGAAAACCATATTCATCTCTGGTCTTTTGAGAAGGTACTATTTCTTGAAATGAAAAACAAAACTGTTACTTCTGTAGGCATGTAAGATAGCTTTTTTTTTTTTTTAATTAATTCTGTTCATGAATGGAAAAAAGTGAACGAGGGAAGTGGGCAAAGAGATTTTATTCTTCTACTCAGTTCAATAAATATTTCTTGAAATGAAAAACAAAACTGTTACTTCTGTAGGCATGTAAGATAGCTTTTTTTTTTTTTTAATTAATTCTGTTCACAATATATAACAAACTATTCAGGTTGTTAATGACTTATTTCATTCTGTTTATATTTTTTTACTTGTAGCATTTCTTCAAATCTCAGATATTTAAGAAAATACTTTATTTCAAATACCAAACAGATATGAATGAAAGTTCATGAAAAACTGATTATACAAGTCAAATACTAGGGAGCCTGCCTCAGGGAGGAGCCTGAGAGGAGGAAACCAAGATTCCAAAGAGAAAGAAGCAAGGAAAACAAAGGAGTGAATGTGTGTGTGTGTTTGAGAGAGAGAGACCTGCCCCCTTCATCTGCATCACTTGAGTCCTATCTACTTTTTTTCCTATCCCTCACCCCCCCCTCCTCACTTGAGCTAGTTTGAGTTGGGTTTCTTTCATCATAATGGTGAGGTTTCTGACTATTATGCAGCTATAGATTAAGGGTAAAGACTTCCATTATGACTAATATCTAAATTACAATTCTATTACCATTTGCTAAAAATTAGAATTCCAATAAACCGTGGTTGAGAATATTGGCTTCGTGGTCAAAGAGACCCAAGTCTAAATTCCAGCTCTACCACAAACAGACATGTCTCGCAGACATACATGTCTGTCATCTTGGACACCACAGCCCATTTTAGTTTCTGTTTCCTCACCTGCAGAATGAGGATAAAAATCACCCCTACTTGTCAAGTTTTTGTGAGTATTGAAACTGCAATGCATGTAAAAAATGTAACACAGTGCCTGACTAGCAGTAAGAGTCTGATAACTGTAGCTGGTGTTATTGCTGCGATGTAGAACATCCATGTACTCTGAAAGTGTTTCTGATATTTCAACAGCTGTTTTTTGACCTCTAGTCCCTCACTTTTTCTTGTCCTATATCTTCTTTTCCTACCATAAGATCTGGAATTTTGAGTAACATGAGATAATCAACTCACCCGTTCCTGAATTTCATCAAGAAATACTAAGCTATTAACATATTCTATGGTAGTCGTAGGAACAAACTCAAGTTTATACTCTGCATCTTGTGCCTCAGAGATAATGGCATCCACTTTTTTCTTACTTTGACGAGGAAGCATAAAGTTTAGCACCTAAGAAAGAAAAAGAAAATGTGAATCATAAATATTTGAATATTTCCATTTTATCATATATTTTAGATGAATTTTAATTGGATGTCTGTTAAATCAGCAGGCATTAGAAGCAGCAGTGTATATGAAAGGACTTTTTTCCCTCATTAAATCATGGAACCAACAGGAAGGTCAGAGAGAAAATCTTTTTATCTGAGAAATGTGAGCCCCTTTAAGATACCAGACCCAGAAAAGCATTTAATATGTAACAGCAGGCACATCTCACACCCCCTTGAGTTTAATAATTACCTCTTGAAGCGACTTGCTATGTGGGTTCTAGACTGATACCAAGTAGCCATAAAATGCCATTATAGTTAAAAAATGTACAGCCAGTCACTAACCAATGTTATTTCTGTAAACCAGTGAGAATTCCTGATGGACAACTTTTGTGATTGCCTCCTGTCCTGATTCATCCTTTTTTTCCTTAAAAATCTGAGCCTCTCTTTTGTTCTCTGGAGCACTCCCCAGGCTAGTTGGAAGTGTGTCCTCAGGCTGCAGTCCTCAACCTTTGTGCTTGAATAAACTCTCTTTAAACTAGATTCTGACATTTTTGATTATTTTAGGTTGACAAAGATCATTTCCAGAACAAAATAGGTGATACAACTTACTAAAAAGTTTGCCTAAATGCTCTGATATTTTGCAAGTACACTTTCTGCTTCTTTGTCCTATGTAGTGGACATTGTGCTGCCCTCCCCAGCATCAGTCCCACTCCTTTCGTGTTGGGTGGCAGCTGTGTGGTTTGGGGAAAATCAATCTCTCCTTCAGAAACGAAAATGGAGTTGGATCAGTCACTAGGCAAATATGAGCATAGCTTCCTTTGGCCAAAGTGATCAGATTAGGATGGACCTCTGACCTTAGTTGATCTGATCAGAGATAGAGGCCTAGGACTTTTGTATATGGCTGAGAGAGATTCCTACTGAGAGCTTCAATTTCTCTCTTTCTCTCTTTATGGGAACAGGGAAATCATTAGGCTGTTGAGCTTTCAATAACCATTTCACAAATGCAAGGGAATGCTTTACCTTAGGATGAAGCTGGTGCATAGGATGCTCAGAAAAGAGAATGAAAGAAATTGGGTCCTTGGTAACACCATTGAGCCACTAGATCAAACCTTCCTGATGTCTACACAATCTCTGGACTTTTCGAATACATAAGTCTGCAACTTTTCTGATTGCTTAAGCCACTTCGAGTTCAGTTTTCTTTGGCTTGGTATATAGTAGTGCTCAAAAACGTTTGTTGAAATTGAACTAAATTTGCTCCAATTATGCACACACACACATGCACACACACATACATATACACACACATATATATATGTATTTTTTTTTCTTTTTTTGACAAATGAAGAAGCAAAGCTCTAGAAGAAAGGCCTGGCCATACAACTAATTAATGACAGAACATACTAGCGCTCAGGCCTGCACTATTTTATACAGTGCTCTGTTTTCTGTCACCTACCAGTCAGCAAAGGTTTTCTGTAAGGACCAGATAGTACATATTTCAGATTTACAGGACACTCAGTCTCTGTTAAAATGACTCAACTCTGTCCTTGTAATGAGAAAGATGATGTAGACGATAGATACACAAACCAATTGCCATGGCTGTGTCCAATAAAACTGTGGATACAAACCAGGAGGCAGGCTGCATTGGCCCTGTGGGCTATAGTTTTCCAATCCCTGTTTTATACCATTGTCTCTCTGAAGGGATTTGAGAATATATGGGTCTACTCTGGCTCCAAAGGAAATTATTGAATTGGTTCTACAAGTTATTGCAGAAATTTCTCTAGCTCTATAATACACCAAAACATAATCAGACCTACAGGGACAGTTCTAGATGAGGAAATGATTCCTTAAACTTGATCTCAGTATCCTGGTATCAACCATCACTTGCACGAGAACACTGAGTCCTTACAGTGGTATCTCTTCTGCAGGAATTCTTGGAATGCTCCAACAAAGGAAAAAGGAGTAGGACCAGAGGCTAGTCTGAGGCTGCAGATCTTTTCCTCATCTCATCTAAAAGCCGATTATGCTTGTGACAAAAAGAATAATATGGGACTTTTCTTAGAAATTAAGTATGCCCAGTAGTCTTATGTCAATTTTAATATTTGCAATATTAGAAAATAAATATGGATTTTTTTGTGGTAGGAAAATCATAAAATAATTGTAGAGACATAATTAAATTTTTTTCCTAGTTCATAGTTACCTTTAAGCATCGCAAAGGTGATGGAATTAGTTTTTCTTTCAGTTGCTTAGTGTCAACGAGCAGCAATCCTACATTTCTGGTGGGTCTGAGAGCTACCGCGTCTTTGTGCTGTTTGTGATATTTTTCCAGTTGTTCACTAAAGAACTTAACATCTACATAAAAAATTCACAGAAAGCATAAAATACACCACATTGGATTTTAAAAGATCATTATGAAACATATTAAAATCATTGCATTAATAAATTTGCATATATATTTATAATGTTATTATCCATACCTAGAGTACCTTATGTAACTTTAAAATGCTAATCGGAATGCTTTTTATTCTTATAATAAACTAATATTTTATAATGTAAATATGTTTTCTGGCTCCTATTAAGAGATGACAGATGAACATTACTTGTAATTGCATTAGAGAATATAGTCTGGAATGGACTAGACTCTAGAGTTAGGTTGGTCTGAAGTTGGGCTTAATCTAAATGTTTTCCCATATAGCACCTCAAAGTAAAGTATTTTGAGAATATTAATAACAACAAAATTTGAAACACAAGAGATCAAGTATAGCTAAAGTTATCTCTGTTCCTTTTCCTAACATCTCTCTGCCATTCCTGCTCCCTACATCATGGTTAAAGCCTTAGTCAATTTGCATTTGGCATATGCTGCAGTTGCATTTTGATAACCTTCTTACCTCAGTTTTCTTCCTTATTTAATCCACCTGGAGCCATTGGAAACCTGAGTATCCTTGAATACACTTTTATCATAGTATTGGTCAAAGAAAGCTCTTTCTAATGCAATTACAATTCTAAACTCCCCTGCCTGTCTTTCAAAATCCTGTACCCTCTAGGCCTCTGAAAATGTATCTAACTTTATTTCCAATTACTTTTTCCACTTGGGTAAGATTGAGTTCTTTACTGCTCCCTTTTCTCTTTCTGTAAGCCTCTACCACCAACATAGAGAAAAAAGACTATTGTTTCCTGTCTTTATTAATGCCATCTCCTCTCCTGAATACAAGGGGGAATTTGATACAGTATAAAGAACACACTAGACAAAAGACCTAGGCTCCAGTCTTTAACCTGTGGGTGGCCTTGGGTAAGTCACCTAATCTTTCTGAGCTTTAGCTTCTTCATAATATAAACTAGGGACAGCAATTACCTCCCTGACTCACTTCGGAAGGTTTTGATTTGTGCATTTTTGAGAATTGACTAAATAATAAGGATATCAAGTGATCTGAGAAGTCTTCTGGTAAGGAAACATATATAATGTTGCTTGGCCAAGTATTTTACAAACCAATTTGAGCACAGTTTTTTTTTTTTTTTTTTTT
>NW_012145856.1:2863761-2864300 GCF_000956105.1 Propithecus coquereli
ATCTAATTTCATGACTGAGTTGTTGATTCACACCCACCAGGTCTCGATGTGGTCCCAGAAAAAAAAAAGTAACTTGGAATTCCTGAGATAGGAACATTTATGTGAATCTTATTTAACAGAATTGGTAGAGGTACACATTCCTTTCAACTCCTTTCCATGTACAAGCTATTTAACCTTAGCACTGATACAACCTCATACTAAAAGATAAGCCGTGAGGCAGGAATTGCTTCCCATAATATCCTGAAATAAATCAGTAGTAGAGAGTAAGGACAAAGGAAAAAGTAATTATTTGGAAGATAACCTAGAAGTGAATAAACTCTTGCCTTTTGTCAGGCCAACTCCTTTGGGCTACCATTTCCGTCACCAAACACCACTATACAGAAACCTAGAAGACTACAAATCTTGGTATCCTTACCAAAAATAATTAGTAAGGACAAATGGAATACTCACCAGGTTCCTGAAGTTTAAGAGCCTGTAAATCAAGACTTTCATTTTCCTTGAAGAATATCTGGAACTTTTCAAATGTAGCTGCATATAAG
>NW_012145856.1:2866085-2869941 GCF_000956105.1 Propithecus coquereli
TTATCTAATTACAGACTTTATACAAATTCTACAATTTATCCCAGTATTGTCATAGCAAAAACATTTTTTTTCTGGTCCACTGTCCTATCCAGCATCATGTATTATATTTTGTCATCTCTCTTTGGTTTCCTTTAATCTGGGACAATTCCTCAATCTTTCTTTGTCTTGCATGCCATTTACATTTTTGAAAAGTATCATAGTTGAGTGTGTGTGTGTGTTCTGTATTTCTTCATGCTGGGGTTCAGATATACATTTTTGGCAGTAATACCACAGAAGTGATGTGTGTTCTCCATGCATCATATCACAAAGCACTTGTCAATTTGTCCCATTGTTGGTAATGTTAACATGTTGGTTAAGGTAGTGTCTGCCAGGCTTATCACTGTAAACTTACTATTTTCCCCCTTTGAAATCAATAAATATATTTTGGAGAGATGATTTGAGGCCATGTAAATATCCTGTTTCTCTTCATACATTTGCATACTCAAATGTATACTAAAATGTAGTATACATTGGAGATTCCAGCAACCTATTTCTGTGAGGGCTACTGTGCCGATTTTTCTAATTACATTTTTTCTTCTAAATTTATTGGTTGGCATTCCACTGAAGGAAAAACTTTCCCTTCTCAATCATTCAATTAATTAATTAGTTAATTATTAATTCACAATATTGATTCATATATTCTCATTTTATGCAAGGTATTATGGTACTGTTATAATCATTATTTATTTTAATTATCAAATTGTCCCAGTGAGACACTTCGAGCTGGATTTTTGTCTTTTCTACTTGTCTCCATTATTCATTGGGAAAATTCTTATTTTTTGGTTCAACAATATGCTCTGGGCTCATCTTGTACTTTCCCTGTCCCAGCCCTTGAATAAAACATTTCTCCAGAGAGACCAAAGAGAGTTCTTTCTAACTTGGTATGATGCATAGAAATCAACATGTAGATACTAGATGTGGTCATTGCTATTAGGACGTCATTGATTCTAGGCCATCTCAGCAGACAGGTCTAGGAAATATAAACACAATCACACACACACACCCCACATCATACACAAAACCCTACATATTTCTCTTTCATTCTATAGATTGATTAAAAGCCATGAGTTCATAATTCCAATTCCAAATACAACACGATAGGGTTCATTCTAGCCTTCCGTTTTATGAATTTGCAACTCCCTTTCTGAGGAAGAGTAACCTCATTTCATTATTCACAATATATTGGCTTATTTGCTCAACCCTAAAATACACAGAAAGCAGTTTCAGAATTGCTAGCACACTAATACCACTGTGAAAAACAAACCTACTAACTGCAGTTTAATATTTGTTATGGTGGTCTTTGGCCTAAGGATACATGGACAAAATACTGTGTTCAAAAGTTACTTGGTTTAGTTTTTTTCCCCCTTTCCTTCAGTGTGGTTATGTTACACATTTGAAATATATTCAGGTTCCTTTGCTTTTGTTTGTATTTTATTTTAGAATTTTTTTCTCCATGTCTGTTTTTTTTAGAACTATATTCAAAGGTATACTCAGAAAGTAGTTATTTCTCCCATATTTTCCACTCCATATCCTCATCTTTTCTACACCATTCCCTTTATCTCCTCTAGGTAAGCAATTTCCTTAGTTTCTGGTTTATCTCCCCCTAGCCCTTGCTTCTGACATAAAGAGATATCCATAGACTATGGATATTCTTTTGTACTTTGCCTTTTTCATGTAATAATATGTCCTGGAAATCACTCCATATTAATTAATAGCTATCTTTCTCATTCATTTGTTCAATTGCATAGTATTCTGCTGTGTTGATGTACCATAGATTTTTCAATCATTCTTTTATGTATGGGTGTTTTGGTAGTTTCTAATATTTTGCAATTATGAACAATGCTGCTGCAATAAATAACCTAATGCATATGTAGTTTTGTATTGTTGAAAACATATTTTCAGAGTACATCTTTAAAGGTGGTATTGCTGGATCAAAACGTAAATATATATACATTAGGTCATTAAATCTGAATGTTCAATTTTGAATCAAAATTTAGTTTATTATATCTCAAACAAGAAGCAGTACAATTAATCAAAGTATGCACTAAACTATAGACACAGTTTTGCCATCTTAATGTAGCTTGTGTATGCCAGCAGCGAAGAAGCCTGGAGAGCGAGTGGCAATGAAATTGTGAAAGGCGTTTTCCACTGCTTGTGTAGAATTGATTATTTTTCCTTGCAAGAAGTGGTCCAAAGCCTGGAAGAAGTGGTAGTCAGTTGGTGCAAGGTCTGGTGAATACAGTGGATGACAGAGAGTTTCCAAGTCCAGCTTCTGTAGTTTGAGCAGCGTTGTTTGTGTGACACGTGGTTGAGCATTGTCTTGCTCTATTGACCAATCTCAGCCTGCTTAATCACAAGCATTTTTATCATGTGGTCCAACTGGTTGCAGCAGACATCCTCTGTAATTGATTGACCAGGTTTCATGAAGCTGTAATGGGTACCAGCGCTGGACCACCAAACAAACACCATTAGCTTTTTTTTTGATGACTATTCGGTTTTGGACTGTGTTTTGGCATTTCATCTTTTATCCAACCATTGTGTTGAGCACTTTAGATTATCAAAAAGAATCCATTTTTCATCACGCGTAACAATATGGTGTAGAAATGGTTCGCTTTTATGTCTTGACAGCAAACTAAGGCAAGCTTTGAGATAGATGATTTCTCTTCTGACGCTCATTTATTTCATGTGATACTCATCTATCCGGCTTCTTTACCTTACCGATTTGTTGCAAATCGTCCAATATTGTTGGAACAGTAACATCAACCTTGCTACTAATTCACTCGTAGGTTGAGATGGATCCAGTACAGCTTTCAGCTCATTGTCAGCCACTTGGTCTCAGGTCATCCACATAGCTCATTTCCAAGATTAAAATCACCAGAACAGAACTTCTCAAATCATTGATGTACTGTGTATTCATTAGCCACATCCTTCCCAAACACTTCAATGATATTTCTAGCTGTCTGTGCTGCATTGGTCCCACTATGGAACTCATATTAAAAAATAACATGAATTTTTGATTTATCCATGTTTTCACAAAAATTGCTCTAAAAAAATCTGAAAGATAATCACAAGCCAAAACATGCGTTCGAAAGACTGAGGATGTACCTTCGCAATAAAAATAAAACAAAAAGTGTCAAAGTGATATGTCAGAGATATCAACTGTCAAACTTAATACTTAAGGAAATTGAACGTTTCATATTTAATAACCTGATAGTTTTGTTATACGTTACAAAATTCTGTTTTATTGTTTGCATTACCACAAGCAAAATGTGAGAGAGTTTCTGTTTCCCCATAGGCCAGCCAACAGAATGTGTTGACATTTTGCTAATCTGATAGTTGAGAAATGATACCTCGGTTTTGTTTTAATTTGCATTTGTCTTATGAGTGAGGTAGCATATATTTTCATATGTTTAGATGCTATTTTTTAGTGAATTTCCTGACATATGTTTTGACCATTTTTCTGCCTAGTTTTGGTCTCCTTCCTCTTTCCTATTATAAAGGTTCTTCATTTATTAGGAATATTAGCCCTCAGCTGTGATATTATGATGCAAATAGATTCTCCCAGTTTGTAATTGTATTTTTACTTAAAATTTTTTTTTTGCCTTGCAAGAGTTTTTTAATTTTTATGTAATCAAATTTATCTATTTGTTCTATTATTGCATCTAGATTTTGAGTCATAGTTAGATAACATTTTCTTTCTCTTGGTTGTTTTCTGATCTTTCTTCTATACTCATTTTTTCCTGTCCTTCTTCTACATGTATGTTAAACTTTCATTTGAGTTTATTCTCCCTTAGGTATCATGTAATTTAGTCTTCAT
>NW_012145856.1:2869991-2872281 GCF_000956105.1 Propithecus coquereli
GGGCAGATTCAAATGCTGCCTGAATGGTTTCCTAAATATAAACAAACAGCCAAATAAAACTATATTTTTGTTAAGCAGAATTTAATTCAATATAACTAAACAAGCAACACACACACATACTCTGAACCCAACAGTATCCTGTGATCTGGGGATACATGAGTGAGGAAAGATACCATCCTTAATGTCAAATAGCAGTTAATGGATTCAAGAAGAAAATGTTACGAAATTTTAAAAAAATCCATCTTCAAATCTGGCTTATGATAGAAAGGAAGCACACTAGTAATTTTTTTGTGCTTCATGATGAACTTATATATTACTAGTAAACATATGGCAAAGAGGCAATACCTGTTTATTTTCCAAACCACAAATTTTATATCTGAGTTAAAATATTTTTGAGCCAAGGAAAAACTGTTTGGCATGTCCAAAAAATCAATTGCTTAATCTTACTATCAAATCTTTTGCACTGGCCAGTCTCTTATACCAAAATGTCCTCTATACTAGCCTTAATAAAAACCTTTCTCTCACATTTCTTAAACTTGGCTTCAACCTATCTTTACCCACAAATTTTTTTTTCAAACCAAGACAATCATTTCCAATCATTTCAGTCCCTTTAATACCTATGTCAATATATATTATCATATGTTCAATGTCTATGAAAGGCAGTTGGATTTGTTTGTTGTTGATCTTGGTCCATGACTCCCTGGCTGCACTCCATACCCTTCCCTTATATTTCCTATCAAGACTTGCAAATGCCTGCAATTTGTCCCAGGGAAAACTAGAGATGATCAATGGAATTGTGTGAACACACCAATGGTAGGGAAAGTGGCTCACAGTCATGCTTTATGGATGGTAGGCTGGGAGTATTAATAGAACGTTTGCAAAAAATAGCACACACCCTATATGTCTATATTTAATATTTAGTTATTTGTTCATTTATTTCTTTTTAATAGGCTCTTGTGTAACCTTCCAGAATATTTCTTCTGTTTCTTTCTTTATATTAAAAATTGAGAAGAGCCTATGTCAAACTGTATCTCCTTTGAGCTGACTAAATAGTGTCTCTGATATGTGATCATGCAGGTAATAGAAATATCATATGAAGCTTGTAAATGAGAAGCTCCACCAATGTTCAAAATATGATTTCAAAACATTTTTATTTTGAAATAATTTCTGATTCACAAGAAAGTAGCTGGAATATTACAAAGAATTCCATATATTTGTCACCAAAATTCCCTAAATTTCAACAATTTATCACATTTACTTTATCATTCTTTCTCTCTATATATTATTTCACTCCGAACCATTAGGGAGAAAGTTGCAGGCATGTGACACATTTGTCCCTAAATATTTCAGATTTTATTTACTAAACACAAGGACATTTTCTTACATAACCACAGTATAATGCTCTACATCAAGAAATTAACATGGATATGAATACTGTTATCTAATTACAGACTTTATACAAATTCTACAATTTATCCCAGTATTGTCATAGCAAAAACATTTTTTTTCTGGTCCACTGTCCTATCCAGCATCATGTATTATATTTTGTCATCTCTCTTTGGTTTCCTTTAATCTGGGACAATTCCTCAATCTTTCTTTGTCTTGCATGCCATTTACATTTTTGAAAAGTATCATAGTTGAGTGTGTGTGTGTGTTCTGTATTTCTTCATGCTGGGGTTCAGATATACATTTTTGGCAGTAATACCACAGAAGTGATGTGTGTTCTCCATGCATCATATCACAAAGCACTTGTCAGTTTGTCCCATTGTTGGTAATGTTAACATGTTGGTTAAGGTAGTGTCTGCCAGGCTTATCACTGTAAACTTACTATTTTCCCCCTTTGAAATCAATAAATATATTTTGGAGAGATGATTTGAGGCCATGTAAATATCCTGTTTCTCTTCATACATTTGCATACTCAAATGTATACTAAAATGTAGTATACATTGGAGATTCCAGCAACCTATTTCTGTGAGGGCTACTGTGCCGATTTTTCTAATTACATTTTTTCTTCTAAATTTATTGGTTGGCATTCCACTGAAGGAAAAACTTTCCCTTCTCAATCATTCAATTAATTAATTAGTTAATTATTAATTCACAATATTGATTCATATATTCTCATTTTATGCAAGGTATTATGGTACTGTTATAATCATTATTTATTTTAATTATCAAATTGTCCCAGTGAGACACTTCGAGCTGGATTTTTGTCTTTTCTACTTGTCTCCATTATTCATTGGGAAAATTCTTATTTTTTGGTTCAACAATATGCTCTGGGCTCATCTTGTAC
>NW_012145856.1:2872331-2873824 GCF_000956105.1 Propithecus coquereli
TAAGTGTTGATCAATCAGTGCCAATTTAATGGTGAGTACATGTGGTATTTGTTTTTATATTCTTGTGATACTTCACTTCGAAGAAAGGCTCCCGCTCCATCCAGGATAATACAAGAGGTATTAGTTCACCATTGTATTTTTTTTTTTTTTTGGTAAAATAGTAATACTAATACTAGCCTCATAGATTGTGAGGATTGGATGAGATGCCTGAATATCTCTTAGAACAGTATTTATTACGTGATAAGTGCTCAGTAAGTGTAGAAATTATTAACAAACACTGACATTTATAGGAATTTGATGGTGAGGTTTGGCTGATTGTTACGAAGGCAGAACCTATCCCCAGATCATCCTCTGAGGCTAGATAGGGGGCAATCTGGTTAAAAGTTCAATTAAACAAACATTTATTAAGGATCTATGATATGCATTAGGCAATGTTATAGTAGTCTTAGGGTATATGATAACAGGCAAGCCATGGTAACCAGGGGCAAAGCCACCTTCTACAAAACACTTCTAGAAAACAATTGGATTTAGAGCTTGGGAAGTATCAGGGAGTTCCAAAAAGAGGAGGAGCACAGAGGTTAGGAGTCGAAGCCAAGGTACTCTAAAGTCCCAGCCAACAAATAGTTACTGTCTGGGAGACCTGGTTACAGGATTGGGTTTTGGAGGCAGGACTGACAAGCCATGGTAGCACTAGATCACAAGCAACCAAGGAGTCAGGGGACTTTACCCAGATGTAAGTTTTTCAACGTGAGGAATGTGGTAGCAAAAGATTAGGAGGCCTGGAGCTCAGGAGGTAAGCAGAAAAGCTCAGTGATTAGAACTGGCTATTTGGATCAGGACTTCTCCGTGTGCCGAAACACCAGGCTCCACATCTTCCTGCCACCATGATGCCATGCTACCGCACATGGGACATCACGTCCTCACGTCCCTGTTAGTGCACCCTAGTTCAGCACACACTAAATCCTAGTATCACAGTGTTGCTGAAGAACAGTAAAAGTAGACTTGTCCAATTTTTTTGGATAAGTGGGGCTCCATTTTGGTCATTCTAACAAGTTGGTATCTTAAAAAAAAGAGTCTGTTTCAGATTTTTAAAACTTAAGGGACATAACAACCAGATACAGTGCCTACTTTTGGACTAGATACTGGGCCAAACCAGTTGTAAACTACTTTATTTGGGAGATTTTAAATATGGAATTAAGCGTTGATATTAAGGAATTTTTGGTTTGGGTGTGATATTATTATTTTGGCTCTTTAGGGACATGTTTTTTAGACATGTATATCAAACTATTCAACTTAGGGATGAAATATCTACTTTAAAATATTTCAGCATAATAAAAATAAAGAGTTGAAAGAAAAACATAAAAACTTATAGACAAAATTAGTGCTGGTTTATGAAGCAAAATATCAAAGTAATTATTTTTATGTATAAGAAAATAAAGCCATGAAGCCAGTTCATGAAATAAAAAAAGAATATGAATGATATGCTTCACATT